>NC_089141.1:298614-649843 GCF_009819655.1 Sylvia atricapilla
GAGATTAAATGCTTTTCAGACAGAAGGTAGTCAGATGAATTCATTTTGCTTCAATTCTTTTTATATGCTTATATCTCATACTCTGTTTGCAGGGAGATATACACATTTTTCAAAATTTAAGACTGTTATTGAAGGTGTCATGTGAAAATTTTACCATTTACATGCCAGACAGCCTAACAGACAGGGGCAGGGGTGAGAAGAAGGAAGGAAACTAAAACTGCAGAATCTCATTTACCTTTCCAGCAGCTAGACACCAATGATTTACTTTCCAGTAAATTTTTTACTTTTCTTACTTCTTTACTTTACTTTCTTTTAGCACATGTGAAACTTTATTTTGTGCCTGCCGTTACACCTTATTGGATGCATACTCATTTCCAAGTCAGACTAAAATATCTTAGCCCCCCTCACAAAGTGTCTTTAAATGCCAATTAAACAAATATCTATGGTCTGAACGTTTGATATATTTTTTTGCTCAGCATGCCTAGAGAAGGGGAGACTGAGGGGAGCCCAAATTGTGGTCCTCAGCATCTTTGTGAGGGGAGGAGCAGGGGCAGACACTGATCCTTCAGCCTTGTGAGCAGGGGCAGGGCTCCAGGGACTGAGACTGAGCCAGGGCAGCTTTAGGTTGGATGTCAGGAATAGGTTCTTCACCCAGAGGGTGGCTGAGCACTGGAACAGGCTCCCAGGAAAGTGGTCACTCAGCACTAAGCCTGACACAGTCCAAGAAGTGTTTGGACAACATTCCCAGGCACAGATGTGACTCTTGGGATTGTGCAGGGCCAGGAGCTGAACTCAATGATCCCTGTGAGTCCCTTCCAAATCAGGATTTTATATGATTCTATGATTTTGCATTTTGTGCCTCCTCACACACACAGTTAAAATGCTCAGGAAGGGACAAAAGAAATGTAAAGATTATTCCTTGGGTATATTATGCACATTCAATCTAAGTTCACAAGGAAACCCTTTTCCAAATTTCCTGGTCTATTTTTTCAAATACATGTATTCCTCACCCACTAGAACGATAAAATAAATTAGGCTAAATATTTTAATTCTTAATTATAACTATTACTGCATTATCTGTTTATTTTCTTTCCATTCTTGTTTTTAATGGCAAGTGCCTACACAGAATATCCCAAAGATTTCAGAAACCTCCACTTCGTAGTAATTGTTGTGAAACACCCAGGATCCCAGCACAGGAGATGAGGAGACACTGGGCAGACAGAAACAGTGAACCACAGAAAGGTTTGGCTTGGAAGGGAACCTCAGGACCTTCCAGTTAACAACCCCTTGGCCATGGCCAGGGACACCTTCCATGAGATCACATTACTCAAAGCTGTGTCCAACCTCACTCGGAATATTTCCAGGGATGGGGCATCCACAGCTTCTCTGGGCAATGTATTCCTGTGCTTTCCAACCCCTCTCAGGAAAGAATTTCCTCCATATGCCTAATCCAAATCTGCCCTCTTTCAGTTTGAACCCATTTCCCCTTGTCCTTTCAATACCTGCCCTTGTCAAAACTCTTTCCACCCTTCTTCTAGGCTCCCTTTAGCTGCTGGAAGGTGCTGTTAGGTGTCCTTATCCTCTCCTCCCGGCTGACCAGCCCTGACTTTGTCAAACTCTTCTCCCCAGGATCAGTGTTCCTTCCCTCTGCTCGTCTCCACAGCCCTCCTCTGGGCTGGCTCCTGCAGCCTGCTGATGTCCTCCCTGTGCTGGGGACCAGAGCAGGGAGTGGGGCTCCTCGGAGCACTGCACAGGGCTGGGATCCCCTGCCTCGTCCTGCTGCCCATGAAACCAACCAAACAAATCAAATCAAACTAAACCAAATCCGATAACCCACACACCGCCTCCAGAAAAACCCAAACTGTTACATTTGTGCTGCTTTAGGAGGTGTTAAAGAAAGACGATTGGTCCAATTGGACTCAAATACAGAAAAGCTTAGAAAGCAGTGTGTTTAACTGGAAAATCAATGTGTGTGACAATAGCAGGAGTTACAGGAAAAAGAAAATAAAATAAGATCATATCACAGCAACTGCGGTTAGAGGGAAAGAAAGAGACACGGGAAAACAAATTACCAGAAAATATTAATGTGTTGACAAGGCTGCTACTGAAACCCGATTGTCTCCTTCCGGATAGGAAAAAGAATGCCAGTATTAACAATGAAAGTTACATGTACAATGGATTACAATGTTATATGCAAACTTCAAGGTGAACGTTTTGAATTACAGGACTTGCAATTGCAGCAAGTTGTTGTGCCAGGCTTCTGAACATTCCACAGTCCCTGCATGGGAAACAGTCCCTTTTGTACTGGGAATTCAAACTTTTACACCTCCTAGAATGATTTTATTCAGAGAGCTCTGTTGCTGGGGGTATTATTTAATGGATAAAAGAAATTGAAAAGTAAAGGACATGCAATCTAAATGAAAGCTAGCTAACAGGTTCCTTGCTAAGAAATGCATGGAATTATTTCTAAGGCCTGTTTAGAGAGCTAAAAGACTAAACCGTTAGACTGCAGATGGATATATTTGCAAATGGAAAGTCAAAATGAGCAAAGCATCCATATTTAAGAAACCTCCTAGTACCAAGTCCTCTCAGCTATTAATGAAGGAAGCACAATTTAGCCCCTTGACAACAAATAAAATAAATTATTTTTGTTACTGATTTTCAAAATAATCTAACTACCTTAGCTACTAGGATTCTTTAGCCTTTTTCCTTATTAACACACGTTGACAAGGATGTGATAAAACATTAAAAAGATGCAAACTGACCCTTTAGACACTGTTGTATCACTGAACGATTCAGCAATTCAAAAGATATAGATACGCAATGAGTCCTTCTCCTGCTCCACCTATATGTATTAGGATTTTGCAGAGCTAGGCTGAAACCTCAATGCATTTACTGAAGGAGAGGGGCAGGAGGAGTACACACATTCCTGGCATCTTCAGTTTGGTCTGAGCCATGGCCACATCAGACACCTGCCAGGTGTCTGCAGTACCTGCACTCCTCCTTGTGCAGCTCTGATCACACCACTGAGGGCTGTGAGCACCGACCATCAGCCCATCTCTCTGCTCTGAACAGCACTTTTTTGGGGTTTTTTTTGCCAAATGAATCTTTGGAGGTGGACTGTGCACACACCAGGAATGACAAAAGCCTGTTTAACATGTTTGGGCAGGGCCTGATTCTGGTTCTGGTTTGATTCTGTGCTTACCACTTTGGTCATGACCTAACACTTGTCCTTAATCAAACCTCTAGGGTTAAGCCCCTTGAACACTACTAGTTTAAAAATGTGTGGGATGTGGGCTTCATATTACCTTTAGATACCCCAAGAAGATTATGGCTTTACAGAAATATCTATTTCACTACTTCGATAGATTAAATTCAGTTTAACTGGTAGAGCTTTGTCTTTAATTCCTGCTGCAATTCATTACCTCCAGTCACAGGGTGTAATAATCTATTTTGCCAATTATACCTTTGTTCATTTCTCTGCAATTCATCATTATTATTTGATTTTAGGTATAAAAGGAAAAGTACTAACCAACAAAATTGCTTAGGGCCATAATGACCTAGCACAATGAAGCCATTCATCATCAGTACCAAGTCTCACTCTAAATAGACCCTACAAATAGTTTCAATTAATAGCTTTATACAAGTACTTCTCTAAAACATACATTAAACATTGTGGCTGATTCTGGGGCTGCTGAGTTTGAATTAATAACAGCTGGAAGTCTTTTATGGCACTCAGTCTGGGTCAGACCCATCAGCCCAATCAGACCCATTTAGGACAACCTTCACCCCAAAAGTCTTTCTGTAGGAAAATGTCTCACAATTTAGCAGGAAGACATTGAATAAGTGTGGCTCCCAGACTAGAAATGTCAGTTAAGGGATGCTGGGAAATGAGAAGAAACTGAAGAGATGGTGATACCAATCATTAGGTAGCCTTTCATGAGATTGTTTCCATGCAGGCACAAGTATTTGCAATTTACATTTGTTTATAGGAAGGTACATAAACGAGAGGACAACTTAAATGCAGAATTTCCTATTTATCTATATGGCTATCACAGAAACCCCTCCCCTTAGAAATATAATAATGAACTCAAATACATGTATCTAGCTTGATAATTCTGGCAGCAATTTCATTCCTTAAATTAATCCTGTTACCAGATCCCTGCACAGATTCCTCCCTCCACAGCACAGATAACAAAGATAACAAAGTATTTTTTATCCTCCACTTAGATATGCAGACAATTAATACATAGAAGCTTCAATAAGGATATATCAAAGGCAAGCCATGACACACAACACTGTTCATAGGGCATTGAATTGTCCCATTCCCAAAGTCTGGATTAGAGCACACTTTGCCTAGTGAGGTGTAGATGCTCCATCCTCTGAAACATCCAAAGGCAGCCTGGACAGGGCTCGGAGGAAACTGGTCTAGTGAAAGTGTCCTTTCCGCTGCAGGGGCTGGACTAGATGGCCTTTAAATGTCCCCTCCATTATTCTGTGATTCTAAGATTGAACAGGAGACTGCTAAAGGGGAGGGGCCATTTCTAGATGAGTGACAGCTAAATGGCATTCCAGTCCACTGGTTTAAGCAACCAAATACTTCTGCCACACTGTGTTTATCAGGGAACACAAGGTGTTACTTGATAAACATAATCTCTTTCACAACAGTTGTCCTGTCTTATAGACAGTGACACAAAGTTAAATAAGTAGCTATATATCAAACCCTTAACTTTCTGGTCCACAATGGATGAATTAATTAATATCATTACACAAAGGCATCAGCAAAGAACACATTTTAATTGCAATTGCTGACTAAAAGACCCCAGACTTCTTCTTTAAGATATTGATCATCTTCTGTATAAACACCTCAATTTGTACTGAACGCCTTATAGCATTTTGAAGATCACTAACATATCCATGGCACAAAATATTTCCACATCAACACATAGCAAGCATGCTTTGTAACCCATGAATTTTGATGCTTTAATTTCTAACATTTTCCACAAGTACTGAAAGTCACTAGACCAAACAAGATAACCTCCGAAGCAGCCCAGCATGACTGCACGAATTTAAAACCCATTTAACTCTGGTGCCAGCTATAAATATACACTGTAAAGTTTGATCTGAGGTCAGATATCTCCGAGAGTTTGTGTAGCTGTTAATTTTGTCATAGCTCTCCATAGAGGGTTCTCCCAAAGCACACTGCTAACCCAGCTCTGCATCCAGTGGAAATCAGCACTAAAGAGGTGCAGGTTTTCAGGGCAGAGTGTCAGCATCATCACTGAGCTGCCACGGATCTGATCTGGGAGTGGCATACTGAAAGTGTTCATCTGAAATAAAGAGATTCCTATCACTTTCACTTCCTGTGGCCAGTGTGCTGGGTACACTGCTGGAGTTGAAACCAGCTGTGTGATTGTTGAGCACACACAAAAATACTGCTGGCGGCGTTTCTTTCTGAACCTGAAATCCACAAGATCAAGCTTTCAGCAAATTCATTTAGTTATTTATGTATGAAAAAGTTCACCAGGCAACAAGAGGTAAAATAAGCAATTTTTTGTACTAACTGTGGATTTTGCTTTACCCAGGCTGCACTTTACCAAATAATTTCAGAATAAGTGTTATTTATAAAATTCTACTACGAAAAAAAGTCCAGGTAATAGTGTCATGTTTCTGAACATCATGCTACAAAAAATTCTGATATTCAAATACCTGCAAAACCTCTAGATATGAGATATTTTTTATGAATTTGTTCTTTCCAAAAGAGAGAGTTAATACTTGTAACCCTGCAAGCAGTAATTCCCTTAGCTGTGGTGGTCAATGTCTAAGCACAATACAGGGTAAATAATACAAGTTAAATGTAGTCTTAGAAAATCCTTCACAAAGCAAAGGTTGTGTTTCAAATTTTTTGTAAACTAAGGAAAACAGATTACAGATTTGCAGCACTTGAGAGCACTTACAAATAATATAAAGTAGAAAAACCAACTGTAAGTTCATAAATTCCACAAATCCCAGCTTCTATTGAATTCTAATTCAAAACACAAAGGCATTTTACAATTTCATCCCCTAAAAGTCAGCTTATATTTTGTTTCTTTCATCCAAATTTTATGAATTTACAAGGTGATGGATTACTCTCAGGATATTTAATGGGTATTATTTTTACTAAGGATTATAAATAACGGATAATATTTTTACTAAAAATAATGGATATTATTTTTACTAGGAAACAAGGAAGAGAAACCCATTAAGAGAGGAGAGAGAGCTAGCCAGACTAGTGATAAGGAGACAAGCTATTCACGAGTGCAGTCACTATTCCAACATAATTCTGTCAGGAGGAGGCTCCAGCACATCCTGCAGACATGAGTTTGGCTCTGGACACCTGAGGTTCAGCACAGAGAACAGCCTTTGGGCTCTGATCAGCTTATACCTCATCTCCATTGTAATCTCCATTTCTTACTTCATGGAGTTTGTCTGTAACAGAACCTAAGAGGACCATTATTAAAAGATCAGGCTGCCTTCATCCTCCTGCTTACTGAATTTCTCAGTGTAGAAGGGAAACTCCGTGGTGCCCAGCCCATTGCTGAGGTAATAAATCACAATATGTGATCAAAGTCAGGCTACTGAGCCTCATGGATATCTGTGTGATGAGCAAATTATTCTGTAGCCACTTCAAGAACAGTCAAATAATGGGTATATTAAAAACCCTGCAACGAGCTAACCAGGGAAAAGAAAAAGCCACACACGGATTCTAGCCCTTTGAAATGAAAATAAAACCAATTTGCTTGGGGGAAAGGTTTTGTACTAGGATAGTCTTTTTACAGAAAGTAAACAATAAAGCACGAAAATTTTTCACTGGAATATTTAGTGAAAATTTTATGATGCCAAACATCATTTTGTGAGGCTTCTAGATGGAAATTTGCATCGGAAAGTATCTTAAGCACAGGTAGGAATGAATCAGGCACTGCATGTTGGCCTCAGATAGCCAATGACCCTGTGTGAAGGGCATTCCTTTTTCACTCTATTATACCTTATTGTCATTCCAGTGACATTTGCCAAATCCTGACTCCTAAGCAATTAATTTAACTCTTCTTCCTCCCAGTCTCAGGTGGAAGTTCCTCCACTAAGCTGCTGTCTCCAGCTTCTCACAACAAGCTGAAAAGTCTTGACTTCCCCCTGATTTAGCACAGGGAGATTTCTGAAAGCTTCCACAGTGAAAGCCAGCACATTTCACTGTGAAACAGAGGGGAGGGAGAAAACCCGAGTGTCTAATTTCTCAGTGTCAGCTGAGAGTGAACACTCAGCCGCAGGCTGTGTCAAACACAGAGGAGTCCTGGCCTTCACTGCTTTATTCTGGTTACACTGGGGCGTTGCAGTGAAACATGGGATCTGAACTTTGGCAGCTAACCAGACAGGTGTTCTAAGCCATGTAACTCAAAGAAGAGAATGTGAGGGACATCACCTTTTCCTGGTATGTGACTTCAGCACTGCCAATGAGTAGGTCAGGAAGGAAGATGCTAGACAAAAGCATCAGCTTACTCTATACACCAACAAGGAGAAGGTAATTTCCTTTTGCCATTGATGTGACACCAACATCCAGAGCACCAGATATTTTAATGCATCAACACATTGCTCCATCAACACAAATAAGTTAAAAATTATTAAAAAACCCAATAAAGCTGAATTACTCCTAACAGTTGTAGCCTGAAATACCTATCTAATTAATGGCTTTCCACAGCTCCTTGCAATTCCTCAGCAGTACTTTATCTGCACGGACAGCCCCTTGTGAAGAGATTCAGCCAAGGAGAGGATCTGCCAAGCACACGGATTTCCTCAATCTAATAAATACTTGTACCTGCACCAACAATGCCTCACAGGTAAAAGCAGCACTGGTCTTGATGAGACCCTTAATTAAAACACTTGGATCTTTCAATTTGCCAGTTGCCCTTCTGCAGGCAAGATTACACTATTTTCCTACATCAGAAGGTTATGATGAGGATTTATACATAAATGTTTAGATATTCTCATATATTAGAGGAAAGGACAAACGCAGAAATCTATGCAGAAATGTAAATCCAACTTAATAGCCTTTCTAGATTCAATTCAAAACTCACTCATTATTCCTGTGCTCACAGTTCAGCTTGTCTCTGCAAAGGTAACTAAATTTGTCTCACAGCATATACATAAAAATATAATCACAAATGTTACTACTGTGTACTAAAATGTTAATGTCTGTTGCCTTGGCAGTATTTTTATTATTTCTGTCCCTCCATGTGTTTGTCATTTGTGACAGCTTTGCTTTTTAAACCTGAAAATATGAAAAAACAAGCTCCTGAAAAGCCTCGTGTAGAAAAAGGCAAAGCACACACACATTTAAAATACTGATGGCTTCAGTACAACAAAATGGGCTGTAGAATGAAAAAAAAAAAAAATTAGTTATCTTTCCTTCCCATAAAAACCCTTAAAATTGTATTTGCACAATTTAAGTTTCAAGAATAGAGGGAGAAACCCTTTCCACTACAGCCACAGGTCCCCGTAGGTGAGATGCTATAGGTCTCTACTGGACACCAGCAGTGTCAAGAATTATGTCTTTCTAATCTTTAAAATTAATCTATACCAATTATTCTTGTGAGTGGAATAAAAAGCCTCAACCCTTCCATAAAAATTCCAGCAGCAGCAGGAGCAGACCTACATGAAGTTCCAGTGAGTGTTTGACCAACGTTTTTGTTTGGCTTTGTTTCTTGCTAAGTGTGACTTGAAAAAAGATGCTTTGACATTGCAGAACTTCAAAATGTGTACTTAAAAATCTCCAGATTACAGAAGTGCCTTAAATTACATTTTTTTTTCATGTTCTGAATTTTAACTTTAACCATATTCTTTGCTTAGATTTTATAGTTTCCTTTCTCAGTAGTGATGATTAGAATAGCTCTTCTCTTTGTGAGTCCTACTGAAAATTTCATAAATTTAAATAGTTTCTGGAGAGGGCAAATTTAAAAAGACAGCTTGATGGGATGTTTGTGATAAAACTTCAGAACTACATACTTTCAATCTTTCTTTCAGGCACTGAATCTTCTCGGACCTTCGACCAAAAAAAAAAAATCCAACAATTAAAAAAAAAAATGCATAGGGAAAGAATGTAAACAACAAGGGCCAAAAAAATCTTCACATCAAATATTTTCTAGTACCAGTAATGAGCAATTCTTCTCTGGATCCAAAGCCCTAGTTATAGGCTTCTATTAAAGTGCTTTCTGACAAACCCCTTCCACAAACTCCCCCTTTACACAAGCCATTCTCCTTCGAGAATGAAAACACCCTTTTTGGAAGTCAAACACTCTGCAAGTTGGGTTCAACCTAAAGGGAAAAGTCACACCTGAAATCCCTGCAAGCAGCCAAAGTGGACAGCCACATCTCAGAAGTGTCACCACTGTCCAACTCTCCCACAGACAGCCACATCTCAGAAGTGTCACCACTGTCCAACTCTCCCATAGACAGCCACATCTGAAAAGTGTCACCATTGTCCAGCCCTCCCACAGACAGCCACACCTCAGAAGTGTCACCACTGTCCAGCCCTCCCATAGACAGCCACATCTCACAAGTGTCACCATTGTCCAGCCCTCCCATAGACAGCCACATCTCAGAAGTGTCACCACTGTCCAGCTCTCCCACAGACAGCCACATCTCAGAAGTGTCACCACTGTCCAACTCTCCCATAGACAGCCACATCTCAGAAGTGTCACCACTGTCCAGCCCTCCCATAGAAGCCACATCTGAAAAGTGTCACCACTGTCCAGCTCTCCCACAGACAGCCACATCTGAAAAGTGCCACCACTGTCCAGCCCTCCCACAGACAGCCACATGTCAGAAGTGTCACCACTGTCCAGCCCTCCCATAGACAGCCACATCTGAAAAGTGTCACCACTGTCCAGCCCTCCCATAGACAGCCACATCTCAGAAGTGTCACCACTGTCCAGCTCTCCCACAGACAGCCACATCTCAGAAGTGTCACCACTGTCCAGCTCTCCCACAGACAGCCACATCTCACAAGTGTCACCACTGTCCAGCCCTCCCATAGACAGCCACATCTCAGAAGTGTCACCACTGTCCAGCCCTCCCATAGAAGCCACATCTCACAAGTGTCACCACTGTCCAGCCCTCCCACAGACAGCCACATCTGAAAAGTGTCACCACTGTCCAGCCCTCCCACAGACAGCCACACCTCAGAAGTGTCACCACTGTCCAGCCCTCCCACAGACAGCCACATCTCAGAAGTGTCACCACTGTCCAGCCCTCCCACAGACAGCCACATCTCAGAAGTGTCACCACTGTCCAGCCCTCCCATAGACAGCCACATCTGAAAAGTGTCACCACTGTCCAACTCTCCCATAGACAGCCACATCTCAGAAGTGTCACCACTGTCCAGCCCTCCCAGCCAGTGGCAGCCATGTGATGAGAATATGACCTGTCCCTCGGCAGTGACTCACCAAAACATCGACACACTCTTTGTGTTGTCCCTCTAGAGGAGCTCAAAGCAATTTGGAGACTCAATCTGCTGCTGCAGTGGAGCAGGATGTCACAGTGGCTGTGCCTTTGTTTCTGTCTGCTTTGTTTGTTTTTTCTAAATCAGGTTTAGTGTGTGTGAGTCATCAGAGATGTTTCCTTCTTTTTGTCTTCCTTAGGGGAAAAAAGACAGCTTTTAACTGAGTTTCTAAATTGGCAGGATTCCTTAGAACGTTTAAAAAACATCATAGACAAGTTTTATTAAGGCTACATGTTCCCTTCCTCTCCCAGATGACCGTGGCACACAATTAATAATTTTTTTCAGTCTTATCAGTGTCAAGCCAATAATAAATTCCATATATTTCTGATGAAGCAACTTTTTTAGAGACGTGTTTAAGAGAAACAAAATTACAGTGAATGTTGTAATTCATCCTATGTTATGTTATCATTCTAGCTATGTTCTTTGCTTGGATAGTTGTGCCCATTTATAATCCTGACTTTTGCACATGCTCCCACTTTAGTAAATAATTTAAAACATAACAAGGTTCAATGGATTATTTTTATTGTTAATGGAAAATGTCTCATTGAAGATTTTACTGTGCTTATATGATATTATTTTCTAATGAAAAAGCAGATAAAATCTACTTACATTCTGTATAGTGTAGTTAAAATAATTTACAACTGCAGATGAGAATTTAATTAGCCCCAAAGTTTGAATTTTCTTTTGTTTCTGAAAGCAATTAACTTAACCTTCTTGAAGTGTATATTCTTATATCAAGAGAGGGAATTTTATTGTACTGCATAAAGCATTAAATCTGAGCATTATTGTGTGTCAAGTGATCAAAGCATTCCTAAATGGATAACTTTACTGACGTTACCTGTGTAATTAGAGCTCATCAAAATTATGACTCCCCATCCTGCAGCATAACAGGTGAATCCTAAAACTAGAGGCTAAGGTAGCAAATTCCCAAATATATATGTTCTAAAAAAACCCATTTATTTTCAACCCTATTGTTTTATCAACTCCTACTACAGTAACTTAGCAGCAGATAATTGTTGATAAAAGTGCAGGAGTGTCCAAAGGGGCTGCTGAGGATTGATGTCCCTTCAGAGCTCAGCAGGGTTAATCAATCATGCTCCTGGTGGTGGGCTGCTCTGCTGAGCACACGTCTGACCCCTACAGAAGGCTCCACTATAGAACAGAGTGCTATAATCCCCTTTCAGAAACTGGGGAAAAATTCACTTTCAGCTCCTGCAGATTTACAAAGGGTGAGTATCTTTAAGTAGGGGTATCTCTCACTGATTTCAAACCTGTCTTCTGTGAAATTCAGCTCAATCCCATTGCTCAGGAGGTGCCTTTAAAGGAAAGGAAAGGCTTGTCTGGCAAGCAGCTGGAACACCTGGGACAGCTGTCAGGAGGAGGCAGCGCAGGGAGGTGCCATCAGCCCCTTTGACTCGGGTTTGGGAAGGCAGCCCCAGGCCAGAGCCCAGGATGCTGGGCAGAGCCAGGACCCGGGCTGGGGGCTCTCTGTGCCCCAGCTGGATGGCACCAGCCCTCTGCAGTGCCAAGGGCTCTGGGGGCTCACCCGAGGGCAGCAGGGCAGCTCTCTGTGCTCAGAACCCAGGGTCTGCAGACTGCAACTCATGGTTTGGGTCCTGGTTTTGTTCATTCCTAAATCCCAGATACAAGCCATTTTCATCTCCTGTCTCCGGAGGGTTCAGCTCCCCAGGTCAGGAGTGAGGTGTGGCCCTTTGGAAACTCTGCAATTAACCATTTGGGGGCACGAAGAGTTATGTCACAGCACAGCATATGATGGAAAAGAGACACAGCCTGCAATAGATGGCATGCTGGAACAACTGGATTAGTCTTTTTTTGTTACATAAAAGGATGCTTTCATGTTGGTCAGGAACACCTCTGTTCGTATTGATACAGATCTCCTTTTTTTTCCTCCTGACTTTAATGAAAGGAGAATGAAGCATTTCAGGTTTCATTACCACAGTCACTGCTGAAATGTGTATTAAATTAGAGATGTGCCAGTGCTGGGATTTTAACAATAATTCAGACAGCTATGGAACCACTACAGACATGTCAGTCTTTTCTCTCTGCTTAACATCTGCTTGAAATAAATCCCAAGCAGATACTGGCTTGCCAAGTCCACACTAAATCCTGTGAACTTAAAATAAATACCTTCCTAAACCACCTTTTATTAATGATAGATATCTAAAGATGTGGATATATTCATAAGAAGCAAAGGTTCTCAGACCAAGCACTGCTTACCATTAAATAATTGTTGTCTACAATAGCAGAGTGCCTTGATTCCTGAGCTACTTCTGAAAATTTTAATTATTTATTAATTGAAAGAGGAGAATAACAAATAAACACAGCAGAGAGACTTGTATTTTGCTGATAAGGTAACAGCAGAGTTGGAATGTCTTTGCATGTATATGAGCACATTTGCACCCCAACCCACCTTTCCTAAGCCTAATTTTGGTTTCTGGGAGCAGGACATCAGTGTCTCACAACTACCCCTCACCAAAAGCAGGGCAAAACAAAATTTTAACTATCAAATCATGATACATCTCTAGAAGGGAAACTGGGGAAAGGGAAAGAAAATTTCACCTTGTGGCATCAGGAAGACAGTATTTACGTTTATCTGATTTGCTGTCATTAACCAAATATTTTAACTATGTCCCTTGCCTAGTCTTTATGATGTATTTCCCAAACAGCATTTTCTTTGATTCCTTTTCATGAGAATTAAAATCACGTGAGAAGTGGAAAAGAGCAAGGCATTTGCCTCAGAAATTCACCTACAACTATTTGAAGGTACAACTCCAAAACATCCTTGTGTCCTATACTAAAGGAAAAAAGTCAGAGCAGTGCTGACAAACACAGGGAAGCAGAAGAGATGATGGAAACTGAGGACATCATGGGCTCCTCCAAGCCCCTGGGCAAACAGTCACAGACACTGTAAGTGACACGTGGCAGCAGGAGCTCAGGCAGGTCCCACTGGGGCAGCAAAGCCCAGAAAAACTTTTACATGGACAAACAAGTCATGCCTCTGCCCCAGCAGCTACTGGGAGCCATGGAGAGGGTAAACTGGGGAGGGCAGATGGGCAGTGCCACAGGAGATCCTGCTGCAGCTGCTCTGGGGCCAAGGGAAAGGGCTTCTGTGCCCCAACACACTGCTTAGGACTCGGCTTTAGATTTTCTATCTTGCCAAACAGCAGTGGTAATTTACCGTGGGCTAGCAAATAGCAACCACCTCGAAAATATCAGGCCTTTCTGAAACCAAGGCTGTGCAGAGAGGAAGCTCCCTTCGCTTGCACTGTCATTTCAATTCAGACATTTCTCCTGCCTGCATCATTTGCTGCACATTTCCAGTTTAAGTGTCTCACATGAATGTCCACTTCTATACAGCTATCATAGTAATTTTTAATAATCTGGGATTGATTTAGCCCCACTTCTTAATAAGTGCTTTATATTCTACATCCTTGTAAAGGTTGGTGGCAAATTGCTGCAGTTAGAAAATACATTACCATAAATTTTGAGGCAGGGCAAAGAAGAGTTAGCAGCCCTTCCATGGTGTTACAAATACTCACTTTTCTACCTGCTTTGAATATCACAAAGGGGGAGAACGAGTAATTGTGGTCAAGGGAAAGTTTATGACAGCTAGGAGATCTGTAAGTGCTTCAGTATGCTTTGCCCATTTCTGCCCCAAGTAACGTCCAGGCTCAAGCCTTTTGCTGATTGAAGTAACAATTATGAGCTTCTCTCACGATGGTGAGATGTTGGAGATCCCCAGCAGGGAGCAGAGGCATCACCCCGGGGTGTGCACAGTGCGAGTAGCAGGAAACCTGTATGTTCTCATGGCCATGCCACCAATTTCCAGCCAAGGGGCTGCACTCTGGTGCCTGGAGCACTGAGAGAAAATGTGCTGCTTCTGAGACACCTGCAGCTTCAGCACGACGACAAACAAGCATCATCTGCCCTTGCTGCACTTCGTACTCCTTGCTTTGACAGCTTTTTAGGAAAACCTCTCACTGCCTCCCCAGACTTCTTTGCTGACCTCTATTTAATCCAATTTTACCAATCCACGTGTTCCATGTGGCAAAGAACGAGTAAGGAGAAAGCAGAAGCAGTACAACTCGCTGCATTTCTTTATGTGCAAAGCTGAGGAATATTTCTACAGAACAGACCCGAGGCCTGATTAAGCAACTTCAGGTATTTAATTTCATCTAAGAAATGCATATTCCCACCATTGCCAATATCACAGAAGAAAAAAAGGAACAAAACCAAAAAAAATGATCTCTTATCCTTTATGCAACAAAGTAAAAACTTTCAGAATTAGGTAAGCAGTAAGGCAGAGTGCATTGTGAAAAAGTCTTTGGGAGCAAAAGAGAGAAGAATGTTGGAACCATTCCACCTCAGTGAAAAAAAGGGACAAAAGCACTAGAAAGATTTATTGCAGTCTGAATACTGAGGAGTGCACATGATCCCAATAGGAATTTTTAATTACCAATTTTATCATTAAAGTGTTTCAAACTTCCTCACAACAGAATTGTCCAGGCCTCTCAAGTGTTGACATAACACCAGGTATATTCTATAACTTGTTTTTTTTCTCTAAACACATCTTTCCAGGTATGTGTATTGTCTTCAGAGCAAGAGGCAAACCATGCTCCTTTCAGACCCAGGGGAAGCTGCTGCCCTCGAGACTCTTCTCAGGCATAGCTGGGGTTCCTGGAGTCCACAGGGATGCACTTAGGGGAACGAGTTCTGCTGGGAAATACAGACACTTTAATGGCCCCAGAAAGGCTTTGCAACTTCACGCTGGCTTTTGTGCAGACAGATTATGTGTTTTTAATTTATAGTGGTGTTATTGTTGTTCTTCAGCAGAGAACAGCCTTCCCTATCCTCCTGCATGTTTGTGTTCCCGTGCTTACATCTGCAAACTGGTGTGAGAGTAGTTGCCATGAGACTACTGAACTGATGGTATGAGAAATCAGGTGACTGGAAAACTAAAATACTTATTCACTAATTTTACTGCTGTAAACTGCTTATTTGAACTGCTTCATACATCACTAATCACAGCTTCCCATCAGAGAACATAAAGCGTTCCACAGGCCAAAGAATTTAGGTTTAAAAACTAAAAAGAAAATAAAATAGATTCACCAGCTATGCCTAAGATTTCCAGTCAGTGGCCCTCAAATTTTAGGACTTTGCAACTGAATGCAATCACCTCCAATGTTGGTGATTGTCAGAACTGACAAGCTGGCACCTTTATTGTTTTCTCTGCAGACGTCCTGACTGTGATGGGTTTGGCTGTGCTGACCTCCCAGCTGTCATAATAGCAGTCCTACATTCAGCTGCACCCCCTAACTGCATGCTGTGGTAGGGGTCTAATAAGTTATTCAGCCTGGATTTAGGCAAGACATCCGAGATTTTGTGTCCTAATAACATCCCCTTAAGCCATCCACCTTCTCTGCCTTTTAAGCTGTTTACTAACGAAGATAAATGAGCTTGCCTAGGCAGGACAGTGACAGTAGCTGGCAGATAAATTGCTCACACAGCTGACCCTATTCAATTTTAAAATAAAATAAATCTATGCTGTTTTGTTTTCTGTATGACTTATTAAATTACTGATATGTAACTTGTCTGCCCCAGATTGCAGGGCACCACTAATGCACTGAGCTGCAGACACTACGTAGCCTTAAAAAAACAACAACAACAAAAAAAACCAAGCAAAAAATGTTTACATTAAAATTAACATGAAAAAGAGGTTCAGATAGAATGAGAGATGAGAGGAAAAACACTAAAAAGTCTTGTCTAGCTGCTCTCTGGAAACCCAACGTGCTATCAACTGCTATTACTTACAAAGCAGCTGATGGCTGGGAAAAGACAGCTATGACACATTAAAGCCATTCATTCAGGAGGTGGGATCACAATGCTTTAGAAATTGCTGTAGCCAAAGAGTTTTTGTCAAACCTCTGCAGCTAGGTGCACTCAGGAGCATCCTGTGAAAACATTATAGTTATTGCTGATTAGAAAAAGACCCACAAAAACTATTCATTTGAGGCTAAACATTTTTCAGCTAGAATAGAGAATTTAGGAAGTCATAGTCATATCACAGAAAGGCTTGAGTTTGAAGGCCATAAATTCATCTAGTTCCCAATTCCCTGTCCCAGCCAGGAATGCCACCCACTGGACCAGGCTGCTCAGAGCCTCCTCCAATCTGGTCTTGAATGTTTCCCAGGAAAGGGATATCCACAACTTCTCTGGGCAGCTGCTTCCTCTCCCTCACCTCCCTCACTGTTGAGACCTTCTTCCTAATATCTATCCTAAATCTTGTCTTTAAGTTTCAAACCATTCCCTTTTGTCCTATTATTGTCTGCCCATAAAAAAAAAAAAAATTGCTCTCACACTTTTTTGTGAAAGCTCTTGAAGTACCCAAAGGCCACTCTGAGCTCTCCCCTGAGTCTTCTCCTCTCCATGGCTGAACAGTCACAGCGTTCTCAGCCTGTCTTTATAGGAGCAATGTTTCAGCCTTCTCATCATCCTCGTGGCCCTCCTCTGCTTTCCCCAGCAGCTCCAGTCCTTCCTGTGCTGGGAGCCCACAGCTGGGTGGGATTCTGCAGTGAGGTGTCCAGGACAGAGCAGAGGGGCAGAAGCCTCTCCCCTGCCCTGCTGCCCACAGCGGCTGGAAGCAGCCCAGGATGTGTTTGGTCTCTCAGGTGTGCATTGCTGGCTCAGGCCAGCTGTTCATCCACATCCTCCTCTGCAGAGCTGCTCTCAGGTGACTTCACCTCTCACGTCTGGATTTCCCTGACTCAGGGGCAGCACCTTGCACTTGGAATTACTGAACTTCGTGAGAGCCTTGGATTCTGTTTGCTCTTTCCTGTGAAAGCTGCAGCATGCTGCTCTTGGGGTCAACAAAAAGAGACCTTGCAAACTTGCATGCAACCACAATCCTAATCCAGTTCATGGGGAGCTGACAGGTAATAGTATGAAAAACAACCCCAAAACTCTTTAGCACCTCACTTCCAGGTAGGGTGGACATTTGCTCCAATCCTTACCCATAGATCTTATGCCTTTCTTTACTTTCTTTCTTTACAAATAGAGAAGGTCAGAGTGCAGTCAGAGAAGGTCTATATGACAAAGATTCACTTGGGAAAAACTCTGTAAATAACAAAATGTAAAGAAGCCTTATCAGAAAACCCTTGAAAAATGCCAGCATCCACAACACCAAAAGGCACAAAACACGGGTTATGCTGAATTCTTCAGGCTTTTTTTCTACATTTCTAACAAAAATGAATTAATTCCGTGTTCATTACATTGTAAGAGAATGTCCTGTAGCCATGAGACTAGAGATACTAAGAAATAAAACACCTATTGCTCAATCTGTCAGTAATTATGATTTGCTCCCTTTTAGACCAGCTAAGCAGCATGAGCCATCCCATTTGCATGGCTGCAATAACTCAGTTTTTGCCCCACATTTCCTCAACAGTAGGCAAAATGACATCCAGGCAGAAAAATATTATGTGGAAAACAAAACACTTTGTTAGTAATAATTTTAAAAATTATGATCTATATGTATTTGACCACAAGCAACCAGTGTCAGTGAAAATTCCCTCTTTCTGTGTAACCAAAAGGATATATTGCATTCTTTAGTCTTCAGGTGTTTGTTTGATTTGTTGAGGATAATTTCATAAAGTAAGCCCTAGTTACATGTCTAGGGAGATTCTGGAGTCTGGAGATTCTGCTCCAGACTTCCCATATTCCCCAAATTTATTCCCTCTCCTGAGATTTTATTGTGTGCACAGTCACTCTGATGCATGAAACCATCTCCATTGCTCTTCATGTTCTGCTGGCAAGAAGAGAGGATGTTTCTGAATGACTGACACCTTGCCTGGATAAAATGCAGATCACCATACTAGTGAGGAAAATCCCTCAATGCAGCCCGGGGTGTTAGTCCTGCCCCGTGATTGCTCCCACCTCCATCCCTGCCAGTCCCAGGGCAGCTTCTCAAAGCAGCACCTGAATAACCCTGTACAACATAACAACACAATTCTGTCCTGGACCAGTCTGAATAGAGTCAGGGAAGAGATACTCTGCAGTTTCTCCTTCTCCTTACAGCGAAAATGGGAATAATTCTCCTAATCTCAGTTTCCCATCATTTGGCCTCACATGTACATTGCAAAAGCCACGCAGAGAGGTCCCAGATGCTTGTGCTAAAGGCAGCTGTAAAGGTTCAAGCACTCACTTTTCACTTTTTACAGGACATGATGAGACAGTGGACAACTTCAGACTGGAGAAAAACCACAAATTCTGCTGCACGAGTGACCAGAGAGTTGCTCTCATCCATACCCTGGGGCTCCAAGCTGAAATCACAGCTGAAAACTGCAGCCTGAGCTCAATGACAGACACACAAGGCAGAACAGGTCCCTGGCCTGCAACGAGAACCTTGCTAAAACCACAGGGACAGGGGTTCAGCATGGACACAAAACATAATGGCAAGATGCTTTGTCCACATGTAATGATCCAGTAAGACATGACTTAACTATACCACATTGTGCTCGGTTAAAAGGGAAAATGTTTTTGGTTTTTTTTTCAAAATAATGGATAATTTTTTAAAATGCAATTGCATTTTTAAGCAAAAAATAGAATGAATCCCAGGCTCCATCTTCTGCTCACTTCTCTCCAGTGTTTTAGCAGAGGTTCATTAACAAGAAGACACTTCCCTTACCTCCTTCCTGAGGTAACAGTAAATTCTGAAACACTACAGTGTATATAACTGAATACTAGTCCAAGAAATATTTATGTTCTGACACAAGACACAGCCAAGCAGAAGCTAAAATGTTTAAAACTATAGAAACGTGTAAAACGGAACACTTTTGATTCAGCTTTTGGTAGTTGTGCATGCAATTGCTGCATGTTAACACCAATCTCTTTACCATTAGTCTAGATTTCAGCAGCCTGTATCCCAACCAATTAAATGCTGCCTGAGATAACTCTCAATTGCAGAAATCATTGTCTTTTTACAAAGGGGGGCACACATCTATGAACAGATTATCATATTCAATTTAAGTTCCTTTACACGTCACATTATTTCTGCAATAAGACTGAATTTCCCATCTCAGCTGCCAGCACGTGCCCAGAGAGAATCAGTAATGTCACCTCAAGCCTTGCTGTCTCAGGAACAAAAGGGAACTCACTCTGCTGTTTGATTTCAGCTCCAGTGCAGAGGCCAGTCTGAACAGGAAAACCAGCATTCCCAGCTGGCTGGGGACAGCAACCTGCCTGCAGCTCTGCACAGCAGACAGAGGTGTTCAGCAGGGTTTTAAGGAACAAACAAGGAAAACTACTGACTGTGGCACCAGGATTTCCAGACAGCTCTAAGTCCAACACTCCCAATTTTTTCTCCCCTTATTTTCACTCCCCTTGTATTTATTTTTCTGTCAATAACACCATCCTCAGAAGCTGCCCTGCCTATCAAGCTAAACATTAATATAGCCATGGTGGTATGGACACAGTGAATCATGAGCTTTTACTCACTAAATGGCCCAACTGGCAGGAATAAAAAACAATTGTGTGGAATACAGAGAAGGCAGACGATCACAGGAAAGTCAGAGAGAGAAATCAAGCCACCTGCTTAAAAACTGCTTGATAATGACTCAATTTTTAATCAATAGCTTCCTTTTTGTGGCTAGTATAAAGTTTAAATGAACTTCAGACAAAGCTAAGTAGATTTTTCTTGAATGGCATCCAAATGATGCTCTCTGTCTTCTATATCCTTTTCTGAGCTAAAAGCTCTGTGTTGCTTTGTGGCAGCCTTACTGGGAACTTCCCTGTTCTGTTTTTCCATGAGAGCAAAGCAGCACCCTTCCAACAAAACCCACTTATATTACTTAACAGTTGTAGACCACTTCTGCATTTCAGCCTCAAATCCTAAAGCAAATAATCCTCATGGAAGTTCTGCTGCCTTAAAGAAAATGGCCATAAAAGTTACTCTGATAAGCTGAGTTTTGTGGGGAAAATGAAATAGAAAATGGTTGTTTAACTGTTTCGTTTAACTAAAAAGGAACAGTATAAGAGAAGAAATGAAGTTTTTTCCAACGCTGCTGAACTGCATTTTATCTTTCTGAGAGACACAGCCAAACAGAGTACATTGCTTTGTTTACAGGTTATATTTGACATATTCACTCCTTACACACGTTATACCTGGGCTGTCTTCTGCACATTCAACAATCCACAGACAGGAAGACTCTCTGCATTTGTCTGGTGTAGAACAAACCATGTAAATGATACCTTAAAATATAAAATCAGTTTATTCCCAAATGAGACCTGTAGTTCAAATAGACTTTTTAAAATTTAACCTTTAACTGAATCATAGGAATACAGTGGTCAGTACCCAGAATGAAGACTGTTTGTCAAAACAAAGCCTAAGCAGAGATGGAGTTCTCTGTGTGATTCCTCTTTGTTCTGAAAATCCCTTCAGATTGAAAACACAGCATCAGCAAAAGTCAGGTCAATGCTTAGAATCTCCATATTCAGCTCTGAGACTGTATGAAAAAGCAAACAGCTCCTCATCAGTTTTGTATTTTTAAATACTATCCACTCACATGTATCCTCTTCTTTCAACAGAAAATGCAAAAAGTAGTTTTTAAAAGCTCTCAGCATCATATCTAATGGGTAAACAATTCACAATCTTACAGCACCTCTCCCTTCACTCCATTCTCTCTGAAGAGGCCAATATCTCTTGTCCAGAAAGACCATCCATTATCACAGTGACAGTTATTGATTTTAATTAAAGCAGCAGAAAGAAGCTGAAAATATTAAGCCCTATTCTTTCACATTCCAAGACTCAAAACAAAGGCTACTGAGAATTTACACAGACACAAGCACACATTTGTGCCAGCGTCCACAGCTACAGCCAGTCTGCGTGAGAGATGCCAAGGGTGAACTCCAAGAGATTGAATTAGCACAGAAAGCTGATTTGGTGATAAGTAACACAAGTAATAGTTTTGGCAGCAGCAGCTCATGAGGAGAAGTGTCCCTATTGCAGTGAAAAGTTGATGGGCAGCAGGAGTCCCTTGGTTTGTTTAAGTAACCAGGCAAGCTGCTTTGCCCCTTTGTCTTTTGCCCCCTGTTGCTTATTCCATGCCCACAAAGAAAGAAAGTGTTTGGGTTAACATCCAGCAGCTCACAGTCACAACCTGAAATGCCTGCCAGCTGCATAAATTTCAGGAGCCATGAAAAGGACAAAGGGTTTTTCCTACAACAGCAGACCCAGGCACACACACATCCACAAAGGAGCACAGTCTGCTCCTAAGATGTGTGTTCTTGCACCCAAGTTGCAGGAAAACATTTCAATTCCAGACTGGAGAGAATTGAGCAGGTTCACAAAGGCTGTGCTGCATGTTTGATAAAACACCTGCAAACCATGTTTTTGTTGAGGGTTTGTTTTTTTCTGGCCCATCAGAAACAGCATCTTACTCTAAAGCTCTGCTACCCTTCAAGAACTGCTGAAATGATGTTCACAAGGCCCAGGGCAGGCCATTGGGAAAGTGCCAGATACAGAGGATTGCTACTGTAATGATTTAAAAAAAAAATCTATTCATCTCTCAACCTCCACTTGATCAATGGGCTGAAATTGGTTTGAAATGTGATCCCAGCATATTTTAGAATAAGCTGACTAAGGACAGACTTCTGCAGTCTATCTTCACCCTTTTAAAGATTTCATATCGCCGCTGTTATGTGGATAAATTAACAGAATTTTTTGTGTGTGCTACGTTTTGTCTGTAATCCCTGCAGTAAAATAGTGATTCACCCAATGATTGTCATGTCTAAGTGCTTAGATATTAATCAGCAATTTTACATATCAGGGCCATTTTTTCTACTTTCTTTCAAACAGCAGAAATATGATATCAAATGCATAACAGCCCTGTTCCATCTGTAAATCCATCTGCGTTTTGAGTAAGTGCCCTTGAAATACTGATACAGCTGGGGAAAACTACATTGCAAATAAACAAGTTCCATATACCGCATTTCAGATTTGAATGCTAGAATTCATCCTTTCAAGCCAAAATTCCACTGCATTTCTGCAACCCATATCTCTGTCCTGCAGGTTGTAGCACACTGTTGTCAACCTGAATATTTATTCCTCTCTCTACAATACCTTTTGAACAGATACCCCCCTTCAAGAACTGAAAGATGTCATAAAGAAGCTATTTGGAAGCATGAAATTTATCCATATTTTTTTTTTCCTCCTCAAGAGTCTGTGAATTTGGCCATTTCTTTGGTGTTCCTGCTCTGTTTGATCATCTGCATGTTGTGAGCACAGAGATTTCAGGGGCTGGGGGTGACTGGGGGTGCTTTTGGGTGCTGATGCAGATTTCTGCTCCCACTGTCTGAGTGACAGTGCTGAGCACAGGTCTCTGCTCAGGGGCACAGGGGAGAACCAGCTACTTCTGATGAAATAAAATAAAATAAAAGCAATTCCATGCCCGTCAGGAGCATCCTCTGAACCAGGGACACTTTCTCCCTGACAGCACCAAGAAATTCACCACGTACAACAATCTTCTGCCACCTAGAGAGAGACCTGGCAGAAAAATGGTGTAAATTACCAATTGTCACTTACTCAATTTGCACAGAAAAAACCCCAAATAATGGTTTTCACTCATTTTGAGCTTTGAGAAGGGAAGCAGGATGCTAATGTTTCCAGCATGGACTGTCTGGGGTGGACTGCAGCATAAACGGCCAGCAATCCTGAAACTCATCACTGTTCTGCTGTCCATCAGAGCAGACACCCTTTTCTCCGCACCAATATTCATTAATTCCATGAGCATACACTGCAGGTGAGTTCACAGAGGCTTTTCTCATCATGAAATGCAGGTTAAAACTTAGCCCAGCAAAAATACTTTTAATGCCCATTACTGAATTTTGCAAACATATCTCAGTCCACTCACAGCACCACCAGAGATTCTCAAGCCGTGTCACCTCTTGTCTTGGACTTAGTTAATGACTGAAGGAGAAGACACAAAGATTTGGGGAAGGTGTGCAAGCATTTACCCACCAAGAGACGCCCCATGAGGGAATGACCCTTGAATCAGCATGAACAGCAGAAAAGGAGTGCTTTGGAATCCTTCTGCAACTAAGAGAGGATTCTACCAGTAAGTGAAGGGAATGAGGAATGCTGAATTTCATGCTATTCTGTAGGATGTATTGAAAAAAAAATTAATTTTTTTCCCCAAAGACATGAATCTTTCCAGGTTTTCAAGAGCTCCATGTCTCACTGCCAGCTGACAGAATACAGTCACCTTGGGGTTATATTGAACAGAAGCAGCTATTGATTAGAAAACTGTTGGTAGATTAGGAGCTTTGCAAAAGAGTTGCTCAGCAATCTCTATTAATTGGATATTTTCAGCACTTGAAACTTAATTTCTATCTCCATTTAAGTGGGTCAATATTGTGGAAACTGCTAGAAAACAGGTCTGGCACAATAAAACTGCACTTCTCTTCCCACTTGTTTGGAAAAGTCTGGGCAGAAGCAGAATGTGTCTACCTTCAGGCCAAATAACCAGGCATCATGTTCCATGAACAGGCTGTGCTGGTTTCCATATGGCCCTGCACCAGGGATTCAGAGATTGTACCAAGTTTACAGCTGCTCTCAGAGAGGAATCTCTGGTGATTGTCTGGTGCAAACCCCAGCTCAGGATACAGCAAGTTGTCCAGCATCATGGACAGTGGGTTTTGAATATCCACAGGAGACTCCACAGTGTCTGCGGGCAGTAGAGTTTCTCTTTATTCCAGTGTTCTGCCTCTCTCTGGAGTCAAATGCTTTCCTTGTGCTGATCTTTCTCACCAAGGGTAAACCATCCCAGCTCTCAGCTTCTTTCTGTGTGTGTCTGTAGGTACTCCCCTGACCATCTTTGTGCCCTTGGCTCCAGTTTATCCATATCTCCTTGTATTGGAGAGGAACCCTCTGCACACAGAGCTCTAGATGTGGCAGGCACAGCCAGAGCCAGGGGTCACCTCTCCTGAGCTGCTGGCAGTGTTCTCCCTGATGCAGCTTTCCTTGCCACGAGGGTGGATTCATGTTTAATGGTTTTGCTCCCCCGGGCTCCCCAACATCTTTTCTGCAAAGCTGCTTCTCGGGCCCTGGTCTGCACTGGTGCTTGGGATTGTTCTCCTCTGGATCCTCACGTGTCTTTGTTGGCCTTCATGAGCTTCTCCGTGCCCCATTTCTCCAGCCCCCCAAGATGCCTTCAAACTGCAGCACGGACATCTGCTGTATCAGCACTCCTCACATTTCCAGGTTTCCTCCAGACCTGCTCAGGCTGCAGTGTGCCCCGTTGTCCAGGTCAGGAATTACTGTCCTGGCCCCAGTGCTGACCCCTGTGTGTCCCACCAGTGACACAGCTCAGCCACACTTCAGTCACTGGCAATGTGCTGAAGCCAGCAGCTCAGCTGCTTTCCAGTCCATCTCCCCGGCCACTTGTCTGATGAATTGTCTCACATGTCTGTCTACTCTTCCCCACCTTTTAGACACCAGGATCTGCAGAAAGATCAGGTTCTGTTCAATTCTGTTTCTAGGAGGATGAAGCAGCTAATCCTTACAGGCTGTAACATGAATGCTCATGAATTGGCTGGCTGAAACCAGATGCCTGGTCACAGAAATCTTGTCAGTTTTGCTCAGTCCTGTAGGAAGCAGCACATCCTGCTGAATAGGGATGAAGAGCAATTAGACCACTGAAGGAAGCCCACTGTGCTTCTGCCCTCAGAGGTTAATATCCCAGTGAGACTAAAGGGGAAACACTGAAGACATTTTCCGAAAGACAACATGACCTTTAAGAGGAAAAGAAAAAAGTCTTTTTTCTTCTGCTATGTGAAACAAAGAGCTTCTGCTTGAAACTGTAGTGAATCTGAGCCTTGGGCTAGCGTCTGGAGCCTTGCACATCTGTGGCTTAACTAAGAATCAGCACTTTTGTTAAGTAACTTACAATATGCATGGTCTTGTAACACTGAGTAGAAAGACGGAATTTTACAGGACTAGCAAAGGTAGGATGGAGACACCAAATGAAAATGTGTCTAGTCTGAGTTCATCCATTTATTAATTCCTGAGGATAGCCAAGTTCTTCGATTTTGATCAACACAGCATCTTAATGCTTAAAAAACCTGAACACCGCTTGACAATTCCAACAAGAAAAAGCTTTTTATAGCCCCCCTGTACCTACTGAAGAGCAGGAATAACAGCTTTCTCATAAATAAAAACATGGACACAAACTCCCAGAATCCAAGTCTTTCTGATCACTGGTCTTACAGAGGGAGAGATAACTCTTGCCATGTTTGGAAACAACACCTGCTCACGCTTGCTGAGGCATGGATTCTGCAGGAACAGGGAAATTACTGTGTTCTTCTCTAATTCTGTATAACTGCCATAAATGTCACTGCTTTGCTCACCCAAGTCCCATTGCACAGCTAGTTACCAGTGGAAAGTATCAGCATCAAGTGAAGACAAAACTCTGCTAAAATGTGTTTACAGTGGATAATTGTGCCCTTTCTTTCCCTTGATGCATGGAACCATTTCATCCACACCCGTGACCTGCAGGGAGAGAACCAAACTTTTTGAATTCATCTCTCCTAAATTCTTCAATCCCTTACTCTCTCAACCAAGACTTGTCCATGCTGGTTTTGCTGTGACAATAATGCTGTGTGCTAATAACTTTCTGATTTGCTGCCACCGGTGTCTCAGCAACTGTTTTTTCATCATGGAGCTCTCTTTGAAGATTATTAGTCACTGTCAAGGGTGACCTGCTAGCTCTATTGTTAGTGGTTAATAAATGATTTTTCTTTACATAATTTATACCAAAAATTAAACTGCAAAGGTTATGCTAGATGTTACCATTCCTAAAGATCAAGTCTAAAAGTGCAGGCATTAAAAAGGTGAGAAGCATGAAGCACACAGCTATTCTTGGGCAAGCATTAATAATTAGACATTACTTTGGAGAAAGGGCAATGCTTCATCTGAAGATTATCTTCAAGAATTATCTTCAAGTATGATCTTCAAAATCTCTTTGTGCAGTTGGTGGAACATTCCCACTGATTGCGCTTCTATTCTCAAAATAAGTTGGCAGGTTTGCCCTTTTCTAGATGAAATATAGCCCCTTCTGGGAGACCTTTACCAACACATCCTGACAATTGTTATGTCCTATTAAAGGTTGTTCCCTGATATTTGTAATATCTTGAACACACACTGCATTATTACAGGTGAATTCTACATCTGCTTAGAGCCAAGATTTTGCTGAAAACAAGAGGCAAACGTTTCTAGGGGCTGTCTTGTTTAGGAGACAGACTCATGGCTGTGGTAGAATATTGCTGGGTTTTATGGACTGGCTTCAGGTACAGCAAAGTCAGCCAGGGATAAAAAACAGGCAGAAAAACAGTCAGGTGTCAGACTCCAGGAGAAATGTGGTCATTTATGATCTCCTGCTCTCCAAGAACAAGAGGGTTCCACAGACACTTTTGATAGAAAAGGCAAAAATCCAGGATGACTGAGCACTACATCAGAGTGATATTAAAAATTACTCGCAAATATGATTTCCCTTTCTCCAGATATCTTTAGGAAATTCTCCTTTACGCTGCAGAAGCGTTTTTTTATGTTTTGGTATAGTTTTGTTCAGTTAAAGAAAAGAAAAGCAAACAGCCAACTGTTGATCACATGAAAAAATACAAGATTTTGCTGCTTTCATGAAGAAGAAACATGTCACGTTAGTCTCATTTAATGGTTGGAAAGATTTACCTTCTCTTCAATCAAGTAATTAACAAAAACCCCAAACCTGCTTGCTTGCATTATTGAAGAAAATGTACCAGAAACGAATGCACTCATTAAATATCCCTTCAGGGCTGGCAAAACAGCCCACACTCCATTTCTGTCAAAAATCTGCCCCGGAACATCTGATGTCAAGACAATTTACCTTTTATGTTTGTGTTCATTTAAGGTACCCATTTGTGCTTCCCACAGTAGAAAAGGACTGCAACAGTTAGGATAAAAATCCAAACCAACCCCAGAAGCTTCAAATTATTTTGAGAACCAGAAGTTAGAGTTTAGTGAAATATTTCCACGAGGTGAATTATTGCTGAGAGTGTTACAATATTGGCTAACAGACAGCGTACTGATAATATCCAACTGTCCCAATTCAGAAAAACATAGAAAATAAAAACACATCACATCTTCTTGTGCTTCTTTTAAACTTGTGCACAAGTACCAGGAATGTAACAAAATCATTTTTTCAAGTTATTAAAAATATCCATCAAAACAACTCTGTTGACATGTGTCACACACTCCTGGGCCAAAAGGCAAAGGGCACTGGAGGGTAATTGTATATAAAGTGCTGTGGCATGTAATTATTTAATCCCATTTATGTTAATAGCCACATTTAATCATTAAAGATGGTCAAAATGGTTTTTCAAAACATGTTTTGGCAAACTACAAGCTCCAAAGGCATATTCTGAAGACAATGTTTGCGTGAAAGGAAAGTCACTTGCCCTTCTATGTAACTGTACATTCAGAAACAGCACCAACCTGTCCCCAGTCAGTCTGAACCACAAAACTCATCCCAACTATCTCTCTGTGAGCCAGTTCATCCTGCTGAGGGATGTGTCCTGTGCTGCTGTGGCTCTCCAGCAGGCAAAGAATGTGTGTGATCAGGAATTCTGCAAGAAAAACACAACAGTGGCGCATTGGCAGCTCGTGACTGTCCTAAGTGCTGTGCACTCAACTGCAGAATATAAAATCCCATTAGCTTTTGCACTTGTTCTGTGAGCAAAAAATCCCGACCCGATGCAAGTTCTCTTGTTCCCTCGCCAATCACAACAAAGTATTTTTCAATATTTATTCCAAAAGACACAGCTATATTTGTTACTACTAGTGATCCAGCCACAGCCTATGTAAATCAGCCAGAAGATTTATTCCTGAGACTTCAGAATTAAACACAGGCAGAGAGTACAGCCAGATTTTAAACAAGGATTGGAACTTCTGACCTTCAAATATAAACTTGTAATAGTGACATTTGAAAATTACTCTTTAATTTAATGGCATGAGTTGAGCACATTGTTAACTTCAGCTGGAGAAGTTTTCTCTTTATACTTTGCAATCCCTTTTTAACCTCCTCATTTCTTTCTACGTCTCTTGCATACAAAACCTGTATTTACTAAATGAACAACCACAGGCAGAAAAACCACAGACATACACTAATACAAGTGCTTTATTTTCATGTGAGATCTGAGTCTGTGTGACTTGAGAATTCCCTCAACAGCAAAGACATGTGAGGAGTCACTTGTACCATGTCTCTGAGAACACAAAGATGCTTCCACATCCAACACGTCTTCTACAAAATAAATTAAATTAGATGCTGCCTACTTTATGAAGTAAATGGAACCAACACACCCACACAAGTGACTTTGAGCTGTCTGCCTGTTTTAATAAATAAGAATGGCTTGGTTTTGAAGGGAATGGATTTCTGACAAAATGGAAAAATATTCAGCCTTTGGTCTTTCATTTTGTTTACTGGGATGGGAAAAAAAAGTGAAGAAGAAAGTGTGAATAACTAGATAATTTCACATTTACGTCTCTTACAAGAAATAAAATAAATTTTGGAACTTAAAAATCCCAAAAAAACTTTCTAAATGTAGGTCTTCCCTTTTATGTGTGTCAGAGAGCTGAAACTGATGAGAAGATGACTGGGGCTACCTAAAGCCAAGAATCACATGCACAGTCCACACTGAGCTTCAGTTTGCGGGAGAAACAGAAAGTGTTCCAGGACTGTAATTACAGAATAAAATGTAGATGCTTATATTGTAAAATGTGAGTCAGTCTACAATCCAATTAAATACGCCTCACTTTTCAAAAAAACACTTTGCAGTAAAACAATATGTCCAAGATAATTGAGCCTAAGAAGACAAGCCTACAGCATGAGCATGACTATGCATCTTGAAGTGCTTATGAACTGAGAAGCTGTTTTAAAGGATTTTCTAAGCAGCTGGAAATCAAGAATCTGGTTTTGACAGCTTAATGGGGAGACGGAGAGAGTGTCTAAAAGGTGATGTGCAAGAGGAGAAGAGAAAGAGTGAGGGGAATGAGGCAGGATGAGAGGGGGAGAGAGCAAGAAGAGGAAGGAAGAGCAAGTGGGAAAGAGCAAGGAAGTGCTGGAGAGCAGGGAGAAGGGAGGGCAAGAGCAGCAGGGAGGGCAAGAGCAAGGAGGAAAGCAAGAACATGAGGGCACAGAGGAGAGGATATCTTGTCCAAAGGGTTCACTTTTGTCAGCTATTAATAACAGATCTAAGAAACTGTCTTGGCTGCAGTGAACTGTGCTCTGACCCACTTACTGCAGAAGTCAAACATGACCTAATGCAGTGGGGCTGGAGCACTGAGTTCAGCTATGAACCCTCTGTTTAAAAGCAGTATCAATTGGTTGGATGAAAATCAATTAAAAAAAAATATCAGCAGAACCCAGGAGGGGCAAGTAAAATCCAACACAGGCTGAGAGTTTCTGCTGCTGGGGATTGACACTGGCACAGTTTTTGTTGCTTCTCTGCCTCTCTTGTGAAGCACAGTGTGCAAGCAGCTGCTGGTGAAGTGACACCATGGACTCACATGGAGACTAAACAGTTGCCTTGAAGCACTCCCACTAATCATTCCTTTTGTATTTGAGGCCCAATTCCCAGTAGACTCCACGACAGAGGAATACACATGTGAGCCCTGGACCATTACATGGAGCAGATTATTCAGAAGGATGCAGTGCTCTAGTCTGTTTCCCACTGTCATCCCTCAGACCCAGGTGGAAATGGGATCTGGGACAGCTGCTGGGAGCAGACATGTAGCTCAGTATTTCCCACACAGAAAGGAAATCTTTCATATTACATCCAGAAAGAAAGAAAAATCAAGTGGGGGAGGAGTAGGAGTGGCTCTAGAAACACAGCTGGAAATCAGCTCCAGTACTTGCAAGAGGCAAGTTTGGGGTTGGGTTTCACTGTGGATGATTTCCTGTACCCTGCTACATTTCCTGTCCTGTCTAAGATATGCCAGTTAGCAAGTTTGATGCCTTTTGGGGCATATTTGTGACCTGAATGTACATCCTCCCTCTGTTTGTCCCACGTGATGCCAGGAGTCCCACTGCTCCTTGCCAGAGGACTTTTTCTCATTTTACTTTAAAATCCTTTTAGCTTCCCTTCTAAAAGTAAGAACTGGAAATATGGATAATTACTAATCCAAGCCCCGAACAAAGTCAATGTTTCCTCACTAGCTATGCAGCTATGTCCCATAGCATATTATTAAAGAGCCAACCCACACTGAATACAAGTCTTCTTGCCCAGCATCCTTCCAGGGGGCTGCTTCCCAAACACCCTTCAGCCTTCTGTAGGCAGTGAAATGCTTTTGCTAAAGGCACAGAATAATTCTGAGAGAGCTAAAAAAGACTTCTCATAGCTCTAGGATTAATGAGCTGGATAGCCTGTCACTATTTGCCCAGAAAGCTCAGACCAGTAATGGCTAAAAGCCATTAACTTCTGGCAGCAGCTCAGTGACATATGGAAGAGCTGGTGGCCTCCACTCACTTCCCAGAGCTTGTGACATTTCTCACTTGTCAGCCCCAGCAGAAGGACCACAGTCTGGATGCAGACTGGAGAGCTGCATTCTACATCACCACTACTCCATCTCACAGAATTTGGAAACTACAGAGGAGCTGCTGTGGCTGCTAGGGTCTGCCTTCCCTGGGTTGCACACATTAGTTTCAAATTAGGCAATTTGGCATCTGGATGCTGACTTCAAGGCTGAGGGATTCTTAAAATAATGCAACTCCCAAATCACTATGTTTCTTAAACAGCCACAGGAACACAGTCAAATGCACTTACCTCTAAATCACACTCTTTATCTTAAATGATGGCTCTTCAGCTCTCTCTCTGCCATTTTGAAGAGCTGAATAAAACCTCACAGCATTATTTTTAATCATAACTGTACCTGAAAGAAGTTGGAATCTACAGCACTTGGGATTTACCAGGAAGTGCTAACATACAACAGTCTTGAGCTACTTCTCAAAAAAAGAGCCATGCAGGCAACTGGGTAAGTTTATATTGAGTTTAGTTTGGGGTATTTTTCAGTCACAGGAATATGCTGTAAAAGCCATAGTCGTTTGAACAGAAAACTTGTATTTTGATCAGTCATTTGATTCACCCAGTGCTGGTGAAGTGCTTTTGTCCCTTCAGAGTGAGCAGGAGCATTGTCAGGCTTGTGGTAGGCTGTGAGTGCAAAGGTGTGAAATGCAGAGGGACAGAGGAAAGCCCACACCAGAAATGCTGACAAGCTTCCAAGTATGTACATTTTTCTTCCAGTAAGTACTGAGACAAGCAAGGCCTTGAGAATCTTTGCAAAGCTTCTACAATGTTCTATACTATTTAGGTAGCAGTGTTTTTATTCTATTTAGGTAGCAGTGTTTTTATTCTATTTAGATAGCAGTGTTTTTACACTATTTAGGTAGCAGTGGCTGACTCCAGAATCCAAGTTACAAAGCACTCCTCGTGCAATTCCCATTTACACACAAAGTGTGTCATCTTTCTTTCAGGAACAGACAAATCTAAAGTTTCATGATGACACAAGAAACCAGCCTGGCCACCAGCTTCAGTCAGTTTTGCACTGTGTTGAAAGGAGCATTTCGTTTTCCTGCCCTATATTCTACACTGATGTTGTTTACATGTCTGTGTTTATCCCACGCAGGAATAAAATCTAAACTCCTAAACTCAAACGACTTAACCCAGTCACTTTGCCTGAGGCTGTACAGTTGGTTTTCCTCCACACTTCCTCTCTAAATAGCTATGCCACTTGGAGCATCAGCACAGCCAGTGACAGGAACTGCCACAACATTTTGGTCATGTTGTTTCTCTTGAACTCAAGTCAAGAGATTATGAACAAAACTACATGGTGTCTTTGCTTTTTTTTTTTTTTTTTCCTTCTTTTTTGCAATGAAACACTTAGCATGAAAAACGTGTTTTACTTGCATTGCTGTTCATTAACAGCACATCTTTTAAGCACTGAGTAATTCACTGCTGCCTACAGTGACAGATAGCAGGCCTGATATACACTGTTTATAAAGGCTGATACACACAGCTTTGCTTCTGGGGTTTAGGACACAGCAACTGAAAACCCTGCACTCAGCCCCAGCAGGTCAGCAGGAAATCAGGACACCTGCTTTTCTACAAATTCAGAATCCATTCCTGAAACTTTTAGACACTATTACTGCTCAGATGTCAAAGATATTTAGACATGGCACACTTTTACCAGCAAAACCACTTCTTCCTACAACTTTATGGTATAAGAAAAAGCCAGCTGCATTTTGAAAGCAGAAATGCAAACAAACCAGAAAACAAACTGTGGACAAACTTTAAGTCAAGGACTCGAAGCTGAAGTTTCTATTTCATTCTGTTAACTGTAGTAAATGCTGAGCAAAGGAAGAGAGTGGACTCAGAACATCCAGACAGGGCAAACCAACAGGTGAAATGGCATAAAATATGAGAATGGCTGAAAACATGAGAAGAGTCTGAGACAGGATGAGCAGCCTCAAAGGACAACAGCTGGACTTTCAGCAACAGAAACAGACCTCAGAGCTGCCTCAGAAACTGGAGAGGCAAAAAGCAATAATGCCACGTTTAATTAAAAGCTAATTGTAAAGTCTTGCTGATAACCACAAATACTGTGTTGATTTTATGGGACAGGTCACAGTCCTTTCAGCTTAAAACCACGACACGAGCTGCAGATGTTCACAGGAACAACTACAGAAATACAGACAATAAAGTTTGCTGTTAAAAACCAAAATGAAAGCCACACTTGAAGCTGCTCTTTAAAGTAGTTATGGTTAAAAGAGGCAAACATAACAGCTTCCTTAAACCACCACGTACTCATAAATGCCTCCCCTGAACTATGATGGGAATATATTCACACACTTTGCTATGTTCTGTGGAGAGCTTATTTGTCTTTTTAACTTATGGCAAAGATTTACTCAATTTCAGGTAAACTACAAGGCATAAAAATAAAAATCTAAAAATCCCACATAACTCTAAGGCCTCCCCCTGGAAGGGAAATGAGGAGCCATTTCTCACTAGCAGATCATGCTCAGTGTCTTGATAACCTTCTTGGGAAGTATTTTTAAAGTATGAGCTTCATTAAGGAACTATAAGGGAGAAGGTGATCCTAGCAAAAGTTTTACCTATGCAAGAGCTTTGAGATGTCTGTCTGTGTATCTGTGTACATACAAATGCAAACTTCTTGATATTTCAGAAGGGTGCTTCCCCATCCCTTCTCTAAAATGTCAAGAACTTCCACTGAATTTTGAAAACCTCTTTCTGGTGGATCAAGATGAAATACTTGCGAGACCTGTCAGAGTGTCACCCATGAGGACCCACTGTCCCCAAAACCTGCTGCAGCAGGTGACTGAGTCAGACAGGTGAGGGGCAGCTGCTCCTGGGGACCAGCAGAGGAATGGAAAAGTTGATTTCTACACTGGCTAAATGCAACAAAAAACAACCAGTGTGCCAAATTATCTGGAATTGTGGAAACACAATTGTTCCAGCAGCTGTCATTTCATCTCACACAGCTCCAGCTGAGGCTTTATTCTAACTTTTTTTAAGAGAGTTGACAACAGTTAAGGAGAAAAAACCTCAAAGTTCTCCAATTCACCAAAAGGTGATTGCAACCTGTATCCAGAAATAAATGAGCAGTTAAAACTGAGAACTACTTCAAAGCTATTAAACACCTTAATAATAGCAGTAAGATATGTCCAAACACTCTGTCAAGGAAAGCAAAAGATAAAAATAAAAACTATTTCCTATTGTTTGATTTTGTTTACTCACAGCTTCAGGCTTGGTGCCCCTGAGCTGTGTCTGGAATCTGAGCTGTTCAGATCTAGAACCTTGATTTTGAATGAGATCTGAGAGCCCTGAGGTACTAAACCGAGACTAAAATACACTCAGCACTTCAATTCGTGACAAAAGTGGTCAGTGAGTCACTGACAGTGCTCATGTCAATAGTCAGCCCAGGCAACCTCTAAAACCCTACAGGATTTCATGAAATCCAACAGGACCCAGCTCTGAATCACAGTTACTGCTCTAATCAGAGCACTGATTATCTCATTATTCTGTGCTTCACACTTATGGCTCAAAAATCAGTAAAAGGTACCTTTGTCCTCAGTATGCTGCTCTATGCAAGTGCTGTAATTGTTTCCTTTAGAGTGCAATACTAAAATACATCAAAATACCTTTGGGGCATAGAGCTCTGCTGCAGAAACCTATTAAGATTAAACAAAAGCCTGTAAGGGCAGCATGAAGTAGACTTTATCACATCTTTAGACAAATCAAGGAGTTAGTGTTAAGAGAGCAGACTGCTCTTCCCAGTCCAGTGAGAAGAACATTATTAGTTCGTACTCTCAAGTTTAAAGTATCCGTGAGACTTTCTACCTCTAAGGATGAACAATTACCTAAAGGGATTCATTTGCAACTCAAAATGGTCTCATTCTCTTCACATTGCTCAGAATGCTTTATAAAACACTATTAAATGAAATAAGACTATTTTAGTGATTAAAATTAGAAGCCTACATTAAAACAAGTTGTATTTTGTTATGAAAAAAATCCTAGAATACCAGAAATTGTTTGAGCACTTTGGGAAATAATCCCTTTCTAACGTGAAGTTTGAAAAAATTAAGCTTGTAATTAAAAAAAAATTTTGCACTATCTTTCTACAGATGTTTATTTTTATCCATGAATCAATGTGTTGCAGGGCTTGATTATGACCCTCCACTAAAGACTGTGGTAGTATTGATTTACAGGGCATCAAGGGACAAACCTTTCCTTCTCACCTGCCCTCAGATTTTCTGTGGGTGAAGTTCTGAATGTATAGAAGAATGTAATATGCAGCCAAACTATGCTCCAGTCAATACATATCCTGGGAGTTTCCAATCTGCATCACACACAGGAAGGGGCAAACATTGGTTATCGAGCAGTTCAGCTAAAACACATAACTTTATTTTAGTCCGGAAACGTTTAGTCACAAGACCAAAAAGCACTTTTCATTTAATTAAAAAAAAATCTCAGTACTTAAATGAGATTCACCAAACAGGGATGCTATTCATCATCATGTTCTCTATAGTCAAAATTTAATTTCCAACAGCAAATCTGTCAGCCAAAAAAATTCCCATTTGCTCAAGCTTCTGATATTGCACACATCCAGTCAGACCCCTCGTCCTGGGAGCAGCCAGATAGTTTTTCCTGCAATGTGCCATCTACTTCTAAACAAATGAAGTTTCAAGGGATTCACCACTCTTATTTAAGAAGGGAAGGAATATAGACGGAAAAAAAAAAAAAAAATGGAAAAAAATGGAAAAAAAAAAAAAAAAAAAAAAAAAAAAAAAAAAAGAAAGAGTCAGCCTCTCTAATTGTCTTGGGCCCTCTGTTTCCTTGGACAATGACCCCTAGTCACTGAGAAAACCAGAGCCTGTGATCCAGCGTCCCAGATGTGTTCCCACTGCTCCAGATGGACATCCTACTGCACTTGGAAGGCCCTGTCCACTGCTCATCAGACCTGAAATCTTTTGCCAAATTGGTGTGGGATGCCTTTGATGGTGCTACAGAAACCTAAAAGAGTTGTGAACGTCTTGATAGAGGTACTTCATATTTTGGGTTTGTCCTATCATTTGAGATAGAGAGGAGCAGTCAGAAAATGACATCAGTTAATCAAAGCCAGTAAACTTTCATTTTACTCCTGACTTTAATTTGAAACCCTGCATAAAAATGTATTATGAAAATGAGACCTAAATCGATGCTTCCTGCCAAACACATAAAAAACAACCCAGTGGCAAGTATTTCCAGCTGCAGCACAGTGGTGCCAGAACACAACCATCCTGAGAGCTTGCCACACCACAAACAGTTTAACTGAAGAACTTCCTTCACTGGAAGTCTTTAAAACATGTTTCCTTGATGCTTTTTGCTTCCACTATTTCTCCTGTTCTCAGCAGGACCCAGAGTGAGCCCTGCCCTGGGGCATGTCCCAGGTTTGGTAGCCAGTGGGCCACTCACTTTTGGCACATTACCCACTCTTGGCACATTGCTACCCTGGCTTTCAAACACAGCAAACTTACAACTGGCTGCATTGAAGATTTATAGGTTTAAGAAATCCTGGTTTCAGTCGCTATTCATCAACATAATTGGATGTTAATAATAAGGTGTACAGTGCTGGCCTGCCTATCAGGTACACATACTATACATTTATTAAGTGTAATTCATTCCACTGAAATTCTAATAAGGGCTGCTTAATTCCAGCTTAAATCAAATGTCAGAGGAGCTAGAAATCCAAGCAAAGGCTGTTTTTCACAGGTGGAATTGTATGAGTAAGTCAGACAGAGATTTTTTAGTGCTAAATGGGATTATAGTTGGCTTTATCTCTGCCAACATACCTTCTCTTCCCTGTTTGCATTTTTTTGTAACTCACAACTTAAATAAATGGAGCTCAATGTTATGTTCTGACTGCTTGTTCCAGTGATGGCTCTTCATTGTGTGATTAACTTTAATGGGTATATAATATATGTTTTAAGGCAGGTGGGAGAAAAATAACCTGGAGATTTTCAAGCATGCTTTTGAGATACTTTTGAGCTACATTTGATGGCAGCTTTTTGGCTGCCTTTGAACAAGCTGATACACAGTTTTGAGCCATTCTGCTAACTGCCATGAGCATGCTGAGCACTCACCCCTTCGACAGAAAGTTCTGCCATTGGCACAAGAATTAAAAAGTAAGGGAAACTAATAACAGTTCATAATATTTGCAGATCTTTGGCCAGCATCCACCATCACTGGAAGTCACAATCTCAATGCAAACTGGTTCAAAGTCATACTCTTTAAAAAGGAATTAAAATCACTGATCACAGAATTACTGCACCCGGTCCTCTTGGGGAGATTATTCCAACCCTTTCTTTTGGCACACAATACACAGAGAATAGAACTGGATATAAGACACAGACATAGCAAAAAAGACCCAAAATATAGCAACATTTACACCACCTGCTTTAAAGGACAAGTTTTGTATCTTTGGTGGTAAAGTTTTCACATTCAGATGACATTCTGATTATCTCCACAAAAAGCCTGGCTTCTAACAGTAATTTATTTCCTAAATTTGGAAACTCATCTCCTTGAATGAGCAGATTTAGTGTGCTCCCTTCTCACCATCAATTTCTCCTGTTGCATCACCTGCCACCAAAATGGTTGCTTAGAAGTAGCAGCATACACTAAAATAATCCAAAACCCCAAAGGTAAGCACACCTCTTCCTGTTAAAAACTCAGCAAGTATGTGAAGCACCCCCAAAGAAAATGCCTTTTATATAACTACACTCTGAGACTTCATTTTGCTCTGAATGTACAACCAAGAGGGTGATTACACAGCAGGGCACCCGTCTGAGGAATTCAGTCAGATTTTGAGGGAAACACCAAAACACTGTGTAAGAACTTCAGTAAAAGCCTCTGGTCCCACCCTGAATTTCCTCTGTCTTATTCTGAACCACCACTGCAGGCCAGAGTAAAGCCATACAGACAGAAATATCTACTTGCCAGTGAGGGAACGAAAACAGCTCCTCCATTTCCTGGTCTGTCATTCCTGAGTGATAAATCCCAGCTCTACTGGCCATTTCAAATCCTAACTTCGTCCTTCCCATATGGACAACCTTTCTGTTTTTCACATCTTTTCCCAACTGTGCTCTGCAGGTATAAACACCACTCTGGTTCAATCCATCTTAGTGCCCTCCCAGTGAAGTCATAGAGATTGTTCCCAACACATCTGGGGTTTTGGAGCTGGCTACTGCCTTTTCCAGCTTGAGCAGCTTGTGCATCTGATAACTTCTATATTGTTTCCAAAGTAGGTTAGCGTGTCATATTTAAAAGTGATCAGCTCTAACTTCATACTTTTTCTGTGTCATTGTCCTTACATCACCACGAGTTCAACAAAGCTTTCCCTAGAAACCTGACGCAGGACATCCAACATGGAAGATCAGCTTTTTACTGTGGTTAAAAACATGTAGGCAGGACAAATTCTCTTGCATATTAGTTGCAGAAAACACTGACATTTAATATAATGGTTTTTATAATAAGCGTAAGATGGATTCTGCAAAACCTTTCTTCATTGATAAGCAAATAATAGTCACATAAAGTATCCCTAATGTTTTTTTGGTAGTTTTTGCTCATTTATTTTTAAAAAGTTAGATTTTTATCCTACTTCATTAAAATGAGATCAGTACATGAACACACACTGCTACATGAATAATTCCTGCATGTTAGCAACTGTAAGTCATGTCATCATGTTCACAGGGATGCAAGACTGCAAGGTCTGCATTTGGGCATGTGATTTCTCTTGGACAGGACTGATACCAAAGCTGATGAAAAATTCTGCCCATTTTGCAGTCACAGTAGTTGTAAATACCCACTGAGCAACCCCAGCAGGAGTTTAACAGAGCCAAGGAACAAGCCAAGGAACATGAAAAATGGCATCTTGGTAACTCTATGTGGCATCTTTGGAATTAAGCGCCACACTGATTAGAAGTGTAAACCATCAATTAAAAATTAATGGGCTTTCTGTAAAACAGGAAGAGGGGATCTGACAGTCTTGGGGAACGTGTCCTTTTTCATCAATATGCATCCTGACAGCTGCTGCACAGTAGTTAACTATCATGATATTCACGGAGCAAAGTGATCCTTCCAATGGCTGTGGCACCAAAGAGCTCATACACAGCTTTGCCTTGAGGGCTCTACCCATTTTCTGTACTCCACATTCTGTTAAAGTAACCCTGAGCACTCTCAGTACAGCTCAAGATCTCTACAATTGCTTTCATGCAGACATCAGATTTTTATGGGGTTTTTTTCCCTTCTGGTAGCCCTACAGTTTGCAAATCTGGAAAATCCTGCTACTCTCAGCATTACACATGAGGTTTTAGATGTGGCTCCAAACCCAGAAACTAAACTTTTCCCAGCTATTTCTGTGTGTCAGAGTCTTCTGTAACCAGTTGTATGCTTTACGAAGCAGAGAAAAGAAAATCAGAAAGCCTTTAAGGCTTTACTCACCACAGACAGTTATTTCCAGAACCTGAGTCTGACACAGAAATAAAACATCAGTGTAACAGGTGCTAGGAGAACCTGGGGATTTTTGTCGTGGTTTGTTATTGGAGTTTGGGGTTTTTTTCTGTTTTGTTTTTTTTTTCTTTCCTTTTTTTAATAAATAAGTTGCTAAAGAACTTTAAACCAAAGAAAAAATATGCATAATGTGTGAGGTCTTCCAAATAGCAGTCAGAAACAGGCTGCATGAGAGGCACTGCACCTTAGGCAGAAGAGAATTTAATGCTGAGAACACACCCAGAATAGAGAATATGCCATTGGGGAAAATAAACTGTGCTCTGAACACACCAGCCCTGTTATCTCATGGTTACTCTTCCTTCATCAACAAAAGCAACAAGCAACAAAATACCATAACCAGCCAACCAAGGAGATGTGATATCTCATTTCCAAGTGCCCTGGTGAAGCTGGGGCAGACAGGGATGTGTGGATACCCCTGGAGAGCAAACAGGATGCTCGGGGGAGCTGCAGGATGCTCCAGGGTGTGCCAGCAGGGTGGGGACAGCACAGCCCTGTCCTGCTGAGAGCCTGGGACAGGGAGGGCAGGGCACAGCCAGAGAGCCAAGGGGATTGTCTGCCCGTTTACACCGAATGGACTGCGCCAGATTCAGCCTCCTGGCCCTCAGCAATCCACCGTGAGCAAAACTCCCAGGGACTGAAAACTCAGCTGTTACAAATGTCAAAGGGAAGCCTGTCACCAGCCAAGGGGAGACCCAGAACCAGGTAAACACAAACGTGACACCTGCAGCTCCCTTCAGACACACAAAAGAACAGTTTAAGGAGTACGGATGCTTCCAGTAATACCTTGTCTTGTTGTGCTTAGCAAACCAAATGGGGACTATATTGATACCTCTTTAATTATTTAGTGCCTGATGGAATTAACTGCTTTAAGTTTTCATAAACATCTGATGGGAAGACAGAGAAAACCATCACAGAAAACAACTGCAGCTCAATAAAACGACATTAAACCAAATAACCTTGGCAAGGTTCAACCAGATCAGAGTTTAGCAGACCTGTGAGGAAAACAAACAAGGTTCTATCTCTCTGTTAGGTCAGTCCTGAAAAAAACCCCATAATGCAGTATTTCTTGCTCCTGAGCTCTGTCCAGCCTAGAACCTCATGCTGCTCCATAAAAATTGGTGATGAGAGGTACTATACACCAACCATTGTTTTGTTCAGCTCAGAGCATTCAGAGAGGAGGAGCACAGTGTGCTGCCTGATGGACAGCTGTCAGTGGTGGCACAGAAGGGGCTGTACCCAGCACAGCACAGCTGGGCACACACAGCACAGCACAGCCCAGTACAGCACAGCACAGCTGGGCACAGCACAGCACAGCTGGGCATGTTAGGATAGGGTTAATAATTTCGGTTACCAGAGAAGCTGGGAATAGAGTCTCTGCTTCACTGCAACCAGGTGTTGTTTTCATTGTTTTAACCAAATCAAGTATAACTCTGCCTGGGTAATCGGGATGGGGGGAGAAGGAGAAGATTGGAAATTGTATTTGGAAACTAGGTCGGGTGAAACTGTACCTAATCATCATAAGATAGATGATCGAATTGTAATGATTTTTGGTAGCTGAACATGATTATTATTTCAAACTAGAATTGTAAAAGAAGATATTTACAAAATTCATGCTTGGATGTTTACAATAGAACAATGTAAGTTTAATGATTAACATAGAGTTATGTAATGAAATGGTATAATACGGGGCCCTTCTTGGACCCTCGTGGGAGTTGGATTTGGGTTTGTACCCCGGCTCCCAGAGCTCTTCAATAAAGCACCTCATAATCATTCCGGTGGTTATGTGTTTTCCTCGCTAACAGGCACAGCACAGCACACACAGCACAGCTGGGCACAGCACAGCACACACAGCACAGCTGGGCACAGCACACACAGCACAGCACAGCACAGCTGGGCACAGCACAGCACAGCACAGCACAGCTGGGCACAGCCCAGCACAGCTGGGCACAGCCCGGCACAGCCCAGCACAGCTGGGCACAGCACAGCACACACAGCACAGCTGGGCACAGCACAGCACAGCACAGCTGGGCACAGCACAGCACAGCACAGCTGGGCACAGCACAGCACAGCTGGGCACAGCTGGGCACAGCACAGCTGGGCACAGCTGGGCACAGCACAGCACAGCTGGGCACAGCACAGCACACACAGCACAGCCCGGCACAGCTGGGCACAGCCCGGCACAGCACAGCACAGCACAGCTGGGCACAGCACACACAGCACAGCTGGGCACAGCACAGCACAGCTGGGCACAGCACAGCACACACAGCACAGCTGGGCACAGCTGGGCACAGCTGGGCACAGTACAGCACAGCTGGGCACAGCACAGCTGGGCACAGCACAGCTGGGCACAGCAGAGCACGGCACAGCTGGGCACAGCCCGGCACAGCACAGCACAGCACAGCTGGGCACAGCACACACAGCACAGCTGGGCACAGCACAGCACAGCTGGGCACAGCACAGCACAGCGCAGCACAGCACAGCTGGGCACAGCACACACAGCACAGCTGGGCACAGCACAGCACAGCTGGGCACAGCACAGCACAGCACAGCGCAGCACAGCACAGCTGGGCACAGCACACACAGCACAGCTGGGCACAGCACAGCACAGCTGGGCACAGCACAGCACAGCACACACAGCACAGCTGGGCACAGCTGGGCACAGCTGGGCACAGTACAGCACAGCTGGGCACAGCACAGCTGGGCACAGCACAGCTGGGCACAGTACAGCACAGCTGGGCACAGCCCGGCACAGCACAGCACAGCACAGCTGGGCACAGCACACACAGCACAGCTGGGCACAGCACAGCACAGCTGGGCACAGCACAGCACAGCACAGCACAGACAGCACAGCTGGGCACAGTACAGCACAGCTGGGCACAGCACAGCACAGCTGGGCACAGCACACACAGCACAGCACAGCTGGGCACAGCACACACAGCACAGCTGGGCACAGCACGGCACAGCTGGGCACAGCTGGGCACAGCTGGGCACAGCTGGGCACAGCACACACAGCACAGCACAGCTGGGCACAGCTGGGCATAGCACAGCACACACAGCACAGCTGGGCACAGCTGGGCACAGCTGGGCACACACAGCACAGCTGGGCACAGCTGGGCACAGCTGGGCGATGCAGCAGGGCAGCCACTGCTGTGCCAACACACCTCACAGCTGGCTGCTGTCACCTCCAAAGGCCGTCTCCTCCCACCAGGACACAGCCCCAGCAGAGCAGGGGCTGCTGACAATCCTCCTGCTGCCAGGCAGGAAAACACCAGTGACAGACAGAGGACACCCACACGAGCCTCAGCTCCTCCTGGACCACATCACACACCAGATCCATTCCAGATCACAGGGAAATCTTACAGGCTAGAAACATCAGGCACCTGGCTGGCAGGAAGAGAGATTCAAAAAGCCAAAATACTGCTGAGTGTGGATTAGTTTTCACTTGGCTTCAAAATCCTAAACGTGGAGTGGTGAGAGGAAGGAGAAGCAATAATGAATGTGTTTAGGTGCTGCAGGAAATATGCAGGGTTTGACAATGTCCGGCCTGTGATGTACCACTGAAATCAGTATTTCTTTAGATGATTAATATGATAATATTCCAAGCACATTAGTAGCTTCAACTCATCCCCTAACTTCTGCAGCTCACTGTACCAGACACATTTCTGCAGGGCTCCTGGAGGCAAGGGCTGGACTGGATGACACAAGATGCATTTTCTCCCTGCTCAGTCACACCTGGGTTTAGCTGGAGTCTCACAGCCCCTGTGCCACAAGGTGTGGGGAAAGGTCCCACCAGTTCCAGGGAAAGGTACAGCTTCCAGGGCTCCTGTGTGACAGGAATACCCAGCTTTTATGGATGAAGGACACACATTGGCCTGCCAGGACCGCCTCAGGTTTTATTCAATGAGTTGTCTGCTGGAGGTAAACAAGAAAGCTGATTCTGAGGGGCAGGTCAGTCACTGCAAATCCTTTTCCTGCACAAACCCAAGGTGATCTAACTGAGCTCTGCCTGCTGCTACACCATTTCCAGACATATTGAACAGCAGTCTGGGTTCTCCAGACCGTTATTTGCCCTTTGTTCCATTCTGTACATCTCTCTGCAATTCCTTGCAGTCGTATGGGCTCACGTAAAAATACCAAAGTCACCGACAACAGCTTCAGTTATAAATAATCCTAGGACAAATAATCCGAGTTTCAGGAGGAGCAGGTGTTAAAATTACATGCATCTGGGAGAAATCAGCATTCCCTAACACCCTCTGATAAGGCTTGCATGCACATTAGCAAAAACTCACCCCAGCTCCTTTGGCACGTTTAATTTAATTTAGCATTAACATGGAAGCTGAAAAAAGGACAAAAACCTCCATAAGCCTAGGAACAGCTTTGCCATGTCTCTTGAGATGCATATACTACCATTTCCCCTAAAACGGTGATCTTGATAGAGATATCCTTTTATGCTAATATAAAAAGTTATTAGTATTCAGCAGGGGAAGCTCTGGAGAGCTATTTCTAACAGTTTAAAAATAGAATTTAAAAATGTTCCTTTAAACATCACCAAGGGAAATTGCACAGTCAGGAGAGAAATTGCTTACAGTTATGCACAAGCCCATGGCACTTCAGAGGAAATAAAGGCCTTCAGTCTCCAAGCATCCATTTATGTCCTTGGGAACACAGGGAAAGGAGAAAAAGAACTGGAAGCTAAGTGTCTGCGATGTCTTTTTGAGAGTGGGTTCGAAGGACCTGATGCAGAACAATTATTCAGATACTGTAAAAAAGAGTACAGACCTGTGGACAAGGAAGGAACTACTGACAACCAAAGGAAGTTCTTTGGCTGCCTAGGCAGGTCAGGAAGCTCAGTGTCTGAAGTCATTCAGAGAAGAAAATGATTTCCTGGAAGCATCTCTATCTTCCAGACCACAGGAAGCTCCCAGGTGACTGCAGTGACCATTGGCCCTTCCTGAGAATCTTCCTCCTCTCTGGGCACTCTTCATGCAGCAAGAGGCAGTATAACAAAAAGGTACAGGGACTCATGGCTCAAAGCTCAGATCCAGTGAGGAAAATTATCCTATAGACCACTTTTCTACCACTCTGGAAAGTTTTAAAAGGCTCCTTAAGATCCTGTGAAGGTGAGAAGCAGAGCACATAGATCAAATCCTGATGTGCTGGGCACTGATACGTGTGTGAACCTTTCTCCTAAGTCCCCACCATAAAATCATGAGTATTTGTAGACTGCAATTAGCTGTGTATGGTAGCATTTTAAGAAAGAGGAGGATAATTCTTTATAAAATAACATTTTGCCTGTATTTCCTAAGAGTGCAGGATAACTGACATTTTCTATGTCCACAGTCAAGAGAGATGAAGAACACTCCTTGCATTCCAAAACCAGGACTCAATGGAAGCCAGCTCTGAACATCATGGGATTTCCTTCCTTCCCAGCCCCTTTTTATCCCCTATGGCCTTACTTCATTGTTCAGTGGCATATTACAGCAATACATCTCTTTTCACAAAGCCACTTAAAAGGATTTATTGTAGTTCCACACGATACCACGTGTTTATTTCTCTTCTCAAATTATGTTTTCTCTCTGCTAAGCTGAGGGTAATAGCTGCTGAATGCTGATTAGGGTTTTCCTTATTTGATTACTGTTAATTAGAGTCAAGCATGCAGTGCATCAGACAGGAGGACTGCAGCTCATGGTGACACTTCAAACAGCCTGTTTAACTTCAGCAGAGCCCGCTGGAAGTTTGGGGCTGGAATAACTCTTCAGCAGAGTTGTTTATGCCTAGTTGTGTACCATTACACAGCATGGGGCACTGGACTGTTTGGTTAATTAGTTTAAGAGCCTGTCAGGGGCAGCTCAACTCCAGGTTGACCACTGGAAATCGCAATTAGCACGAACCAGTTTTCCTTTTCGGTCCAATTTCTCGCACACAAATCGTTCCCCCAGATGTCCCAGCTCTGACACCCAGGGCTGCAGGCAGCCAGCACCCACTCACCCTCTCCCCTGCAGTCTCCATGGGACATCTGCAGCAGCACAGAGGGCTGGGCACAGCTGGTCCTGGAGAAAGGCAGGCTCCTGAGGCTTTGGGGCTGGGCTAAAAGAGGACACCTCTGTGCCCCAGTGATGAGGCCAGACCATCTCTGCCAGCAGCACAGGGCTCCTGGAGGAGCTCCCCCAGGGAGGTGTCAGTAGGGAACAGTCAAACAGCCATCCAGCACCAGTCACAGCCTCTACAAACCACAGCTATTGCAGAACTGGTCTGTCTCCTCCAGGGAGGTGTCAGTAGGGAGCAGGCAAACAACCACCCAGCATCAGTAACAGCCTCTGCAAACCACAGCTATTGCAGAACTGTTCTGTCTCCCCCAGGGAGGTGTCAGTAGGGAGCAGGCAAACAGCCATCCAGCACCAGTCACAGCCTCTACAAACCACAGCTATTACAGAACTGTCTGCCTTCCCCAGGGAGGTGTCAGTAGGAAACAGGCAAACAGCCATCGAGCATCAATAACAACCTCTACAAACCACAGCCATTACAGAACTGGACTGTCTCCCCCAGGAAGGTACAGTAGGAAACAGTCAAACAGCCATCGAGCATCAGTAACAACCTCTACAAACCACAGCTCCTACAGAACTGGTCTGTCTCCCCCAGGGAGGTGTCAGTAGGAAACAGGCAAACAGCCATCCAGCACCAGTCACAGCCTCTACAAACCACAGCTATTACAGAACTGGACTGTCTCCTCCAGGGAGGTGTCAGTAGGGAGCAGGCAAACAGCCATCCAGCACCAGTAACAGCCTCTACAAACCACAGCTCCTACAGAACTGGTCTCCTTTCCCCAGATCCCCAGTCCACTCCCTCTTCCTCATATGACACAGGCTGCAAACGACATTTGGTGCTGAGTTACCTCACACACAGGTTGGAATTGTTGATATTGTCTGAGTTGAAAGGTGATGTAACCTACACACAAGGTATCTCTGAAACAAAGACAACTTAGAATTTACCTTGACTCCAAAATTAAAAGTAAACCTATCACCTTCCCTTATACCCAGGGATATTGGCAATTAACAATTTATCCATAACTATGAATAAAGTCCTCAATAGAGTTTCTACTTCAGTTTATAATTCAGTAAAATCTTTCTCTATGTTCTTGATACTAGACAGTAGTTTGCTTTACAGCCCTATCGTTCCAGGTTACCAAGTTTCAGGTGTTAAATAACTAAGCTGGCATCCTCCTCACATCAGCCAACCACGAGTGAAATATTTGAGGAGTGAAATTGACTGGAAAGAGAGATAAATTATTTCAATCAAGAAAACAGCTTCTCACAGACGACATGCTCCTGACTGCATCCACAGTCTCTGCCCCATGTCAGCCTCACTGTCTGCTCAGGCACTTCTGCTTCTGCTAACTCCAGGGCCAAGCAGCTAAGACAGGAAAGTCTCCTCCATGTGTATATCACAGTTATCCAGGAGAAGAACTGCCCTTCATTAGTCACACATAAAATTAACTGCATTATATGCCAGCCATAGACAGGCCCATGAGATGGTACCGAAAATAACCCCCTTGGTTTTCATAGGAACACAAATTACAAAAAAAAAAAAAATTAAAAAGATGGGATTAAAGGTGAAGTCATACTCTGGAGTAAAAGTTTCGATTTCTTAAGTCAGCATATCTTTTTATGTGTTTAAAACTGTTTCAGCCTGTTCAGAAACTGCAGGAAATCATTCCGCTGATTTTTTAACCTCAAAAGTCAACAGGATTTCACAATCATGGGGCTGAAATCCTAAAATCCAGATCTGTGCCTTGTCAAAGCAACAGTAAAAAATCCTGTACCTTTGTCCTTTCCCACAGCTTTGAAAACACTCGGCTGTGGGACTAAAGATACTGTGCTCATTATTCTCACCTGTAGTAACTATTCTGTGATTCTGCTATTCTACATCATGGCCTCAAGTGCATTGCTGGGGTTTCTTTCCAGATTTGGTGGTCATCAGTTAATGAAAATGCCCTCGATTCCACGTCCCTGCAGGCATGGGGAGTTATGGTATTCTAGGGGGGAGCTAAACCCCAACCCACCTGCAGACACCAAAGGGAGGGCGAGCACAGCCAGGCCAGTGTGTGACCAGGGGACACTCACACCAGGAGACACTCACACCAGGAGACATCCTGACAGGAGAAAAAGGGGATGTTTCTCTTCTCATTCACAGTGACACAGTGCTGGGGTGTATTTTCTGCCACCGTCACCAGGACACAGAGTTTATGCAGCTCTTCACCCAAGGGCAACTTCAAAGCCAACAGATGAAATCACATAAAACTTTGTTTTACGTGTGTTTTGTTGTAGTTTCTTTCCTAAGAATAATTACAATCACATCTTTATGAAAAACACACATGATGCATTGTTCTAATAATGCAACATGAAGTTGTCATAAAAGATAGTGGACTTTCAATAAGCAAAGAAAATTCAAAGGGCTCTATGTATCATTTAAATATACTAGATGATCAAGTAATGTAAGTATTTAATCTAGAATTAGGGAGAGAAGATCCTTCTTTCATCAGGTACCTACTTGCCTACACAACTCAAGGCTACAGAAACACCTAACTTGCCATGAATTCAACTTTTCAATTCTTAAATCTCCAATTATGCTTTCACTGCACTTACAACAAGCACTTGAAACATTCCAGAATTCTTTTTAAGGAATTTCTTCAGTCGTGTTTTTTGTCACCATGAATGTATGAACTGTCAGCATATGGCATTTCCTACAAAACTCTGGAAGACCTTTGTTATTCCAGTCTTGGGAAACTCCGTGATCAACAGACTGAGGTAAAACATGTTTGTGGCACTTGTGGCACATTTCATCCAGCTCACAATGAATGGCTGGCAGGATGAGCCCTGCCCCTGATCCAGCTGACTGCCTGTTGCAGCATTTCCTTAGGGATGCCAGAAACAGGCAGGAGAGCAGGGCAGATGGCACAGCCTTGCTGAGTCCATCCTCCCACCCTGTGGGCAGCTGCTTCCTGCCTTCAGAACCACTTACTGCCATAACCTGTGCAGGAAATCTGTTCTAGGGCCAAACATCCACATGGCAAAAGGAGTTTTCTCAACCTGAAGCCCCCCTGTCCCTCAGGACCCCACTAGTGCTGAGCAGACAACACGCAGCTCCCATTAGACACCCCTGGAGATGTTTGCCTGCTCCTCATCAGCAGACTGTTGATTGCCTCTCAGCTTGTGAGCCCCTCCAAGATCATGCTGTAGGACTGAGCAGTCCTTTTTCTACAAAGAAATTCCTCCCTCTTGAGTAGCATCTTATTTGTTACCAGATTCTCCATTTTGGAGAGCTGAACATTTTCAGTTTTGACCTTGTCTTCTGCCATTCTTGCAGCCCATCCCAGCTTCAGATCTGATCACACACAGGCTACTCCATCACCCAGGTCATTAATAAACACCTTGACTTGCATTGGAGCCTTACAGAATCCCAGTCAGCTCTTTCTCTCCTTTTGAGAGCTGATCACCAGTAGTGCTCAAAAGATTTTCAAACCAGCCTTGCTTCCTGCCCCTATTATTTTTTCCACGTTATGTTTCCCAAGTCTGCTAATGAGGCTGTCGTGTGGGACAGTGTACAAAGGCTGAGCACAGCCAGGATGGCACCTTCCATCTCTTTTCTAACCACAACGCCTCCTGCCCTGGGAGGTTTTGAGAGGGAAAATCACATTGGTTTGACAAAATTTCTTTTCAACAGCTCCATGCTTATCTATTAGTCATTTCCCCGTGCTCTTTTCAGGTTTATTGACTTGAATGTTCTTGGCAAAAGTAACATAATACTGATATTAATAGCGGGGTTCATCCCACACTTAATAACAAGCTTCATCCTAAATTGCTTTATTAAAATTTTACAGAATGTGAGAACTGACATCACCCAACAGTAGAGACCACAAACACAGAAATATTCAGTTATCTGTAACTTTTAAATTAGACAAGTGTGAGGGCAAGCAAATAATAAAATCTCCACTGTATTAGAACAGACAAAATTAAACTGGATGAATAATTTCAGTTGTCATAATTATGAATTTAGAGTATTAAGGAAAGACTTAAAAGACGTGGTATTAAACACATTGCCAGTACTGCTGAGCCTCTCACTGAGATGCTGTGAAGTGAGAAAGGCTCATTCAAAGTGGACTGACAACAGTTATGTCCTTCCTCACAATCTTTATTTGAGGCTCACTATTTAACCTTTTATTTCCTGCAGGCTTACCCATTGCTGACTGCCAGCAAGGGCAACTAGAAGCATCACTGTCTGTTTTACTTCATCAGGAGCACTCCCTGGAACAGACCATGTACCCCAGAAGCCTGCTCAGACCACAGCTCTCTGTGCAGTCCTTCAGAAATGACAGCAATATGGCTGTGGCTGTGAGAACAGCTCTGGCAATTCAGTTCCTGACCTTTTTCCCAACAGGCAAGAGCAGGAATATCACCTGGCGCCACAAGGACCTGTCAGATCACAACAGAGGAATGCACATGGCACAGGGTTACATGCAGACTCTCAATTAATCACCCTACTCTTCAAATTCCTGACATTCAGTTCAGTCATGGAAAAAATGCAGCTTCAGTAAGATGAGGGGATTAGCACCAGAGGACTTCCAAAGTGTTCTGTTGCATTTCTATCAGGAAAAGCTAAGCATGTAAGTGCCAAGTGCACATGTCAGTGCACAGCCACGGATGTCAGGATCCTCAAGGAACCATCACACTACCAAGGCAGCTGGAATTATGCACAAAAGATTGGATTTTAACCTGGCATTCAGGTAAATTTGAGGTCCCTCAGAGCTGAACTTGTGTCCACTGATAATTTTACACTCACGCTTCCTTAGCTAGAAAGATGCTGGAGAGGAATAAACCGTTTCTGTGAATACTAAAACCCATGAAGTCCCAAAATAACAGCACCACTATTTATAGAGGTAAGCTCTACACCAAACAAGTTTTGGTTGTTTTGTATATAAACAGAGGGACTGAGAACAGCTGAAAGACACAATCTCAGAAAGAAGACGTGATGCAGACATTGCAAAAGAAGGCTCCAGGGCTTTGTTTGCTTTTACATTCACAGGCACTCTCACCGTGCTTTTAAATATGTTATCAGAACAATTTGTTCCTTTACCTCTGCAGCTTCGTTTCCTCCAGCAGCTATTCTGAAAAAGTCCTGTGTTGGAAATCTAATCAAGCCTGAAGGTACCCAGCTCACAGCCTGTGCTTTTATTGCTAGTTTGTCTAAGAAATCAAAGAAAAATGACCACAGTTTTCCCTTAAGACAGTTATGATGGTGGAAAGTAATGAAAGGTGCTGTAGGAAGGAAGGGGGACGTCACACATGGAGACAGGGACAATGAAGGAAGACTAAGCTAAGGATTAAGCTGAAGTGAAGGAATGAGCTTTGAATTGTTCTCAGTGTGGAAGATATGACACTCAATGAGACTATGTCCAAAAGACACAAAATTGAACCCAAAACCAGGCTCTGGAGTATTTCAAAAAGAATGTTACTACCAATGATGACAGTGTACGAGCAGGTTTGGTTCAACTACAAGGCCAGAAATACAACAGAATCCACTCAAAACGTGGGGAAAGGTGATGATGGAATTCCTGGAAGGTGTGCTGTTGATCAGCCAGTGTCTGTGTTAATGGAGCTGGGAGTAAAGCTTTGGCAAGGCTCGGTGCACAGAGCTCCTTACGATGAAGAGCCCCTCTTTCCCAGCATGATGACTGCCCTGGGCTGTCAGATACTGAATGGCTTCATCATCGACCACTGCTGCCCTCAAAGTCTGTATGCCCAGCTGGGCTTCAGAGTGAATCTTTATTCCAAACCATGGCATAGCTGCTAAGATTAATTCAGAAATAATCAGTGGACAGTGGTCTCACAATCCCAAATGGAGGTAACTTGTTCACGAAACAGACAGAACAAGGACCTCTTTGAAATTTAATTTTAAAAGATCATGAAAACCCCCTTCATTCCTGGCTTCTTCCCTACACGAAAGAGATGTCAAGGATTTACCTTCCATTTTAAGGGCTGCATCCATTGGGAGGGTTTCCATAGCTGCCTCAGAGCCCTGGTGCAGAGCAGAGGAGCCGGGCTGCCAGGGTTCCCTCCAGGCACAGCTTCCCCCAGGCTGGCACTGAGCATCCTGAGCTGCTGCCCAGGGAACGCAGCCAGAGCAGGGCTGGGCTCCCTGTCTCTGCCCAGGGCAGGATCAGGGCCACAGCTCTGCCCAAATGTCACCCTGGGCTTCTCAGGAGAGCCTGGCCTCACAAATTAAAGCCTTTGGCTGGCTCCAGAGCACAGCAATCCCTGGCAGCCAGGATTCCAGTAACTGCCTGTCTTGTCACCATGACTGAAAGGAGCCATGGACCATTTCAGCCAGGCCTTAAACAGCTTGTTTTAACCAAAACTCTCTACATTCATCCTCTTACTAAATTTACACTGGGGATGCAGCTTAAAGCTGAAGAACTGAACTAAAGTAAAATAAGATTCAAGCTTCTCCTCCCCTAAACCAAAGCAGATTTTTAATGTGGCCAGTGAATCAAAATACTGAATTAATTTTGCCTTTGAGCACTGACAGAATCTTTGGCCATGATGACCAGGAGGCAGTGACCCAGCAGCTCCTTCTCCAGTCTGAGAAACTTGCCCCTGATGAATGTTTGAAGCCTAAGGCAGAGGTCTGAGGGAAACCCAATTCCCTATCTCCTTTTCACATGTTCCTTTTGACATGTCCTTTCCAGCAAGGTTTATACTGACTCTTTAAATTTTTGTGTATCCTGTAGCATAAAGAGAGCATGAACAAACCTTTCTCTGAAAAGATTTAACCTAAGTGCTTAAACTCAATTCCCAAAGTCAAAGCCTGACAAGTTATCAGAGGTCTGTCTTCACTAACTGCCTTCCCAAGGTTTCAAAATTAATTCTTTAGAAAACTTTAAATGGCAAAGTAGCTTTTCAAGAGCTACTTGAAAAGCTTTTTCAAGGTTTTCAAAAAAATAGTACCCAATTATTTAATTGTAATATTAAAGAGGTAAATTTATTTATCCTGTTTCACAAATCAAGTGTGTCATATTGATCTAGAAGCACACTATCAAATGTAGGTCTCAATAAAGAACCCAAAGTTAAAGGGTTCCTTTGATGGCTGATGATAATAAACCAATTCTTAAAAAAAATTTAAAACCTGCAATTTTATCTTTAGAGCACTTAAGAATATGACTATTTTTACAATATTATAGCAAGTTATATACAAGGTTTTTTCTGAATTATACCTCCACACAAACATAAGCTATCAAGCTGTCATTATTCTACTAGACCTTAATTAGCTGCTCACATTAGAAATATCCTGAGATTTCTCTCAGTACAAGGGTCTGTAATTTGTGTAATTAAGATAATATTTTGATTACATGGCTCCAATCTTTTAGGCCACGTAATTAGAAATGGAAGACATTTTAAAGTGACTGTCCTTTGGAGAAAAAAAAAAAAAAAAAAAAAAAAAAAAAAAGCTCAAGCAAATAAACCAAAGAGTGTGATGGGTCATTTCTCAGCACCATCCCACTGGCCCCTCTCTCCCCCCTGGTACCATTCCCTGGACAGCTGCCCCCAGCTGCTGCAGAGACAAATTTGGGCCCTGTGTGAGGAGCAGTGGCCCACAGGCAAAGATGGATCTGTTGGATCAGAGCAGGAGGGTTTGGCTGACTCACACCCTGATTTCCATCATTACCTTGCTGAAGGTGTTTTACACTGGGTGAAATGAGCTCCGGCTCCCCACATTTTCATTCTCAGCTACATTCTCCTTTCAGAGTTTGGTCTTTAACATAAAATACCCACCATCTCTTTTCCACTTTTATTTTTGTCTTTATCTCCAGTTTGATTAAGAGATGCAGCACACACAAAAGCCAGAAGCAAGAGGAGCCTCAGAGGAGAAATACACAACAACGGGGGAGAGAGATGGCACGCTGCATTTGAATCAGAGTTCTTTGGCCTGACCTAAAGCTCCAGCTAGCCTTGGGGGAGTCATCAAGGCAGCATTTTATCCTCCTCCCGAGTTGCCATTTTTCTATTTTAGACTCCTGACTACAGGAGAGATGCAAAAGTCTGGACTGTGAGTCGAAGGTGACACATTCCTCTTTTTCCTCTTAATCTGAGAGACTTTTCCTCTTTTCTACAGCTCCTCGTTTGAAGAATGACACTTCAGTCTATTAAATAAAAAAGTGCTTGACTAAAACATAAAGGCAAGTGATAGTAAATTAATCCTCAATACTCAAAAACTGACAGCAGTGTGTATGAGGAGTTCAGCTGCCCTCCTTACACTGAGTGACAACTCAGAAATGCATCTGTAAACGCAGCTCTTTGGATGCTTACTTGTAGGCTGAACAGAATGTAATAAAAATAATTTAAAAAATATACATTCCTAAATCCTTCCGCTTTTCAAAGCTCAGAAATTAAGAAAGACAAATGAGGGAGAAATTACGAGTCTCTAATGAAAATTCTTGGAATTTTGAACTTGGAGAAATTTAAATTCAGTCTAAATTCTGTGTAAAAAGCAGACAGCACTCCTTGGCATCTTGCCTGGTTCAAACCTTAGAATTGCAATAGCACTTGTGATACAGATTTTCTCAATCCAGAAGATCACCACTTCCCTCAATGCCCTTCCATGGGGTGGACTGCTTCAGTGGAGTAATAGCTTATCTTCAGGTTTAAAAAGCCACCAGTAAAACCAGAACAACCAAAAAACTAATTCCCATTGCAGTCTAAAATGATATCTAAAATTGATGTAATCTTTATTTTTTTCTCCAGTCCATGAGGCTGGGCAGGTACAGACCAGAGTAGCTCTGGGTGAAAGAAAACTTTCTCTCTTTTTCCCCGCAGTAAAGTCTAGGCTAGCAAGTGTTTTCAGCTCTGAAACTTGCCTGGGGAAGTTTTACTTTAATTTTCTCTAGCCTGATCCTCAGCACAGTTCTCCCAGCTCTCATCTCCAGCCCCATAAAGCCACAGCTGCAAAATGCCACTATGAGAAAATCAGCATAGAACTGTCCAACACTCTTAAGGATATATCAAGCTATTTCTTCCTCAGAATTTATTTATTTTAATAAAGGAGAATTTTAAAAAGTTTTTATAGCTAGAGCACTGCAGCAATAATGCCTTTCTCAAACTTCTATAACCTAAATCTCTTGAAAAATCAGTTAATCACATCAGCTACGTCTCCACTTGCTGGCTAGCCAACAATTCTTACCACAGTGTCTTGTCAAATGAGTGAACATCTGAGAGGTGTTTGCCAAATGTTAATGCTTAAGGACTCAAAAATTCAGCCATCTGCAAATTGATTGGGTGCTTTGCTTAGGGCAGGGGGAAGAGTTATTTATGTGTAAGAACTCCTCGATTTGTGTTTGCTGGCCTGAACTAAGTGTGCTGGACACATCTGCTCTCAGGAGGACCCAGGTGTGCTGAGACACACAGCCCATGATGCACTTGTCCAGCAGAACTAAACTCCTCATTAATATGGCAATGACACGAAATCTAAGTCGCTAATTGTACACACAGAAATATTTGTCAGTTTGGGTCCATTTGCAGCAGCGTATTTTTACACAGCAGAGATTTAAAAAAACAAAACAAAACATCCTTTCAGTTATGAGTAGTGTAATACCAGACTCTGATTTGTTATTAAGATAGCTCATGAGAAGGTAATTTTCTTTTTAATATCTCTCTCAATGCCCAGTACTTCAGACAAAGCAATAACATTTTCTTATACCCATTCAGAAGCAGAGAAACAGCTTTTTCTCTGCTTTCATATCCCTTAAAATGAGGAGGATGATTTAAAAAGCGTGAAGGTTTAAAATCAAATGACACAATTATATTGTTCTCTGTGTTATGACCTATATAGGCTATATCCTAAAAACTAAATCCTTTGGGGTTAATGACACTTTAGAGATCCAATTAAAATCAAATGTTTGTTCTGCTGTCATCCACAAGGTGCCCATTGCTGTAGCAAGAGTAGATAAACTGAAGCACTAAGATTCCCCAACAAATGTACCAACTCCAAATATCCAAAGCAATTATTTTCTTTTCATTGAAAAACAAATTGCTAAAGCACTGCCTCCTCATCTAAAAACCAAAATAGTCAAGCCATTTTTTTTTCCCTTCTTTAAAGGGTTTTGAAACATCCAGGATGAGCATTTCTTTCTGATCCATCCCAGCTCCTGTCACTCCTGGCAGGAATAAAAAGAAAGGGGCCTTTCTGTTCTGCTCCATTAAAGAAACTTAGTGGACTGAGGCTGTGCTGTGGAAGAATGAATCAAGACGTACCCCAGAAGGATTCCTACCCTGGCACCTCCCTAACAAACACAGTGCCAACCCCTAACCCAGGCATTACAAACACACTGGGGCTGCATGGGCATCAAGTCTTTCATTACTGAATTAAAGTGCGGACTGACTAAATGGATATAAAATTACTGACTTTCTGTTCTACCTTCAAAATCATTTGAAAACTGAAATGAATCCTTTCCCAGCGAGCATTTATCATCCTATTACATTCGCCCTGGGGGATGTTAATGGTTTTGGACTCCTGCCTCCAGCCCTTACCTCACCTCCAAGTGGGTATTATGTGATGGCAGTGCACATTTCATCAAGATGTATTGCTGATTATATTTCCATTAAAGAGTATGGCCAAGTCTGACTCCTAATTTCTCCAGACTAATCCACCACTGAGAGCTTCCCTGCACTGATGAGTTCATTGCACAGAAAGGATTCCTTTCTCCTTTTCTTGCAATTTGCATAAATATGTGTCCAGAGTATGAGACTGAGTTAATCAGTTTTGCCCACAATAATTAGAATACTGACACAACCCCTTCAGTTTAACGGAGTGCTGTTCATTCAATTACTCTTTGTGCTTCGAAGTAGTTCAATGCCCATTTTCAGCAAAATATCTCAAAAGAACTATGATTTTAGACCACAGGCTTGTATTCCCCCACAAGGCATTTAAGGATGTGTTGGAAAGTACTGCACAGACACAGAAGAAAAATTATAGGCTTACACCTAATCAAAACAACAATTCTTTACTGCACACAGATCCTTCTCCTTTATACCAGTGCTCAATTATCACGTAGAAAATACACCAAGGAATGGTAACACTGAAACCATCACACTTGTCAATTGGGTACAAAATTCAAGCACGAAGGCGTTAGCATTTGCACAAGGAGAAAATTTCCTTCTCCAAATAATGGTCTGGAAAGAGAATAAGTCACCTGCCTTTCAGTTCTGCTGTTCTGCTCCCCAAATGGTTATTACAAAAGAATAGCCTGTTAGGCATCCCAGTGCCTGCACTTGGGCTGTAAATAAAAGCTTTTCTTGCTCGTGGCTTTCCTTATTCTCTTCCCAGATCTCTATTTATATAATTTGATTATTAGCTTTTATGAAGGGAAATTCAAACTTGTGCTGCTTTTGTTGAAAAAAGCTAACTAAGGGGTGCTTACTGCATGAGTCACACTAGCTGCATATGGTGACACCTCCTGAGTTATGTTCTACTATTTGTTTTTAATTATTAATGTGTTTTGCTCTGTTGAGATTTATTTCTTTATTTTCACAGATCCATAAAACCCGTCTCACATTAGCCACACAGATTTCTTGTCAGGACTGTTCTGTACACCCCAGTGTTTGAAACATGACCGATCAGGTGAAATATTTGTGTTTGACACAATTCTATAGTTCCCTGAAAATGTAAATATGTAACTGCAATTGCCCTTCTCAAGTACCAGTGAGTCAGGGAAAAAAAAACCAACACTCTATGTCATGCAATACAAAGCAAACAATAAAACAATTATGGTGTACAGCAGCGTGGAGAGCAGCCTCATTTCCACATGGGAAGACACATTTCCTTGTTTGTTGGGGTTTTTTGTTTGTTTTTTTTTGGTTTTTTTGTGGGATTTTTTGGGGGGTTTTTTGTTAGGTTTTTTTTTGTTTTTTTTTTTTTTTTTTTTTTTTTTTTTTTTTGGTTTTTTGTTTTGTTTTTTGTTTTGTTTTGAATGCTTTCTCCACAGCTATTTGCATGAATTCATGTTTGTCCCAAAGGGCAGAACACACCATGTGAAATCCTAAGGCCCCATTTCCAGTAAGCCAAGGGGCTGTGCAACATCCACAGGTAAAGAATGCTTCAGGAAACCAGCTGTGGCTAGTGCAGCCACAGGAATAAACCAGAATAAACTAAAGGAATAACCCTTTTAAAGAAGAGTTCCCAGGCTGGCTCCCTACTGAGGCCACTTTCCTGGGACTCTGGAAGCTTTCATATGTATGAATTTGAGGAACAGGAGAAAATTTCTTTTTGTCTATAAAGCCCTGAAAAGCAGAGGGAAATCCTTGACGAGTTAAGGCTGACACTTTAAAGGAGTTGTATATTCAGCTGAACCTGAAATGTTGTAGAAAATACAGCAGCTATGATTTCATTTCCCAAGTTATACATCATTACTAGAGGATTAAGTGTTATTTTACTTTTCAAGCTTGTTAGCATTGCAGAGACACGTCATCAGATGTTTCCAACTGGGTGACAAAACTGTCCATTAAAGAAAAAGAGAGAGAAAGAGAAAAGAAACGAAAAGGTGAATCTCCCTCACGTCTTCCAAGGAAGTACCATCAGTGTTTAAGAGCTGGAAGGAGTAGGGTTAGTGCTGAATACGCTACAACCCCATCATCTGTTGAGCTTTGAGGGCAAGAGATGGAGAAATGATCCGGAGCAGAGGCACATAAGTCCTATTAAAAAACACTCAGCATTGTAAATAATTAAAACCTATCACATCAGGGACCTGCCTTCCATTTCATCCTTCCTGGAATCACGGCATATAGGATGAAGTCTGTGGTTATATGGAGCTTTTAAAACTAGAAGAGCTTTTAAAACCTTTCTCTGCTAAGGGAGAATGTCACACACTGAACTGCTGAATTTTGCCTCAAGAAGGGGATTCTTTGCCCCTTAGAGACTGGAAAACACCTCAGCTCCAGGAAAGGCTGGACAGAGCAGCAAAGCAATAAACCCAATAAACCCAGACACTCACACTGCCTCCAACGACAAAAAACAGAAAAAGATGTCTCAAAGATTAATTTTTTTACTTTCCTGATCAGGAGAGGAACATCACGTAACTGAAAACAAAACAAAACCAACCTGCTTTTATTCTGTTACGAAGTAGTGATAGAAATTCTGTATTTAAAAAAAAAAAAAAAAAAAAAAAAAAAAAAAAAAAAAAAAAAAAAAAAAAAAAAGATGCCAAGATAGACTTTTATAGACTGAGTAAAAAATTTTGAGTTTTAAGAACTAAGTTTTTGAAAAAAAGTAAATGAAGTTAATGAAAGAACAATAATTTAGTGGGGTTTTTTTAAGGTTTTAGTAATGCTGCAAACAATCCAATGCAATTTATTCATGCTTTTTAAAGGCTGACTCTGTAACCCTGCACTTCCAGGGTCTCCTATTGACCTCAGGAGCTTCTCACAGGGTTCTTACATAGCCACTGCTTTTGCATGAAGGTCTGGCTTTGGGAAAGCAGTTACAGCCTTACCTGCATGTCATCTGGATTTGTCTGTGTGTGCAAACACTGGGCTGACCAAAGGCAATTCACCCTTTTCACTATTTAGACTGAAAAGCTACAAACAGGTTGCTCTAAGCCAGGAACAGCATCCAGCAGAATTAGGTGACTCTTTTCAGAGGCATCTGCTCAGCTTTAGTGTCCATGCTTCACTCCTCCAGCTCAATCTTGGGAGTCAGTTTAACTCCAGCAGGTTACTCCCGTGGAATCATCACCACACTTTCCCAGGACTGGAATGCCAGTAAAATACAGCTTGGCTACTTAGTGTGTTAAAAGGATTAATCACTTTTGCCAGGCCCATTTTCACAGGCTGGAATACACAGCAGATCTCAGATGGATTTCCTTTGGTGGATCATTTTTAAACTGATTCCTTAAGATGTGCCCATCCACTAGGACACAGATAAACTTGAAAAGTGTTATTCTTTTACACTTTGCAGAGCCTTAAACAAGGCTGAGCTCATTCAAAAGAATCTTTAACTTAAAGAGAAAAGGAAAAACTAAAAAAAAAAACTATTTCAGAGTTTTTGTAACAGCTTAAGGAAGAATCAATCAATAAATGAGAAACATTTCACTCTTGAGGGACAGAAGGAATGAGAAACAAAACACTACTGACAATTCACAGGAGCATCCCCCCTCAGCTAGGAAAAACTGCCTAGGGAATTTTTAAAATAAATAACCTGTAGTTCAGATAGGCAAATCTTTAAAATTCTCATCTAGTTTTTACTATCAGGAGCTACTTCACCCTAACCCAAAATCTAGAAAAGGAGACCTCTTGGCCAACCTTTTCCTACTGTCATTGAAAGCTCCATCTCTGACCTCAGAGAGCTAGAGGACAACAAGAGCCCACCACAAGCACAGAAATCATGCCTACCTCTGCATCCCCCTCTTTTGGGGTCCCACAAAGACAACAGCAATGAAACCAAGCTTTTGTAAGTTGTTCTTTCTCCAGCTAATTCCTGTCCTGCATCTAGGGGAAGAATATGTTCTTCTTAATCAATAATAATCCACTGCTGTCTATTAAAGAAGATGGGCAGCACTAGAAGAACAAGAGTCAGGAGCTTGATGCCTATTTTCTAGTCTGTTTCCATCCCAGTCACCACGGAGAGTTTTCAGGGTATGGAGGGAAATGTCACCAGGTTCAGACCACTAGAGCAATATGACCAACATGAAAAGGACATTCCCATCCCCTGCCCCCTAAACAGCACCTGCAGCAGGTTTTCCACATGGAACTTGTGACAGACAGCAAACTACAAACATCTGGATACAAAAACCTGCATTGTGAGGCTCTGCATCACATCTCCAGCAGCCTCTTGGTACCCAGAGTGGTTTTCTTCACCACAGCTTTCCTGGAGACTGCAGCCCCCAGCCCATCCCTCTGGGGCACTGCCAGCCCCAGGTACCTCAGGACACAGAGAGCTTCAGGAGCCTGGCACCTCCTTGGCAGCCAAAACAGAGGCTGCCTCTTATCCATCCTTTTGTAACTTCAGTAGCACCGAATGGCAGCTGACAATTTTTTATGACAGCTATTGTCTGTCGTACACCAGGGCTTTTCAGAGCCTCAGGAAAACCAACACTCTGGGGGCATATTCCAGCCTTCCAGCTCACGGTTCTGATTCTCCAGCAGGGGCAACTCTTCTGTGCCTCAGCCCACAAGAACAATTCCTTTGGCTAGCTGAAAAACCCATTAAAAAACACCAAGGAAACAAGAAAACCTGCTCTGATCTGCAGGGAAATTGCTTCCCAAGGCATCTCCTGTCTGACAATGGGAATCCCTTCGTTAATTTACACACAAACATAGAAGATAACTTTTTTTTTTTTTTCCTGTGGCTAGTCCATGAAACTCACTATGCTGGTTTCTGCAGACGGGTAAAGTGATGCAGATCTGGGCTGCCAGAGAACTTTGTGTCAGAGCAATCTGGCCAGCTGAGGAACACAGAGCTCTCTGTGCTTTCTGATGTGCACACCTTTAAGTCCCTGAGTGAGGTTCCTTCTGCTGCAGACATTTATTTCTTACTGGTTTTATTCACTCCCAGGGCAGGGAAGAAATGCTTCATTACTAAAGAGATACCTTTTTTTTTTTTCCCCCAGGGAGTTGTTCTCAATATAAACATCTGCCATCTTTTAGTCAGTATTTCTTAAAATATTTAGAGAAAAATTGGTTCCAACAAACAAAATTTAATCTAGAAAAGAGTGTGTCGACTTAAAGATTCATTAACTTAATGAGATCAGCGTGGTTTTGGTCACCAAACAGTGCTGTAATGTTGTTTTGAAATAATCTTTCAAATCCTTTTAAGAAAGTATTTGTTTTCCTTAGGCAAGAGCCCTGGTAACTCAGGGACAGCCCAAAGTCGATGTGAATGTCTTAGTGCAGTTTGTCATTAATGCAGCACATCTCTCAACTAAAAATAAAAGTGGAATTGTCTCCATAAAGTCAAGTCTGAGGAGGGGATTCGCTAAGTGTCTCAATAGAAAATGTGATTTGCTTATTCATTTTTAAAAAGTGGTTTTGTCTAATGCTTGCACTTACCAAGTGCTAAACAGCAAATTTTGGGAATACAATGTGAAGCACTTATGGCAGTAAATTTGGTCTGTAGCAGAACCCTTGAGGTTAAGATGACTTTCAGACTGATTCAGACATGTGAAAAACAACACAGAAGGCTGAAGGAACTGGAGAGGTTATACCAGAGTATCTAAACACTGGCCTGAAATATCAACTAAGCTATTAGCAAATGTTATTGCATTAATTGTTCATGGCAAAGGGCGCTGGGTTTGGAAAAGGACACTTTTCTTCAAAAGCACAATATGTGCCTGGACTACCAAGGGCTTGAAGAGAGGCTCTTGCTGTGACCATAAATACATTTCAATGAGTTGTGTTCAGTCAAACCCCACCCAAAACAAATAACAGGCGAGCAAAAGACAACCAGGAAACATTTCTTCATTTTCCTTGGGGATGGCATTTGCCAAGTGTCCTGGCTACACCAAGATTAATCCTCCTCGGCATAAGGCAAAATGTGATGAACTTTGAAAATACTATCTTTTGTTGTTCAGGCGAACTCCAATCCAGATTAATATGCAAATGTCTATTTACCTCGGATCAGTTTTTGTAGGCAGAATAGATAACATGGCCAAATCTGTGCCAACAGGGATAAAGTGAGCTTTTTTGGCTTTCTTTGGGCATATGGATCAGCTTAATCTTGATGCTATTTACATAACATGCTGTCTCCTCCAAAGGTAAGCTTCGATTTAGAACTTGATCTTTAATTTAAAGTTTGCCCATGGCTTCTCATTCTGCAGCAGTGCCTCAGGTTTCAGTAGTAGCTCCCAAATGAGTTGGGTTAAAATCAGGGTTTCTGCTCTAACAAAGAATCTGGAAACTTTACGTCTTTGGCATGACATGAGAAAGTTCTGTAGTTCTGAGGAGCAATTGGCTGGCTCAGAGGGAGCCCAGACTCTGCTGATTATGTGGAACTGAAGAAGAGAAAAATAAAAACTTTTTATTTCCAGTTTGAAAATCCAAGGGAAGCTAGAAGTCATGCTTCCTTTGTGTCCAGCCCTCTTTTCAAGACTGTCTGATTAGGTGAGAGCACGGATTACAGAGCTGAGGTGACCTCTGCTGTAATCCTTAAACACCCTGGGAACCAAAAGGGTGTTTTCCCTCAGCTCCTGCAAAAAATATTTGCCTCTTCCCAGCTTTTGAGGAAAGAGCACACAAAATCAGGGTCTGAAGGGCAGTCACTACATAAGGCAAACCACAGAAATAATCAAACTACCTTTTTACACGAGAGAAAAGAGAGTATTTCTGTGCAGTCTTCATGCATTAAGTTCCAAAAAAGTGGCATCTGCAACCCAGTAATTGGCAGTGACCATACCAGCAAACAGATCTTTTAAATACAGACAGCAGAATGCTCCTTTCAGCTCTTAATAGGCGGCAGGGCAATTTATAATCTATGTATTCATTTCTTGCCTTCTCCTATCCTCCCACACTGCAATACTAGAGCAGATATATAGGCTAGTTATTTTACACCAGCTCAGTAGTAATGTTAAAATAGATTGAAGAAAAGATAAATAGGCCATCAGAGTATGGTCTCAGTCATGTGATGATTACTATTCTGGAGCAACGGGGTTAATTCTGTACAAAACCAAGATCCCTTTAAAAAAAAATAAATTTCCAGCTTAGAAAAGTACTGATGTTAACAATATTGTAAAGGTGTATTAGACTTACAGCACAAAAAATTGTGTGAATAGCAGTACCTGTGACTGCATATCCTCTGCTGCCAAACTTTCTGCTTGTTGCTGCCTAGAAGAATACATTTTATATATGTTCACAATAGTGGCTGAAATGTGAAAGCCCTGAGCTTCCTTCAAACAAAACAGCAATTTCTAAGTGCAAGAAACCTTGCTTTTGTGCCACAAAGCATTAGTCTTGTCAAATACAAGCAAGCTCAGTTGGATGAGGTTTTTCAAGTAGATGCAAGAGCTTCACAGAAATAACAGGAGAGAGCAAAAATAGTTCAATGAAAACACAGTCTATCTCATACACCTTTGAGGAAGGTCTTTCTTTGTGTTTGGTTTCCTTAGCACCTTTTTTCTCTTCCTGGCTTTTCCTTGCTAATGACTGAATCAATCAAGTAATGTTTACCTGTGGCAGATAACATTAAACTGAACGCTAAGTCAATTGTCATTTTGGTGATTGAAAAATAAGCAAAAAAAAAAGCCCCCAAAGGAACAACTAGACAAAATCACCTCACAGCAGCAGGAAAGAGATCTCAAATGTGACTGGCACTGTGCAACAAGCAATAAAGGGAACGAGACTTTAGAGCATCAGAGTCAAATATCAGAGTTCAGAGCTCTTTGTAGTTGCTACATATTGCTGTCTCTTTTGTAAGACAGCAGATCTGCAGTGCAGGCTCCTTTGCTGAGACATCTCTCTTTTCTTCTCTGGGCAAAGAGACACACAAAATCAGCCTTTTTGTTTCAAGTTATGGTCCCAAACAAGGTCTTCTGTTGGTAGAGTCTAAGGAAAGCCATGAATCCCTAGCAATAGAAATCTTTAATCATATCAAAAATGCCTAACCAGTCTATAATCTCCTGGAGGAGAATCGAATGCTGAATCTCAGTGCTCAATCCTAACTTTCCTTTTTAATGGATGTCCCTTCAGCTTTTAAGGCTGGTGTTAATTTTAGCACATGTGTTTCTGTGAAATGCCTGAGACAAGCACTGTAAAGTCAATGGGATTGTACCTTTGATTACAGGCCTAGGGCAGTGAACTTCCCTGCTACAAGCCTTGCAAGGATGTATGTATTGTCCCTCATGAGACATTCAGCATTATAAAGTCAGGGAAAGGCTCTGGATTTTTCCCCCTTCTCTGATTTATCAGTTTTTGGACATAGTAGCAAGAGTTTAACAACAATAATGTACTAAACCCACTAGAGCTGTACACACAAGAGGGAATGTGTGCAGTACTCATAGTTTGACAGTTTGCTTTTGAGTTTAACCGTGAATCTCTGAGAAATTCAAATGACATCTGGACTCACATGCTCACCAGCTGAAGTTGTACTCCTTCACAGAAACAGTTTTACTTCTGAAGTGGCAGAAGAATATTCTTTGGTACCATCTCAGCTGTTCCCCTGTGCAGGGTCCAGGCTGGAGGAGCCTTTTCCTGGAGCCTGCAGTCTGTGGAAAGATGCTCCCAGGGAAAGATGCTCCCAGGGAGCAGCTCAGGAGGAGCCACAGCTTGTGAGAAACACTGCTGTTGAGGTTTGGGGAGACTGTCTCCTTGAGAAAGGCCACACACTGGGGCAGGCAAAGAGTGAGAGGAGAGAACAACAACAGAGACGTCTGCTGAGCTGGCCGTGGCCTCTCCTCCCCATCTCCCTGTGACACCTGGGCAGAGCAGCAGGGAAAACTGCAAGTGGAGTTCAATCCAGAGAGAAGGAAGAAGTGGGTAGAAGGTGTTTTAGGTTTATTTCTCAGTATCCTAGTCTCACTTGATTGGAAACAAACGTAATTAATTTCTCCAAGCTCTCCCCTCCAAGAGGTAGGGGAAAACTGCAAGTGGAGTGGAATCCAGAGAGAAGGAAGAAGTGGGTAAAAGGTGTTTTAGGTTTGTGTTTGTTTCTCAGTATCCTAGTCTCACTTGATTGGAAGCAAACGTAATTAATTTCTGAAAGCTCTCCCCTCCAAGAGGTAGGGGAAAACTGCAAGTGGAGTTAAATCCAGAGAGAAGGGAGAAGTGGGTAAAAGGTGTTTTAGGTTTGTTTCTCAGTATCCTAGTCTCACTTGATTGGAAGCAAACATAATTAATTTCTGAAAGCTCAGTGTGTTTGCCTGGGACGGCACTCGGTGAGTGACCTGCCTGTCCTTATCTCCACCAAAGGTATTCCTCTATGTCCCCAGTCCAGCTGGGGAGGGGAGTGATGGGGTGGCTTTAGAATCCAGCCAGAGTCAAAATATCACTATTTTAGGCAATGCATTCCAGTCCCTAACACTCACTGCCTTTTTTGTATTCTCTAAGTCTTAAGTATTGCCAGGTTCAGTTGAAATAATGAGCTAAAGATGGGTTGCAAAGAAAATATTCTCATATATTTTTGCTCTCCTAACAAGAGTAGCTGGGAGATGGCACTGTAAAGAGGCCTTCAAAATGGTCAGCAAGGCAGACCTGGAGGAATGATTCTGGACTGGGCAGGAATTTTAACACCACAAACAGCCCAATCCCAGACCCCAAATCGAATTGTGTTAAATATAACACAGCTCCACTAGTGCTTTCATGGGCAGTGGGTAATATTTAGTTTGTTGGCTCTTAAGCAGCAACAACTGAAAGGGAGGCAAGAGCCAATTTTGTTCTTCCTACAGCTGACAGTTTTATGCGCTCTCCAGTTTTTGATGAACAGCAAAATTTCCTTTTTTCCTCCTTTCATCTCCATTCATATGTCAACTTCTTGAGCTCAGTTCTGAAAAATGTCACTTGTCTTATCCAGGCTCTAGCAATACTTTCATATTGGCTTCAGGCAGTTAGAGGAATGCCATTTAAATGTATATTGACTTAACAAACACAGACACAGCTTTCAGTTTCTCCAGTTTTGCACTCTGATGACACTATTCACTGCTTACAGTCCTAAGTCATCTCTCAAAGGCTGCATTACACACTCATGGCAGAGCTGAAGATGGATGTTTACTGCAAAAGGCCCTTTGTCTGAATAATGTTCTTCATTTCAAAATCTCAAGCTGCTGTATCGCATAGTAGATTGATTAGGAAATAAGAAAAAATATCTCCCCATGTTTGACTATTTTATAAATTTTCAGTATGTATTCTGATACTGAACAAACCATGTCACTCATTCTCTCAGGGCAACCACTCATCACACTCTTCCTCATGTTGCTGTGCCTCTTTTCCTGACAGCAGGCTACACACAGGGTGGACACTCCACCAAACAACCTTTGCTTCTGGGGCACTGAGAGGAAATCTCTGCCACTGAAATACTGTGTTAGCTCCTCTCAGCAGTGCTCACGCTTACAGTTTTAGAGTGGGGTTTCTTGTTGGTTGGGTTGGGGTTTTTGTACCTCCAACAGGTCAGTTGCTTTGGGGAAGTTGCTTTTGGCACTAACTCTGTTTTTCTCTTCTATAAAAACAGAACACGTCGTTTCATTTTGTTCTCTTTGGTACAAAGCACTCAGCCAGTAAGGTCATAGTCGAGTCAACAACTATATTATTGTTCTTCTTCCTCACCACGCCTTTTGGTCTTGGCAGTGGTCTCCAAGAGTTGAGATTGTGCTGCTCAGTGTCAGTTGGGTAAACCTGGTCTTTGGAGATGAGAAATTTCAGGACAAGAGGCTGATACCACAGACAACTTTCTCAGATGCCTGCAGACTAAGTACACACTGCATATCTTGGTACAGAGGCACTTCACTGCCTGCAAATATTCCCTTCCACTCCAGCCCTCTGCACCAGTTAATATCACCGTGCCATCTACAGCACTCATTATTAAAAATTAATATTATAATCAAGATTCCCGAAAATATTTGTGACAGCAGTCTGTGGAAAGCCGTTTGTGCCATGTTTTGTTTCCTCACGTCCATTAAGCTCCACTCTTTCAATAGATAACAAAAGTATCACCATTTATCTCTTTAAAGTGGACAGACATAAAAAGGAGTATTTCCACAAGGCATCATCCTCAAACTGTACCAAATTTCAGTCAGTCACAAGGATCTTTCTTTAGTCTAATAGTCTCAGATGATTAGCCCTTTTCATGACTCAAAATGCCACTTAATATAGTTTTAAGATCATAGGTGACTTTTTTTATTTGCTGAGCTGTCTGAAAGGAGTAAATACTACCAGTCACACTCACAACTGACTTTCTAAACCAGAACAGCATCTGGAGGATGGAAAAAAAGGAGCTTTTACTATTTCACATTCCTTAAGTTAAATGAAGTGTTCAACTATATTCTTACATCACTATGTGAACATGGATTTCAGAAGTATCACGTAGATTACTCGTGTTTTTAATTAAAGTTGAATAAAGTTTACTTTGCAAAAGTGCCTTTTGCTAGTTTGAGGATAAAACTTGGTGTCCTCAGAGGATGGCTCTTGAGCCTAGTTCACTGTGACTACATACAGACCAGCTGGCTTTGGATACATATTTAATCTCTTCCCTGATTAGCCTTTAACTGTATAATTAAATAAAATTCTTTGCCATACGAATTTGTTCCTGAGATAACCTCCTCACAAACTTATTTGTGCATTTTTATGATGTAGCAGCCAAGTTTGATTATCAAGACAACATTTGCAAAACTACAAGGTCATCTTGTGTAGTCAGACTGAAACCATAAATTGCTCCTAAGTTAAACCCTTCAGGTCTTACTGCTGCAAGATCCTTTGATTTGATAACTTCAGTGGTGATTTTGCACAGTTTGAGATTATGATAAAACAATTGCTTACGCTAAAAATAAAACAATAAAACAGTCCATGTGCCTTTCCAGCGAATTCAGCAGCTTTCCTGGCACCAGAGAAGTGTGCTGGAAGGGCTGCCCATGCTGCCGTGACATCTTGGAGTGCTCCTGGGCTTCTCAGGCAGCAACTGTTCCCACACTGACACTTATTAATGACATCTTGAGGAGTTCTACAGCTATTCCATTAGGGAAAATCCAGTATCATCAAAGGATTGCCAATTACTCCTTCTATTACACAAAGGTGCCTGTCAGTGGATGCCAAGGATACATTTGGGCAGATTTGTCATTTTGTTCTGTGTTAACCACTACAAAAAAACACCTTTTTTTTTTTTTTTTTCTTTTTTCTTTTTTACTAAAGGAGCGAAAAACACATAAACTCCATAAATCTCATGAAGGTGGTCATACTTTCTCTGTCAGCCTGAAGATTATCTTTCTCTAAAATTTCCTCATGAATTGCTGAAGTGGGAGGAAAAAAAGAGCAAACAGAATATCAGGACGAGGTGATGATGGCCAGGGGAGATGTCAGAAGGAGCCTTCTTATCTTCCTTTTCCCATTAGTGACTTATAGTGCAATAACCATTTCCCTGTTGATGAGTTGTCTCCTTCATACCAACTTAAAATACCATACCAATACTGTAACAGAATACAGATGCTCAAGCCTGGCTTTGATGTGGAAGAATCCCACACTGAAATATTTTCATTTAAGACATTATTTCCTTAAATACAAGCAGTTTAACCTTGAGGACAGATATGTAGTGATTTTGAACATAAATATCAAGTTCTTACACAGTATTATAATGTAAAATAAAGTTTCTTGGCTCGAGTTACCAAAGAATATGAGATTAATGATAGGATTGACTGGAAAATCCCTCTGAAGGATTTTTATAAAAATTATTTACGTTTTTCAGAAATCAGTTTTAGAGACTGTTCATTCTCTTCTTTTACATTTACCACCTGCTTCTAAAATGAAAAATAAATAAACTTTCTTCATCTTTAGCAATACCAAATGTAAATTATCCCTTTGCTCTTCAAATCCAGTCTATCAAAACCACTATGAAAACAAAGAACATTATTTAACTTTCCCATTAGTGGAGTTCATTTTTAAATTCCCAGCATATTTTCACCTGTCCTCTAACTCAGCTCATTTTTTTTTTTTTTTCAGGTTTGGAAAGAACAAAATTGGTCTGCAGGAAAGGAGGAGAACCAACGTGCAACTTTTCCATCCTTTCATTTAGAAAACTAGTTGGAAAATAAAGAACTCTTATAAAGCCTGGATTTTTTTCCATGGAATTTTCAGGCACAGGGTAAATAATCAGGTTGCAGAGTAAAGAGTCCTGCCCAGAAAGCCCAGAGCATCAGCAGTCTCCCAATTGTAGGCACACCAAAAGGAGTCAAGATTAGATCTCCTGTGATGATTCTCAAGATTATCGATTTTTTTCTAGGAGGGAATGTTTTTATTGTGTTGCTGTCAGCACTGACTGCTCAAAAAGCAGTTTAGACTGTCCTTGGCTCTCTTCATTCTTTCCTCTCTCACAGTAACTCTTGCCATGAGGAGCCAAGGTCACGTACACTGTTTATACATCTGCTTTAATTGGAGGCAAATGACACTTTAAATGGAAGACATCACTTTCTTTTGATGCAGCTAAGATCCCTGGGAGGGCCATGTTTTGGTTCAGTCTTTTCTCACATTCATATCTGATTAAGCTGCTGGGTGCATTAAGATCACTGCTGATGCAGACACCGAAAGGAAATATCCAAATCCCAACATCTGAGGTCTGAAGTCTATTTCCAGGGTGAGAACCTCGATGCTGAGTAAAGGCTGATTACTGGATTCCCATGGGAATAGGACATGCAGCTCTTTCCTCCCCGTTTACACACGTGAGTGGTGCCTGGGAGCACACCCAGACATGTGTGTTAAACCCTGACTGCACCGAGAGTTCTGACAGCCATGCACATGTGATGGCAGCGTGCCACGGCACCCTCTCCTGCTGCCACAGCAGCCTCCAGGTCTCCCATTATGGGGAAAGAAGCTGCACATGCACATTTTGTTATTTCAGCAAAAGGTTACTTGGGTTTGAGTTAAATAAAGAATTTAAAGAACTAAAGATACCTAGAGGTCTGTGATTAGAGACCTAGGATTTTTTTTTAAAATAAGTGGGTTAAATTTTCACACTACTCTATGCTAGAGACCTCATCTCTAAAATAGAAAAGAAAAAAAAAAAACCAAAAACAAAAAAACCAAAAACAAAAAACCAAAAAAAAAAAAAAAAAAAAAAAAAAACCACAAACCCAAAAAAAACCACAAAAAACAAAACCAAAAAAAAAAAAAAAAAACAAAAAAAAAAAACCAACCAAAAAAAAAAAAAAACAAAAAAACAAAAAAACAAAAAAAAAAAAAAACAACCAAAAAAAAACAAAAACAACCCCACATTTCAGTAGAAAGGACAATCTTAAAAAATGTGATACATTCCACTTTGGCATGACAATGGGACAGGGCACCTCTCACTGATGTTCTCCCAGCTGCCACCAACTCAGCTGTCTGATGTGAAGGCAGGGCAGTGTTCATTGAAGACATGCCTAAATCTTACAGAATCTAGATTCAGCTACTTAAGGAAGAAGGGAAAAGCAATGGAAGATGAAGGCACTAGCAGTCCCAACCCTATTAAAATGTGTGTTTAACAGGTGTGTTTTCAAGACTGTACCATTCACTGAATATCATAAACATTCCTATTAGCAATAAAATACACAATAACCACGTAGATTGAACATATCAATTATTAGTTATTAATTCATTTCACTTTGACTGAGATGACCCCTCGTTTATGTGTAAAAATGAGCATGACCTTGGCTGGCCTTGCTGCAGTTATAAAACTCACTGGGGTGAGGTTCACAAAGGGCTTTCAGAAACATACATTCTACTGGAATTCATTCAGCGACACACAGGGACCTCTGGCCTCCAGCAGGTCTTTTGGCCACTCCACCTCTGCTGTACAATTTGTTTATCATGACAAATAAAATTAAAAATTTGTAACTCTCAATGGTGACTCAGAAAGTTTCTTTTAGGCTTAAAACGAGCCAAGCAAGAAATCACTTGAAATAGTTTGGCTTCGTTCATTTGAGATGCTGGCACTTGTCAGGCCAAATCCCAAAATGAATTTGCCCAGAGTAACTCCTGGAAAGGTCCTGCACTGTGCCAATTCAGTTGTCTCTTTCCTTTAGCTCTTTTCCAGTACTGGAACTCTGCTTTGGAATGACAGCAAAGCCTGCTGAGACCTGCTCTGTGGACATGTGTTCAGCAATCAGGTGTCAGCAGTGGCTTACAAACTGCTTCCTCCTCTGCCACAGCAGGATTTCAGCTGGTGCCCTGTGAGTGTGCCAGGATATTCCTGGGCTGAGCTGCACAGATGTCTCTGCTGAACCTCCAGTGTTACTGCCTCTGCTGAGAGATGGTATCCCTCAGTAACAGCTCATCCTGGAGCCAAACATCTCCAGAAATTCCCTCTTTCCTAGACTGCCTTTCTCCCTGCTGCTTGGCCTCAATTAGGGTGAGGAGTATCTTTGACAGGAAGGAGAAAGGATTGTTACCACTAATAATTTCTGTGTATTTTATCAGCAGTGGGATATTCTAAAAATTCTCTATAGTTCCAGTGTTTCAGAAACGCAACACCATGTACCCAATTTCCTCCTCATTTCAAGCTTTCTGAAACTTCTAAAGCCGGGAACAGGTTTTTCTCAGACTGGTTTTTGCTTACTATTACTTCCATCCTCCAACACTGAATGAAAACACACATAATTTTAAGGAAGTGCTGTCACATTAGATCTCACATTTCTGCTTGTATTGGAGGAATAGTAATTTGATACAGAAGCATGCAACTGTCTCCTTATACTATGTGTTATCCAAGCAAGCTGGAAAACAACACCCTAAACATCTGCATTGGACATTTAGATGGACTGCTGGATGGAGGGAAAGACAAGGAAAGGGAGAAGAGAGTTAGACAGACAAAACAGCTTTAGAGTTAGAAAGACAAATAGACAATAGAGTTAGAAAGACAAAACAGCTTTACAGCACAGGAGATCTGTGGCAAGTTCAGGAGAAGCAGAACTCAGGTTCCTTGCTCAGCACACAGAGCCCTCTGCAGCAAACACCCAAAGCTCTGCACATGCACTGAAGAGTCCCCTTAACCATTTCCTTGTAAAGTTTCACATTTTTCAATAATAAAAGTGTCAGCACATGGTGTTGAGGCCTCATTTCTCTGTGACACACCTCTCTCCCATCCCCATCATTGCTCATGCTCCCTACACTGCTGTTATTACAGTCATAGAAAACGGGTTCTCTTCACAACACAAGGGGCAAATACCAAAAAACAGTCAGGTATAACACAGATAAAGCATCACCTGGGAGTTCAATCTTTTCTCAAATTTGACTCATTGTCTTGAAATGAATCCATTTTCTATTATGCATAAACTGTTTTAATCCCAGTCCTCTGGCACTGATTATAATATTTAATGTGGTGCTATATTTTAAGTCCCATATTCCACAGTTCCTTCTAGTGTTAAACATCTCTCTTGCATCGGTGTAGCTGGGAGCAACCCTGGCATAAGTTTTTCTAATACACAGATTTTACTCTTTGCATTGGCTCTGAGATTCATCATAATGCCAATCTGGAATTCACAGTTCAATTAATTTTTCATTCTATTTTAATGACCTTTCTGGAAAGCAACTCACTAGCATTTGTTTTATTATTATTATAATCTTCTACTGCTTGGCTTCCCCAATCAAAACACATTACAAGACAATTTATTCTCTCCTCATAATTTAGATATGATTTCACGGCAATAAATGAGACATTATATTACGAGAACAATCCTGCTCAATCAACAGATGAAGTTCTTAGAGATCCAGAAAACATTTTCAACTCTATCTCTTACTTTAACACCTCCACATTCATAGAAGGTTCCACTTGCAATAAAATGTGTGAAAGCAGTCAAATATGATTGCATAAACCAGTAGGTGAGCATTCCTGTGAGCACAGAACTGAAAAAGCAGAATTTCACCACACTTTCCTTTCTTTAGCTTGCCAGGGGTTATTGAGGAATGAAGCTTTCCCTGCACAAGGAAAGTGCCTATGTACAAATCTGGAATTGTGAGAGATAAGCCCCTGACCTCCTGAGAGACTGCTCTGTCTCAACACACTTCCACACACAAAAATCTGGTTTTGCACATTTAAAGGGGTGCTCTCTATTGAGAGTGAATGAGTGAAATGCAAAGATGAGGCTAAAGTAAAAATCCTGCAGTTTAAAGACCCCAGCACAGAGACACCCAGAATCTGCTCGAGCTCCTTGCAGCTTGAGGCCCTCCCCAATCTCAAGGCAACAGGTAGTTGTGCACTTACCTAGGGGATGGAACTCCTCACTGCACAGCGTCTGAAGTCACTGGTGATCAGGTAATGAACCACCCTGGCTGGCTGATGGGTCAGGCAGGTTTGCCTTGCACAGCTGCCATGGGGGATCCAGCTGGAGCAGGACAGCAGCCATCCAGGGATCACAGAGCTCCCAGCACAGGAGAGGAACGTGCCCCGAGTCCTCCTGACAAGGATTCCTCTGGGTGATTGCAAAGTCCTTTGTGTGCTTGCTGACTTCCAGAAGAGGTTGACAACGCTGACTAAATAATCCATGCACAGGTACAGCTGGGGTCTGGCCCTCTGCAAACAGCATTCTCCTCACTGAGCCTGGAAAAGACAAAAATGTTTGTGTCAGAAAAGTCTGAATGAAAGACCTCCTGTGGAATGAAACAGGTGTATATACACAAATGTGTAGGTTTTATGGCAGCCTGTAGTCAATTAACGAGAAAAGCAGTACAATAAAACTGCCCCTAAAATCTTTATAGAATTGGCAGAGACTGAGTACTCCTGAGTAAGAGACGCTGCCGGGCCACTGAAGGAGACTCGAACACATGTGTGTAATAGCTGTAATTCAAGGCACCATCTCCCCACCCATCACTCACCTTAGAGCAGGGATCCTGGCTCCCAGACCATTCCCAGACAGATTTAAAACCCCAGAAGCGGTTTATAACCAGTGGTCCCAGCCCTGCCAGGCTCTCAGAGGAGAGGGAAGGCTAACCTTTCCCCAGGGAGCTGTTCTCTGCACCGTGAGCATTCACAGGTGTGACAGATCCCCACTTCCCTCCAGCTGTGCCCTTCCCAGACCCCACCCATCCTACCTGTGCTCCCCGGGGAAACCAGGACCTGAGTAAGGACCTGAGTATTAGACGGGAGTGCTGAATAAGGCCTCTCCACACAGGCACGTGGTAATTTGTTCAAATACAGGGATATCAGGTCATCAGGATACCCTGGCTCCTTTTCACTATAGTTCAGGAAAGCTGACTCTAAATTCTCTGATGCTGTTCTGAAGCTCCTGATATGCAGCTTTTCAACAGCGTGTTTTCTCTCAAATTTGAGATGGTATTGGAGCAAATGACCTGAAAACAAATCTGAGAGGGTTTATCTCCAGCTACAGGGGCAGCAAAACCTGACATTTCAATCCCCACTTAAGCATGAACCTGAGCAGAAAAAAATTATAATTGCCCAAACTAAATTCAGTCTACAGATATCAGTGGAGAAATTCCAAGCAAATCAAACTCACATGTTTATCTCTAGATTCCTTTTTATCTGTTTGTCAAGTACCACAGCAAGATCAAACATGAAAGTTATTCTTTAGTATTAGTCCCCAGGCCTCACAAGTTCATAGGGTGAGTTTCCTACCTGCAGAAAACATCTCTCAAAACCAGCTCATTTTAATTTCCTGTGTAAAGGTGAGGGGTGACCCTCTCCTTCCCCAGCATCTGCTCCAGGCTTGGTGGGTTTGCTGAAGGAGTAGGAATTATCCATGAGTGCATCAGACTTGTGATGAGTGTTAGGGTTAATTATATATAAACAGCTTAAGAGTGTTTGCTTCAACCAATTTGGCAGAGAATTGTAGGTTTAAAGTATTTTCCAGTTTTATCAGAGTTAACACACAGATCAATATAATTTTCTACCTGGGTATTTTTCACTCCTGTCACATTCAATGGTTATCTGGATTATTAAATGGTTATTAAATGGTTATTTAGATTTTAAAGACAGAGTTCTGATCCAGCTTTCCAAGCTTGGTTTTTCAAAGAAGTTGTAATGAAGGTTTCAATTTCTACAGCAGAAAATGCTGAGGTTAAAACACACTTTGCAACCTCTTTATACTCTTAAGTATGAATAAAAGAATGTACATTGAAGGAATGAAGTCTTCAGAGATTTACTTTGCCTGTTAAAAATTAATATAACTAAATAGAAAAGTACAGCACATTGCTCTGTGTATAGCTTCCTCCTGAAAGTCATGACTTAATGGGTTTTTCAGAAGGTGCAAACTGAATGCAAATGAATAAACAGCAGTACTGTAAAATAAACTACTGCATAAAATAAACTACTGAATAAACTACTGTAAAATAACATTGGTGCAAGGGAACTAGGAAGTACTGTGGTAGTGCTGGTGTTGGAGAAACTGCAAATGACAGACATTGTGATGGTCAATGAAAACTTTTTTTGTCTACAGATTCACACTACATCCAGGTGCTGGGTGTGGTCCTCAGGCACTCAGCCATCTCAAATTCTGGAAAATTGCAACTGTTAGAGAAAGAAAAGAGATACCAGAGGGCAATTCAGGACATAATTCCTACTAGCACAATACAATTTGTGAAGTCGGATCATCAATTCTCAGTTTGGACCACTGCAGAGAGCAGAGACCACCCTCCTTGTGAGCAAAGAACAATATCGATATTGCCCTAAGGGCCTTCCTCTGTAAAACACAAAATAGACCTGCTCATTCCTGTCCGGATCCATTTTTGTTGTTGTCTCTTTGTTTTATATAAATCCATTTAATCTTGCCCTACTGATCAAGTGTAAGAAAAGCCCAAAAGTAAAACCTGAATGTAAATCTAAAGTTACTAATTCAGGAAAAGTCCTACAGGGGTGTTCAGATAAAAGAGCAACTCCGTGTCACAGGGATTCCAAAGCTTGCTTTGAAAGCATTTTTTCACACCTATGATACTTCTATGGTATTTGCTAGGCAGATGTCACAAAGAAAAATAATTATTTCCTTATACAGTTATCTAATGTGCCTCAAGAATAGACAACTGAATATTGTTTGGTATTAGCATTTAACTCACTGACTTCTGTGTTTACACACAAAGCAGAAACTGGAATGACTAGGGTAATGAGGAGAGATCAACTAAAACTATAGAAAATTCAAAACTAGAAACCTAGCACACAGCCTTTACAAAGAGGAAAATTTGTCAGTGTGAGTTAGACAGAAGGGAACCTCAGCAATTGCTAAACTTCGTGTTTTTCGAGCACAGTCACATCCAGTAGTTCTGCTTGGACTCAATATAATTCCAGCAAATAGTTGCTCCTAATGTCAGCAATTAGCTGTTCTCACCCCTCTGCCCCCAGTTGAGCCTTGAGGAAAATCCACCAGGGATCAGTCTGTCCCCAGAACTCTGATAATGAGCCTGTGGAATCACTATATGCAAGGAGCAGGAAAAAAAAAGCTCCAAAACCAAGAGCAAACAATGAATCATTAATGCTCTTAGAGAAATGGGTTAGAAATATCTGCCATGAGAGTCTTTAGCAGATGCCACAATGACGACCACTAACATCACAGGATGAAACCAATCTACAAATTTCATAATATCGAGCGCTGAATTTCAATAGGCAGCTGTTCAAATTGTCACTTTTTTTTTTTTACTCTCTGCATAATTTCGATGGCTCAGAAGCAGAAAGCATACACAAACAAAAACTGCCGGTCACATTTAGACTGGCTGATGTGCTCCTACCATTCATTGTCCCTATCTCATGTTATTTCTCAGTACACAATGTTAAAGCTGTCAAGATACATTTTCCTGGCTCTTGTCCTGTTAGCATACTAATTCATGGACCAGCAGAGAGGCTGAAGCTGTACTTCTTTAAAAAAAGCAGGAGCCCTAGAAGTTGTTGTATAAAACTCACAGGAGAAAAGCATTTATGGGAAAGAAAAAATACTGAATGTAAGGAAGGAACAGCAGCACGTCATTCTCTTGCTAAGTTCTGCAATCTCCTTAAAGCCACATTCAAATCCCACCCTCTCTATGGCCACTTTGGAGCAAGTGCTTGAAGTGATTTTTGTGGAGAGTTTGCTGGCTTGTGTTTTATCCCAGTTCTCAACCCCCCAGAGCACTACTTATAGAAGAAAATGAAGGCTTTGAAACAGCTTTTGTCATATATTTCAATTCTGATGGCTCTGCTGAATTTCCTTCCTTCACCTTCCTAGGAAAATCTCCATTCTTAGGAAATGCAGCATTCAAATGCAAGAGGCATTGTGTAGATTTGTAAATTCAAGCTCTATATCAATCCCCTTTACTGTTTATTAAGCAGCCTAATACTCTTTTTAGGACTATTTTTGGACAACAGGTAATGTTTTAATTTCTTACTTTCAGGTCAGAAATATTGCATTATTCATTAGAAATCCACTTTAGCTTACACTTAAACTATTACCAAACGAAATGCCTCTGAAGAGGACTTCAAGCAGCACTCACATTTATTTGATTTGCTCCAGCTTTCCACATAGAATTGTATTTGCTTGAAAAGCAGCATCACATTTATCATTCAAAATCAACGACTTACAGAGTAACATATTTTAAAAAATCAAATGTGTGTAAGCTTTACCACATATCACCTATTTTCTTACTACTTCAAACAGCATTAATGTCACCTACAGACCTTTCCAGCTGTCAGTGTCAGTGTCTCTTAACCACTTTTTGCTTTTCTGGAAATAAAGATTAATTGAACACAAACAGGAAGGAATATTTTGGGGAAAAAACAGTGCAGCATCTGCCACCATTGCTGCAGTTCATATCCATCAGTGACTGCACCCTCTTGGACACACCTTCAGCATATGAAGCTTGAAATCAAGGATCAAAAACTGAATTTTATCCCAAATATTTGTTCAATAAATAAAAAACCTCATATATATTGTAAATTCTTTTCTAACACTAAGAATCTACCTCTCTTCTCCGTCTCCAGAGGAAATTATTGACATTCCTCTCAGCTGCCTTCTGGAGACAGGGAGGATCATACCTAGGATTTTAAAACAAGTCCTCTGGAAAACATTAGCATCTTTTGCACTGCTGCAGAACACAAACTCAGTTTGGAGCTGCGCTGTCTGTCAGCTGTTTTCGCTGTCTGGCTGTGCAGCCCTGGATAAGGGAGAGGCAGTGGAAAACTCTTCAAAGGCACTTTAGCTCCTGCTCTTAGGGAACAGGAAAGCCTCAGCTCCTGGCCCAACTGACTTGAACAGGAACCACAGAGGAGATGCTGGGTTTGGATCTCCCTCCTGTCTGCTGGCAAGGTGCTCTGAGGGGCTCTGCACCTGACAGCTCAGTGTGCCACAGCTCCAGTGGCCTCAGCCTCTGAGGCTTGACATGCAGAGGTGACACAGCCAGAAAGCTCTCTGGAAAATCCAGTCACAGAAATACTGCCACGGAACAGCATACTTTTGTTAAAAATCAAACAGAAAATCCTGAATTACGGATGTCACTGTGCTCCTACTCATTTAACCCCCCTCTACTGAAATTACTTGGTGTAGTACATGTATTTAAAAATCTGCTAAAAACCCCAAATCCCTACTTCAGTCATTTCTCAGGAGCTTGGTACAAGAGTCCCCATTGATAAACCTGTGTCCAGTGTGCTCCAGGCTTGATGCTCATCCCCAGTCACCAGTCCAGATGTGCCCCTCTCCCCTCCAGACCACTCCTCATTGATAAACCTGTGTCCCCAGTGTGCTCCAGGCTTGATGCCCATCCCCAGTCACCAGTCCAGATGTGCCCCTCTCCCCTGCACACCACTCCTCATTGATAAACCTGTGTCCCCAGTGTGCTCCAGGCTTGATGCCCATCCCCAGTAACCAGTCCAGATGTGCCCCTCTCCCCTGAAAACCACTCCTCATTGATAAACCTGTGTCCCCAGTGTGCTCCAGGCTTGATGCCCATCCCCAGTCACCAGTCACCAGTCCAGATGTGCCCCTCTCCCCTGCACACCACTCCTCATTGCCCAGCCTGCACACCTTCATGTGTCAGTGATTTCCTTGGATCACATGGATGGCTACAGCCCTGTGATCAACCTTTTGTTGCAGGAAGAGATGGATTTAATCCTGCTTTGTCCACTGCTTTTAACACAGGTTTGTGCAGCTAGACCTTGCTGATGGACCAAGAAGTTCACATGTGCCCGTGTGGACTGAAAGGTGCAGCTCAGGAGAATTGGGGGTGGGAAAGGAACTGGATCAGCCCTCCACTCCTCCTGGCATTTGTGTTCCCTGGTTTATCTCAGCCTTACAGCTCTTTCACTGGCTGATATATTCTCCTGATGCTGTAGTATCCCAGAAGTCATTTCATTGACAGAAAAAGGATCAGCATCTTATGAATGAGTAAAGATTAGTAACGTTAATAGAAGTGGTGAAAGGACAGCATTCTACTCTTTCATTAGACTAGAAACCTATTAAATTATCCTGCTAACTGGATTTAATATGTTTTTATAGGACTTCCTTAATTCTCATTGCATGTTCGAGTTTTCCAATACATTTGTAAGTTTCCTGGAAAAATCCAACTATTTCATTCAGTTCTCATTTATTTTACTTTTGGGGCTCTGTCACATGAACAACAAGTTTCTTTGGGGAAAGTATTTTCAGCTAAATGTTAGGAACACTCTTTCTGTAAATGTGGCTTCCCATATGGAAACAGTGCCTATTAATTAAATACTTACAATATTAACTGGGCTTTATCTCTAGGAGATAGATTCTAAGCTTGTTGGTACCTAAACCCCAAAGCTGAGCTTTAACTCACTGCACATTCTTATTTTTGAAGCCAGAAATCTAAACTCCAGCACCAAAACGACCAAAAGCTTGACAACTCCAGGCCAAAGGCAGAGCAGAGAGAGGCTCAGCAGATTGAAGAAAGAAAGAAAAGCAAAAAACCCAACAAAGCAAACAAACAAAGCCAACAAAAACACAGTGTGAGGAAACTATTCTCTCTCATCTCAGTTTGGAGCTGCCTCAGATTAGTTCATCTTTTGATACTTCTAGAAAGGTTATTTTCAAAAAGCATGAAAAAACCACAATATGTATGCACATACTGTTTATGTAAGAAACAATAAAAAAATTAAGTAAAAAAATTGAACTTCTGCCAGTGCCTGGGTTAGTTTAAAAAAGTAGTAACTCAGTTGCAATTTTACTTGTAATATTACCTGAAAATGTTTTTTGGTAATTCCACCAGAAGGCTGTATTCATAACACTGGTTTAATAGGAACCCTTGAGCCCAAGCAGATTTATAGTAAAAAGCAAACAAACCAGCCTCATTAACGCTCTGGGGAGTTTTTCCAAGTAAAATGCATTTATAGTACTGATGCAGATAAGCATCATTCCCAAAAGCCAATTCTTTTTACAGTCAATGAGTCTTTTGTTTTCTGAATTCAAAACTTAGCTGAATTCAAAGGTTTTATATTTCCAAGTGAAATTTGGATTCATCTATCTGCTTTGGTAAGTTTGCATCCTATTACTGTATTTCAATTAAATAATTGCACAAAATAATATGCAGCACACAGAGTGCTATATGAGTGATGTGTGAGTGAATTTTTGCCTGACAATATCTAGAGCAGGATTTTAATGGCCTGAGAGAACGAGAAAAATCAGAAGCTGGCACCTGAAACAGACCAAACAAAAATCAGAGAGCCCAAAATAAAATAGTGAACAAAATCTTAAGAGAGTTACCGGCAGTCCTATTGGTAAAATCTTTAAGTATTCAGCACAAAGAAATACACAGCAAAAGAAGAGGGGTACAGATGAAATTGTGGTGAAATATCACCTACAATGTCCTGCTCTGGTGTTCCGACTGATATGGGCATTCTTGACTGGAGAAGAAAAAAGTCAAGTATTTCAAGTATTTTTAAATTTTTTTTACATGGTGAATTCCTCAGTATTTCAAACAAACAAGAAAAACCCCACAGAATAATCACAAAAAAAAAAAAAAAAAAAAAAACCAAAACCACAACAACAACAACAACAACAACAACACCAATCAAAAATCCAAACAAACAAACAAAAAAAAATCCCCAAAACCAAACACCAAGAGATAATAAACCAGAACATATGCTCGTGCTCAAAGCCTACCAGGCATGGAAGTCCTGTTATTAGCACACACATTTTGTTTGCTGAGGTGATTGCCTCAGTGCTCCAACTAAGAGCTCATCTGTTTGAGAGGAGTATCACCAACAGAGAGCTAATACCATAACAAAAAATGACAACATGAATAATGAAATAAGGAACATTGTGTTTTTTTCTTAAAACCCTCAGTACACCTGGATAACGTGTTCTCTCTGATGATTCACATTCCTAGTGGCACCCTCCTACAGCAGCCTACCTATCACCATATCCAAATGTGAGAATTAGATCCTAAGAGGATTGCTGTCAACATATCAGACAAACATTTAGGCAACAGCACCCTAATTGTGTACATGGAGACAGCCAAAAAAATTATGTCCTGCTGCTTTTAGCCACTGACCCCCATCTCAGCCACTAGGCCAGCTCACAGTTACACTTCCATATATAAATAACATCTGCCTAATTAAAGATTTAAAGGTAGGAAATCCTAGCACAGGAGGGTTTTGGTTGAATGGGGATTTTTGCTATTAGCTTTTACACTGAGGCTGGAAACGCCTTTAATTTTACAGCCCTGCTGAGCTGTGGCAATGCACACAGCTCCTCAAGGAGTCAGCTGGCAGCTTGGGAAAAGGCTTTAGGAGTCCTGTTCTGCCACACACCCATCCAGGCAAGTGCCTGAGCCACCAGAGCAAACAGTGGGCAACCATGGCGTGGAGGATGATGTCCAAACACGCTGACTCTGCTAGCATCATCTGTCAGCACAAGGAAAACCGAAATTCCAGTGTGACTGCACAGAAGCCTAGCAATGTTTTTGGGGGCTGAAGTAATCTTTCCAAGAACAGAAACTCTTGCAGTTTGGTCTTCCAGGTTCGTTGATGTGCCATGTAGATTTTTCAGCATATATTGCACTAGGAAACAACAAAATTGTAAGCTTTATTCTTGATTTTTGACTCATCTTGAGTCTTGATTCATCTTGATTCTTTACCTCTAGGACAGAGCTTGAGTTTTTAAAGGGACTCCCTAGGAAATTCACCTCCCTCTCAGCTTTGGCAGTTTCATAGGGCATGTACAGCACAAGCCCAAATTTAAGATTTCAGTTTGACATCTGAAGTTAAGATCCCATTCTCCACCATGAACATCCCGCTGGGATTCACATGTGTAAGTCCTTTGCCTTGTTTGGTCCCTTTAATGAGGTACTACCCAGCCCCACGTGCAATGGTTTAAATGCAGAAAGGCCACATTATTACAAGCTGTATTTTCTGACATCTTACTAAATTTTTTTCATATCTTTCCTTAAAAAAAAAAAAAAAAAAGCCCAGAAATGCACACTAGTTTAATAGCTCACATAATGAAATACAACCCGTCATTTCAATAAGCTATTTTACATAACAGACAGTGAAGCAGGTGATTTGGGGGTTGAAATATTAAAGTTTGGGGGTGTATTTTTAGGTATAGAATTAAGTTGTGAAGTTACAGTGTGAACACCTATCCCTGGGAGATCAGAGGGAAATTTGACTAGATACATAAAGTTTGGAGCCATTTTGCATATAACATGCAGCAGTTCATACTGAATGGGGTTTTTATCTGCAGTGTGACAGACATTCTCCAGCTTCTTTTTACACAGCAGGAAGCAGTCCACAACGACTTCATGGTTTTTTTTTCTTTTCTAACTCCATTTATCCTTCACTATCTTTGCAATCACAACCTCACCCTGATGGAGCTGGAAGAATTCCAGAAGCCTGGAATGTTGTGAGGAGGGATCAAAGTGGGCAAAGAGCAAAGGGCACTGGGGGACACACAGGCACACTGGTGTATAGACAAACACACAAAAATGCACTGATGGCACGCACCTGAGGAGGCAACCCAACATATCTGTGTGCTCTAATTCAGGGCTGTTTGTTCTTAGCCACTGCCACTTCCCTCTCCAATCCCCGTTCAGACAGAAAGCCCTGGGATTGTTTCTTGGATGAACAGACAAGAAAGTGGCGGTAGTGAGTGACCATTTTTTCCTCACCTCCTGCTTGTGTTACTCTCTTCACTCACAGAAGGAGCTCGTGCAGCCAGCAGCTCACGGCAAAAAGCAGGTGGCCAGATGAATGGGGCACTGCCAGGGCCTCAGCTGCCTAAAGGTGATGTCTCTAGGTAAAGAAGAGACCTGAGATGGCCCCACAATCACTGGGTTTGAAAAGGAAGATTTTACAGTGATGATTAGCGGAAAAATATTGATTACTTTAAACCATTTTAATTTTTTGCTTAAAGCAATTATTGGTTCATATAAACTGGAAGGGAAAAGGGACTAACTAGTCAAACATAAATTTGGTAAAGAGAACTCTTGTGGCCCCTTGCACACTGAAAAGGCACCAGAGAACCAGGTTTCCTTTTTCTTTCCATTTCTCACTTCCCATAAGTGCCCATTCCTGCATCCATGTTATGAAGGGAAAATTCTGGTCTCTCAAAACCCTGCAATCCACCTTCACTCTGTGTTCCCTGAGACCAGTAAAACATGAAGTCAAGCTCAATGGACAGTTGCTGCCACTCTGGAAACTGAGGAGCCTCCCTACAGATTTAATATCGTATTCCTAAATTTCCTGCCGACACATTTCCCTAGAAAGCCACCATACATCTGGTTTCTGGCAGCCACATCACACAGCAAAGTTTGCTGCTGATTCTGCACTGATCAAAGAGCCTGAGCCCTGAGGAACCAGAGCAAGGAATGCCCCAAGACTACAGGAAAAAAAAAATCAGAGTCTAAGGTAAGGTAAATCTGGAACTCCAAGGGCTGTGGTGGGGTTGCATTCAATACATGAACAAACAGATCAGAATCTGCTAGCAGCTGAGGGCAAAATGTAATGAGTAAACTGGGGGAAAACCCATCAGGAACAACAATAAACACAGCCTAACCTCAAATTAAAAAAATAACCTGCCAGAGCTACTCTGTGTGTTGGTAACTCTGGACTGAGCAAAGGAAAATCATCAATTACACAGGGATCCCTTGGCCCAGCACTGTCCCAGCTTCCAACATCTCTAAAGCTGGACTGAGCAAAGGAAAGTCATCAATTACACAGGGATCTCTTGGCCCAGCACTGTCCCAAGTCCCCAACATCTCTAAAGCTGGACTGAGGAAAGGAAAATCATCAATTCCAGCACAGGGATCCCTTGGCCCAGCACTGTCCCAAGGTTCCAACATCTCTAAAGCTGGACTGAGCAAAGGAAAATCATCAATTCCAGCACAGGGATCTCTTGGCCCAGCACTGTCCCAGGTTCCCATATCTCTAAAGCTGGACTGAGCAAAGGAAAGTCATCAATTACACAGGGATCTCTTGGCCCAGCACTGTCCCAGCTTCCAACATCTCTAAAGCTGGACTGAGCAAAGGAAAATCATCAATTCCAGCACAGGGATCTCTTGGCCCAGCACTGTCCCAGGTTCCCAACATCTCTAAAGCTGGACTGAGCAAAGGAAAATCATCAATTACACAGGGATCTCTTGGCCCAGCACTGTCCCAAGTCCCCAACATCTCTAAAGCTGGACTGAGCAAAGGAAAATCATCAATTACACAGGGATCCCTTGGCCCAGCACTGTCCCAGGTTCCCAACACCTCTAAAGCAGGACTGAGCAAAGGAAAATCATCAATTCCAGCACAGGGATCCCTTGGCCCAGCACTGTCCCAGGTTCCCAACATCTCTAAAGCTGGACTGAGCAAAGGAAAATCATCAATTACACAGGGATCTCTTGGCCCAGCACTGTCCCAGGTTCCAACATCTCTAAAGCTGGACTGAGCAAAGGAAAATCATCAATTACACAGGGATCTCTTGGCCCAGCAATGTCCCAGGTTCCCAACATCTCTAAAGCAGGACTGAGCAAAGGAAAATCATCAATTACACAGGGATCTCTTGGCCCAGCACTGTCCCAGGTTCCAACATCTCTAAAGCTGGACTGAGCAAAGGAAAATCATCAATTACACAGGGATCTCTTGGCCCAGCACTGTCCCAGGTCCCCAACATCTCTAAAGCTGGACTGAGCAAAGGAAAGTCATCAATTCCAGCACAGGGATCTCTTGGCCCAGCACTGTCCCAGGTTCCAACATCTCTAAAGCTGGACTGGGCAAAGGAAAGTCATCAATTCCAGCACAGGAATCCCTTGGCCCAGCACTGTCCCAGGTTCCAACATCTCTAAAGCTGGACTGGGCAAAGGAAAGTCATCAATTACACAGGGATCTCTTGGCCCAGCACTGTCCCAGGTTCCAACATCTCTAAAGCTGGACTGATGGCTCAGCCCATGAGCACACAGCCCTAGCAGCAGGGAAAGGTTTCCCACATGCCATGGAGCTTGAGCTGGGCTCTGGAGCTCTGCTGGGTCCTGGGACACTTTGCTGACTTCATACCCAAAGCACCACACTGCACTGGGAGAATTCTGCTATATAATAATAGATAATATTCTTGGCACTGGGAGAATTCTGTTATATAATAATAGATAACATTCTGCTAACATCCAGAGGGGACTGGGTTAGCAGTAGGCTGTTATGGTCAGGTCAGTCACACTGTGCAAAGCTGCATTTGATATTTACAGGTCACTGGGTCATCTGTAACTTGTGCCTAGGAGAGCAGATCATCCCTGGCCTCTTGTACGCCAGGGCATGTTGAAATCTGGCATTTCAGTGGCCCCAGCAGGGTACAGCCACACGCTGACAGGACCTGTGGATGGCTGCTACTTCCATCTGTCCATTATATCACCCTCCAAATTATTAAAATGCAGACTCTTTCACAGATTATGTAAACCAGCGTTAAGATAACACATTTCCTATTAGTCATGTCTCATCAAAACATAAAAACCCATCAAATAACCACATTTGTAAGAAGACAAATTAGCATCCTCCTCAATGAAAAGTAAAATTTCTTGCTCATTTCTGTTTTTAGAATAGTCCAAAGTCTTCTTCACCGACATCTAAACCAGTGTTTTATAGAGAGCTTAGGAGTCTTGCAGACTTCCTTGCTTATTTTATTAGGTGGTTACTCAATAATCTGCTAGCAGTAATTAACTTTCAATAGGATCATCAAATCAAGTTCTCTTTCATAAGACTTGGAAAAAAAAAAAAATTTAGGCACCACAGGGTATCAATCCACTTCATCCCAATTTGTGTCCAAATGAATAGAAAACTGAATGCTTTAAGAAAGAAGATTTATAAAGATGTCCCAATCTCTATGAAAATAGACCTTTTTAATTTCATCCCTTCTCCAGTGTCTTCAAATATACAGATTAAAATCCACCCGAAGAGGCTTTTGTTGAGAAGCTGATACTGGTGATAAACAAAGTGCCTCACAACCAGCAGTGATGCTGAGAAAAGCAGCAGAACACAGAGATCACTAGACAGTGAGGAACTTCAGAAGGAACAGAAAATGATTTGGAGATATTAACTTGAGAATTTAGAACATAATATCCTGCATCATAAACCTGAGAGTATCTTAAGTTAATGATAAAATATATCTATAAAATAATGTATTGCCGTTTATTCTTCACAGAAGAAGTTAATATTTTACAGGAAAACATTAGCAGACTTGACCAGAATTTTTGTCTCTATTTACACAAAGTTTAGACAATCTCTGCTATAATCACAGAGCAAGCAAAACTTCTTTTTTTCTCTAAAAATCACTTTTAAGTGCCCTGGCATGTTATTATGAAGCACAGCTTCCCACAGCCAAAATCTTCACTACAAATTGTCATTTTGGTGGGTGGTCCAGAAGTCCACCACTAACCATGCTGCAGAATAAAAATCACTGAAGCAATTTCAGCCACATAAAAATGAGCTTATGTATCATAAATCCCCCCAACTGCATTTTCTGGCAGTATCTTCTCTGATACTCCATCAATTCAATCTGTGATAGGCTTGATTTTTTTGTATATGGAAGTGCTGTATATGGCAGCAGGCAGAGCTGAATCCAGATTTATGGAGGAAATTTCCAATTGCAAAGCCAGTTTCTTTTACCATTTTTTCACTGCATTACTATTTCAATCACCTTAAAGAAAGTCTGTTTAGGCGTAACAAAATTAATTTTTTGATTTTAGAGACTAGAAGGACATTTCCATGAATAACATTTCTTACAAAAGAAATGTTTTTGCTCAAGCGAAGCACAATTAATGTCAATTAATTTTTAGCATTTTTTTCAATACTGACAAGCTGCTAAACAACAAGTTGACAGAAGAAGTAAACCATTTAAGGAGCTAATGTGATTTGCAAGTAGGAAACTCCTCCTTGTTCCCTCATCATCAGAGTTACTCAAACTGGAGGTCTCTGTTTCTGTGGGAAATGCCACTGAGGAGCAAACAGCACAAGGAAGGTTCATTCAGAGCCATGATATCCACATTCCTTTTCTTTGGTTTTTACAAGTGAAAAAAGCATGCCAAGCCCCCCCAAAGGGTAGTTCATTGAAAGGGACTCCCACTCTGTGTGTGAATTCCAGGGAAGGTGTCATTTTCCAAAGGCTGTGGATAGATGCACTGCTCTGTCCTGCAGCAGAGTTTTACACAATCCTTTTCATGGTTTGAGGCAAGAACCTCGTACATACAGTAACCTCACTCGAGTGTCACAGGTAATAGTTAAAATCTGAAGAATGTCTTATCCGTGCATTTCTGCTTTTGAAAACTGCCTGTTCCACAACCTGAATCAGCTGAGGACAATGGGAGCTGTTTGTACACAGATCTGGCAAGAGAAGATAAAAGAGTTTCTTCTTCTGCAAGTTGTATTCTGTTCTACACTGAAAGGGGACAATACCCAGCTGTAATCCTAATGGTTGAGAGAGATGAGTGAGATAATAGCTGAGGTTTGCAAGGCACAAAAAACAGAAGAGTGACTTTTATCATTTCTAACAATTCCACCGTAGACAATGAGCTCAACACAAACGAGGCTGTGACCAGAACTCCCCAATCACCTTGATTTCTTCATCGGCATTTCTTATCATTATAGACACCTCCGAGTTGTATCACTTTTTTTCCTCCACGGAGGAACAGTTTTGTAATCTGAGTGGAAGCAGGGGCTGTGGGGCTGAGGTCCTGGCCACAGCCATCTGGATGAAGAGAGGCTGGTGAGCATCCCTGCAGGACCCTGGGCTGCCTCCCTGTGCTGCCCTGCTCTGCCAAACCAAAACCGTGACTGGAGCACAGGACCTCCAGAGACACGCTGCAGAGTGCAGCTCTCAGCAGCAAAAGAGAAAAGCTCCCCAGAAGTGAGTTAATTGTTCACCTCAAAACCCCAAGGCACTTAAAGACCAATTCTGTGTTAGTTCAGAGGTGAAGCGGAAAGGAAAACTGTTTGTGGCTGGAAACCAGCAAACAGAAATTCTGGGAAAGAAAGTCACAAGTCCTTTCTGTGGTTGTTTCCTGACCAGAGTTAGGCTTAGGCTAGGGGAAGAACAACCTGGGAGAAATACAGCCAGCTTTCTCCCCTTCTGTTGGTGATGATTTGTGGGTGACCAGAAGAGACAAAGCATTCCTTACAGCATGAGTCATGGCTGCAGCTCTCCCATGTAAGACCAATGCAGAGATTTTGCAGAGACCACGCTGACACCCAGCTGTACATCATTATTTCTGGACCTGCTATTTTTACTTCTTCTTTGTTCTCAGACAACAGAAATGCTAATTTAGATCAAAAACCCAGATATGCTAAACAAAGTCTTGATAGGCCAAAATCTACCAGATACATAATTTTATGCAAATAACGTGATAAAACCGTGATAACATTTATCCATTTCCTTTCACCTTCTCTAGCTCTTTAAAACATCAGCCTTTACCAAATTCTTGAACCAAGTGTTACCTACCCATGTTTCCTTCTCAACATCTCTCCAAGTTACTCGCAGCTACAAACCATTTCAGTGGAGAACACCAACTGATGTGTTTGAAGCCTTTACCAGATGTGCTGAGTAAATGTGTGCAAGTGCAGGGACACCAAGTGTAAGGTACAGCAGCCTGGCCTGGAGCATCCTGAGCACGGGATGTCTAATGGAGCAAAGCAGCCCGTGCTCTAGACATGCCTTTCCCATATTCCAGGTCTAATGGAGCAAAGCAGCCCGTGCTCTAGACATGCCTTTCCCATATTCCAGGATCTCTAATGGAGCAAAGCAGCCCATGCTCTAGACATGCCTTTCCCATATTCCAGGATCTCTAATGGAGCAAAGCAGTCCATGCTCTAGACATGCCTTTCCCATATTCCAGGTCTAATGGAGCAAAGCAGCCCATGCTCTAGACATGCCTTTCCCATATTCCAGGATCTCTAATGGAGCAAAGCAGTCCATGCTCTAGACATGCCTTTCCCATATTCCAGGATCTCTAATGGAGCAAAGCAGCCCATGCTCTAGACATGCCTTTCCCATATTCCAGGTCTAATGGAGCAAAGCAGCCCGTGCTCTAGACATGCCTTTCCCATATTCCAGGTCTAATGGAGCAAAGCAGCCCATGCTCTAGACATGCCTTTCCCATATTCCAGGATCTCTAATGGAGCAAAGCAGCCCATGCTCTAGACATGCCTTTCCCATATTCCAGGTCTAATGGAGCAAAGCAGCCCGTGCTCTAGACATGCCTTTCCCATATTCCAGGTCTAATGGAGCAAAGCAGCCCATGCTCTAGACATGCCTTTCCCATATTCCAGGATCTCTGATTGAGCAAAGCAGCCCGTGCTCTAGACATGCCTTTCCCATATTCCAGGAGGTCTAATGGAGCAAAGCAGCCCGTGCTCTAGACATGCCTTCTCCATATTCCAGCAATATGATAACTGGGAGCACTCAGCCCTGATTCTAGGATAACACAGGAACTGCTTCTTCCTCCCCCAGGAGATTTTCACTCGACACATTCTCTTCACATCTGAATCCTGTCATTTAGAAGCTGTGAACTGGAGGGTTTAGTCCTACACTGTGGAGTGAAGCCAAGTGAACAGCTGAGGACATTCCAGCACCCACAAAACACCTAAACACCTCTGCCTGCTGCTGCTGGCCTGTGCCACAGACACTGGAGTGGCCCTCAGCAAGAGGAGGGATGCTCACACTCAAGAGCAAAGCCAGGAGGAGCAAACCACTGCCTCAGCCACACCCCAGGCTGCTTTTACCTGAGGGTTTTCCACTGCCACACCCCAGGCTGCTTTCTCCTGAGGGTTTTCCACAGCCACACCCCAGGCTGCTTTTACCTGAGGGTTTTCTGCACACCCTGATGACATAACACTAACAGGAGACACTTTAACATGGAGGAACAAACTTCACTTCTAAATGAGTAAGGTAAAAAAAAAAACCCTTAAGTTTTAGGGCCGGTGTTTTATCCTTTGCTTGGGTTAGGGAAAAATAAAGAAGTATACCAGAGAGTATTTGGAGGAAGTGTTTTGAACGTGACTGGGCAAGGCTGGCTGATTCCACCTTTCCTTTCCATCGTGTCTAAGACTTGTCTGATGGAGGAGAATATTCAGGAGGAATGCTTTGGACATCTGACAGAGCACACATCAGTGTGTGCTGGATCCTCCTTCCCCAGCAACATCCCTTTTCTCTTAGCAACGAGGAGAGGAGCAAAGCTATTTCAGAGAGGAAGGAGTACAGACGTGAAAAGGGAAAACAGCACTGCCCAGTGTCAGCCGATCCTTTCGTTTGGATGATTAAAAAAAAACAGACCTTAAAGAGCAAAAGCAAGTTTTATAGCCCAGATCCAAGAATGATGGCTGCTTTAGATCTCGGCAGCACTGGCCATGGAGGAAACCCTGGCTGAGCTCGTTTGTGGACATCAACAGAAAAAGAATGTTAAAATTACATCTAACCATTTAATTAGTGCATTTTCTCTGCAGCTCTAATGAGCCTTTGATTTCAGGAAGGGCTGCATGTGTCGTAAATACTTATCCTGGGCATTCGAAACGTCCATGGGGAGAAAAAAGAAAGTTGTTATTTTTCCTGTTTCTCTGATCCCAAAAGTTCTAATACTGCATCTGTGTGACAGCTCTGAAAAAATCATTTTCCGGGTGCTAGCGAAACAATTCAGACATACACTCTGCTAGTTTTAGAATTTCTTTTTAAACAAAGCCTTCTCCTGAATTGTGAAGTAACTGGAACCATGTTTCCCCCGGTTTTCCTCCCCAGTTTCAGCCATCCATGCTTTCATTACACCTTGTTTCCCCTGGTGATGCTGTAGCCAGATCCTCCTGCGCTGAGGGTGAGGGTTTTGGTGCTGATTTGGGATGTCCCTGCAGCAGAACAGCACTGCCCCTGTCCCTATGCATGGGCACAGTTAAGTGACTCAGGCACCCACGTTTGGGCTGAGCCTCGTTTGTTTAATTTTAATTTGTTTATTAATTAACTGTGCTCCTGGAGCGCTCTGTACCAGCACAGCTTTATTTAGGTGGTTCACAGGGGGGGCTTCAGGATCTGTCCATGTGCTCAGTTATTCAGCTGTCCTCAACCCTGTCCTGGAGATCACCAGAGCAACCTGCCAAACCCTGAGATGCCACAGCCTCTCCCAAGGACAGAGGAGCATCCAGGAGCTGCCCCAGACCTGCAGGTGTCCGGGGGGCAGAGCACAGAAATCATTCTCTCAGGTATGCAGGGACAGGACGAGGGGGCTGGCTTTAAACTGGAGGAGAGGACGTTTAGATCAGATATTAGGAGAAATTATTGACTGTGAGGCTGCTGAGGCCCTGGCACAGGTCACCCAGAGAAGCTGGGGATGCTCCATCCCTGGAGGTGCTCAAGGACAGGTTGGGTGGTGCTCAGAGCAACCTGACCTAGGAGGTGTTCCTGCCCACGGGAAACTGGAAGGAGATGATATTTTAGGTTCCCTTAAAACCCACACCGTTTTATGATTATAAGAGAAATCCAATCTTTTTAAGCCTAGAGACTTTGAAATGATTGCCTAGGCAGCAAGGCTGCCTGGTGTTTGTCTCCCAAGACATTTCTAACTTCATTGCTGAGTTTTATTCCAACAGATAAAATAACAATTACCAGAAGTAAACCATTACATTCCTACAGCTTTTCTACAAAGTAGGTGCCTAGGAAGTGAAAAGAGATTTCACAGACTAAAGTGGAAGATCAACTTTTCCATGGTACCAGAAATATTTTTTTGAAAGTTAGAGGAAAATACTTGATCAGAAAATGCCTTCTCAGACAACAGAAAAATCTATCCACAAGATAAAAATACGTGGGAGATCAAGATACACCACCCTTGGAATGAAGCTTTTGAAGATAGTTTTTACTACACAGATGCACCACAAATACTTTGGAAAAACAAAATGCAAGTAGCATTTTGGTTAAGTTTGTTAATTTTTACTAGCATTTTGCCTAACATCTAGAAATTGCCAGAAAGAAACGTAGAAAAACACAGAGACACAGACACTGCTCAATATCAGAGGGAAAAGAGCCACTAGGATGAGGAGAAAAGGGAAAAAATAATTCAATCTCTCTGCCTCTCTTCTTTCTAACTGGGACAAAGTGGCTGGCACTGCAAATGCACTGGCTTTTTTTTTTTTTTTTTTTTTCCTTCTGTCCAGCAGCTTGCACAAATTCTGAGGGAGTAAAGAGAACTACCAACTGAAAATGACCTGTCACTCCATTACTCATGCCTTGGAATAGATACAGCAGTGTGGACTTACAGACCAGAATATTTATCAATAAATGAGTGTTTGAACCACTTGACTCTCCTGTCTGTTCTGAGATGTAACCTGCACGTCTCCATCCCTTTGTCAGCCAGAACTGGCAGAAACACCCAAAAGCACATTGTGCTTCAGATTTACCACGCTGATCTATATTCTACAGACTTGTGTTTTCCCCTGTGTGTCCCAGCAGCACAACAGGTGAGGAAAACACCTGCACAGTGAAGAAGAGCACAAGGATGAGCCCCACTGCCCTGTCCAGAAGAGCCAGCAGCAGGTGACAAGCCAGCAGTGCACTGGGGTCAGCAGGAAAACAGGAGAGGGGAGAGAGACCTGCTTTCCTGAGCTGCAGATTTCTACAAGTGTCAGCTTGGTTTTAAATTAAACTTTCTTTTTTTGTGTGTGGCAGAGATTTAGAGCTGTTGCACGTCAAGTCAGATGAGCTTAGACAACACCACCCATGAAAACACCAGGACATTTCTGACCCGAAAAGTGTCACTTCCTTCACTTGGGAATCTTTTTCACTGATCTGGTACTTCATTCAGGGATGTCACTGGCCTCCTTTAGTGCCTCAGTATTAGCTCAGGGTCTCCCTTTGACAGGGGTTATGGACCATTGACACTGGGCTGCAAATCACACCAACACTTGTCTCTACACATTAAGGGCTTTTATATTTCCTATGGAAATCAAGTGGAAAGGACAGGAAAAGCAATTCAGAAGATACGCAAGTAGAAATAGGAACAAATACAAATTTGCATCTTAATAATTTTGAGACACTGAGCTCAGCATAACTGTTGGCACTATTTGCTCAGGACAACTCCTTGCTTTGTGAACCTTACCCATTTGTAGAAAACCCATTAGCAGATACAGAAAGGTAACCAGGAAAATATTTTCTGAGGACTTTCGTTTAACATTTCCTAAAAATATATTTCACAAGTTTTTATGTATCAATAACCTGTCTGGGCCAAAATATAAGAGAGATAAGTGTTTTCTGTATGATATAGTGGCAAAAAATGAACCAACTGAAGCCCCAGCCTCTTGAGATGAGAGAATTGGATGTATAGACAGGGACAGAGTCACCTTCATAGGGAGTATTTAGAGCATGTATTTTCTCTTTAAACAGCCATGCATTTGTGCTGTCCAGATCAGGGCCTCTCTGTCACAAACAAAGGCAGAAAATTAGAAAACATATAAAAGTACAGGAGAAATTCAAAGGCAAAAGAAAATCTGCTTAGGAAGGGGGCAAAAGCACGTTACAGAAAGACATCTTGACTAAACTGGGTGAATTTATATACTCTGGATATAGACGTGCAAACAGTGTTATTCAGAGTGGGAAGATAAATTGGGGGAAGGTAAGGAACTAACTACGCCTTCAATTTCCCCACTTACTTCTTAAAACATAAAGTTTTGAAATAAAAACTATTTCGCATGCTGGTTTCCACCCACTGCAAAAAAAAAAAAAAAAATCTGCTCTTTATTAAGTTATGTTACACTGTTTTTGCTCCAAAAGAGAATGCAGAATGCAGCTCAGAACAAGAAACAAAAGGTTATTATCAAATAAATTTAAAGAGCTATCCCTAACCTTCAAAAATTTCAGAAATATTCTTTTTACCTTCTTGAGGCACTACAAAGAGACCCATTAAGCAGATCTTATCTGTTTTCATTCTGCTGCTTCTCATCAATCTGTTTGCTTTATCAGACAGCAAACTGTAGGACATTTTCTTCTTATCTCTCATGACAAAGATTACAGCCATGGCATGAATTAACTTCAGCCTTAAAACTGCCCAACTTCTACTCAAGGAGCATCCCTTCCTTCCTTTTTTCTTTTTATTCATTAAATTTTTGGCACTAAGTAGAAAAATTAATCTACCTTTTCTTTAGAAACATGCAGTTATGTGTCTTCCCATATAGTCTATTTTCCAAGAAAGGTCTGGCTCAATAAGAAAAAGATAATCTTTAGAAAATACCCTAAGTTAGGTTCTGTTTAACTTAGAAATACATAATTTATTACTTCAAAGATACTTTTGAAAGTTTCAATCAAAAGAAGGGACTTTTACATCAATGAGTTTTCATGAATTTTACAAGTTTATATTTTTTTTCCTAGTTTATAATTGGACAAACCCCATTCCTAATGTATTAAAACCAACCTTCACATATAAACAACTTGAAACCATGGGTTTTTGTCTTGCAGAGAAATTTCCTGGTCGTTCAGCTGCCTTACAGGATTAAGAACAAAATCAAAACTGAATCAAGCTCTTTCTCTTCATGAAAAACAGTGGGACAATTTAACCTGTCAGGAAAATGAATGGTGGCTCTCAAATGAAAACCACAACCTACACTGTATTTTCATATGCCACAAAAACCAGGATTTTGTCACGTTGGCCAAAGCAGCATCTGATAAACTAATGACAAACCTGATAAGGGAAAAAGGCTGTTATCTCCAACAGTGAGAATAGGAACCAAAACCAAGAAACAACATCCAAAAACCTTAAAAAATGTCTGCCCTTATAATTGCAGCAACCCTTTGAAATTCCATTTGGTGTGTTTTCTTAAGGGCATTTTCACGTTATTTCAAATTAATTGATAAGCCCTTTCATCAGTGTGCAGTGCTTATAAAAATGTGGGATAAAAGACAAAGGGAAGTGATTATTTTGTGCAAATGATATGATAAATTTGCCAGTTAATCAATATCTTTGCAATGCCCCCATCTGGTGGCCAGGTGAGAGAGATTGTCCTCAGCAGACAGGAGATGCAGATGGGACAGTAGATATATATTTATAGATAGATAGATAGATAGATAGATATAGATATATATATGTGTCTGTACACAAGTACCCTTATTCCCTATTCTTCCATCAGAAAGCCTTTTTAAAAGATGATTAAGCAAAGAGGTTTTGACAACTCAATCCACCCGTGAACCACCCAGTTCCTTCCCAAAACACTCACTCAGTCCTGTCCCCCACGAGTCCCAAGAGGAGAGGGAAAATGTCCCGTAGAGCAGCTGCTCAGGAAGGGCAGAGGGAGAGAGATTTCCTGGGATAGACCTGGGCCAAAAAGGGTTTCATCTCCCAGCACCAGCAGAGCAAACCCAGCCAGGAGTGGCTGTCCTGTTCTCTCACCAATCCAGTGACTGGGAAGTCCCAGTAAAAGGATGATCATCAGTTATTCAGATAAAGAGGCAAGGTCTGTGTGATCTTTCCTTGTGAACCTGAGTGATCAAAGCCAACGTAACTATTCCAAATTCCATAAAGAGTAGATTTGCTTCTACTCATTTCAGGGGGATTATTTTTAAAATTTTTCTAAAAGAAAGGTAATTTTGTGGTCACGTGTCAGCCAGCTCTACAAAAGATAAGGAATTGTACAATATTTATCGTTGAAAAGACATAATGCATCAGCATCAACATCTCCTAAATTGACAGTATTGTATATTTAACTCAAAAAGCTTTCCATTTCCCAGTTCCCTGCACCTCCCATAGTTTCTTTTTTGACTAACTTCTTTTGACAGTAGCTGAGAAACTCAAACCCAAGGTTTAATTACATTTGACCTTTCAAATATGGAGCCCAGATCAGTGGTAAACTATCCAAGAAGGAAGGAGATCTTGGAGAATTGATTTTGCTGTTGTTTGTGGTTCACGGTCCTTTTCAAGACCCATAAGGTTCTGAGACACATGGCATGAATAAAACCCTTCCAACACTGCAAGATAAACAGAGGCTCCAGGCACCGTCTGACCACGGATTGGATGTTTATTATACTGAAATAAATAAAATTACCGAGATTGCAAAGCTTCCAGCAAAGAGATGCTTCACCCATTCTCCTGCTGCACTGATGTAACTCACCTGTCAGACTGAATAAATGAATTAATGAATAAAGGAATTAAATCTGCTTTATTGCAGGAAGCAAACACGAAGAGAAGAAGAGCTGAGAGGTTAGAATTACTCAGTCTGTAAATGTTTACTGTGTTTGGAAAGTAAAACTGCAGCAAGGGAAGGAGCGCAGCTCCTTGAACTAATCCCTGCATTGTTCTCAGTTCCAAAGTAAGGGTGACAAGAAATGGAAACAAGAGTAATAAAATATCAAGGAGGGATTAGTGATAGCTCTTATAGTTATCATTATATTAGTGATAATTAGCTGTGTTTGTCTTTCATCATTTCAGCTGCCTTTTCAAATGTTCTGATGATGTTTAAGATGTTTGAGATGCTGTCAATTTGAAGTTATTTAAGTGCACATATCAAGGCCAGATCTCTGCCTCCCATCTCTTATCCACATGAATTCTGTGTAACACTACAAACAAAAAAGTGAAACTACAAGTGTCAAACACTGACACTGATCTTCACAGTACATGTTTAGCTACTAAGAGATTTTTATGGAAACACTTTTTCTCCTAAGGGTTTTGTTTTAGGTTTCTGTTCACAAAAACCCCTGTACTATCTGCCATAACATCAGTTTATAGGAGCTGAGGGTTTGCTGCAGTGTGGTTATAGTAAGCACATTACATTTCTAATACTGCCTAGAATAAAGAATCCTGTTTCACATTTGAGAAATTAGCTGATATTCTGACACAAACGTAGAGAGGTAGAAAACAGAGCCAACTGCAAGATTATAACTATGGCAAGACATTGAAACCTACAGTTTACAAAAAATGTGTCACAATTCTCACAACATATATGTAAGTTATAGCAAATTTTTCTTTAGAAAAGAGAAGAGCAGCATCAACAAGAGCTACAGCAGTATTCGTGCTGTTCCCTCTATTACTGGGCCATTTTTGTATTACATAGTGATGAATTGAATCATATAGTATTGTTTCACTTCTGACCTCCAGATCTGTCCCCTTGCAGCTCTGAGATTAACCTTCCAGATTTCAGTTTGTGCACTCATTCGGGCATTCCGTGTGCTGACTCCTGCTCTTGCCAAGACAGGGGTAAGCTTTGCAAACACTGTGGGAACATACAGGAGTCTGTTTAACATGAAAAAGCTCCATCATGCTGCTAATTTAAAACCCCGTCCTGAGGCTGGCCTCTGGGCACTTATTTACTGCAGTTCAACAACGCTCACCTCTGAGAATGGACAGTGGTCACCTCCTGGAGGAGAAAAGCTGCCTTTTCATCCATTAATAGAAGAGGAGGCCCAAGGCCACGGAGTCTGGATTTTACAGAACATTCTGCCTCATCCTCAGATACTCTCAAGCCCTGGCAAGTCTTCTGGTATCAAATAAAACTTCTGCATCACCGCAGAGTTTTTCCACCCGCCCACAGTAAATGGTTCAAGGCCAGACTCTAAGAACCTTGCTGTTTTTCTCCCCCATAAGTTGTGAAGCTTGCAGTGCTGAATACCAATCTGCTTCCACACCTCTCTGCTCTGCATTCCCCATCCCCAGGGGAAAGCTTCCCAGCAATTCTCAGGACTGTAACATCACCCTGGGACTCTAATGGGACAAAGAGCAGAAATCTGGACAGCGCTCCAGGCTGGGTTTGTTTTGTCTGTTGGAGATTTTTTATTTAAATTCTTGCCAGCTGATCTCAGCGCTGTCAGAACCTCACCAAAAAATGCTAACACACTCCTTCTCTACTCAGGGGCCTCTGCAAGCCTCAGAGCGAGTGTTTTATTGGCTGTATAAAAAACTCCACTGAACACTGGGACAGTTGTTTCACTCCAACATATGAACAACTTTCCTGGCCTTCCATGAGGATCTCACATATTGGTCAGAAAGGATTTTCCTCACTGTTCCAGTCATGATTATTGTGACCATGCTTTTCAAGCAGGGTTGTATAAATAATGCAACCCCCTGCAAACCATGAAATAGAGGATTTCCATCCCTTGTCCAAATATTAGAGAACCAGGAAAACATTGGGAATGTGATGGCACAGCAGATCAGAGACCAGTGTGGCAAAAGGTTGTTCCTTTTGATATTCAACACCATACTATTTCAAAGGAGATTGATAAGTCAAGCTTTAAAAGATCCCCCAAGGAAAAAGAACACCAGCACAGAAAACTGACAGAGCTGTTGCTTCAGACATGAGAAAAAAGACTGAAAGTTGGGGCTTCCAAGAGAAAATTATTTTTGCTTGCTTCTCCAGCTGCTTATTTCCATGTCTCCACAACAGCCTGGATGTAGCTGTTTGTTTGCATCCCTCTTGTCCTGTTGACTTCTAGTTTTACTGTCATCCATAATATGCAGTGATGCTCGTCTAGTTAGTGTTAGACATGTTTAGCACTCTTTTCCACAGACCTCAGGAATAAACCACAGCAGCGGATATAATGAAGATAATTACACTCCTCACTTAAACTCTGATTACTGTGCTCCAAGAAACACCAGCTTAAGGCACCATTACTCTTAGTTCTTGTGTGCTTATCAAACGTAGCTCCTCGGCCTCACTTTCCAGAGCACACATCATTTCCCCACTCCACACCCCTGTGTTTAATAAAATAATCACACAGCACATCCATACGCTTTGAGCCTTCAGCAGTAACCACAGGATTTCAGATAAGACATTACCACCAGTAAAATATTACCACTCAGTGTAGTGTGCTACAAATCTGTCACCAAAACCAACCCCAGCATTTGACACTAAGCAAAATGTCCCACATGCCACTGGACAGACACTGTCACTGCTCACTCCTGCTCCTGAGCCAGTGTCTGTCAGCTCATTAGGGCATCATTAAGGCTCATCTATTTTAATAAGCCTTTGGAACTACCTACTTTGAAACTTCAGACAGCTGCAATCACAGCTTAAAAGATTTATTCCTCCTCAAACTTCTCAAACTTCATCTCCAGACATAATGCCTTTCCTGGGGTGTGTACTATGGATTTTTTGTGCCTGTACCTTCTTTATACATTTCTCTGCAGATAAAAGGGCTTACAGCAAAACAGAAACAATCCACTGACCATACTCAGCTCTAAGGAATTTTAGCCCATGTTTTCTGCCTCTGCATTATCTTACCAAGGAAGACAGAGGCAGCTACAGCAAACCCCTGCACAAATGTACAAACCCCTGCACAAATGTACAAACCCCTGCACAAATGTACAAACCCCTGCACAAATGTACAAACCCCTGCACAAATGTGCAGTGGAAGCAGACAGTCCTTAGTCAGGGAGCACGGAGGAGGAATTGAACTGGTCTTAGTTAACTGGAATTAATCCACAGCCCTACTGAAGGCATCTCAAAGTGTCATTTTCACCTTGAACGTGGCAGGTGAATTTAACACAAGATCACAGGGGCTTTCTCAGCCTCCCTAGTCACAGAAAGGACTCTGCTACAACGTCTTCACTAGGATTGAAAACCAAATTAACTAACTCAAAAAAACCCCTTTCCCTACTCCCCACTTTGTTTTTTAATTACAGAGAAGCTGAGACCCAGTTGTAGCAGAGATATTGAAAGACCAGCTGCCTTTCCTCTGCAATCTAAATTCCATTTAAACACTACCTTTAAATACAGTTTTTAACTGATTTTTTTCAGTCTTCCCTTACAAGATTTGTCTGCTCGGTTTTAACAAATTAACTAATTTAATTTCAGTCCTACAGCTTTTTTAAGTCAACCCTAGATCACGCCCAAAGCTATTAAGGTTTAAAACTTACTTCCTGTGATTTTCTGTGTATAGTTTCTACAGAGCCACCAGTTAAGTTCCTTGAAATTAGTTAGAATATACAAATATTTGTTAAATTTACAAATATACAAATATTTGTATATATATATATAATATACAAATATACAAATATTTGTTAAATTTGACCTGTCCACACTCTGTCTTCAATTAAAGGCTCCATTTTCATGAAAGGTTTCATGAACAGGTTTTGAGGGAAAAATAATTTTCCTATAAAAATACACAGATCATGTGGTTATATATATATATATATATATATATATATATATATATATAATTTTATAATTTTTTTTGTAAAATAAAGATATAACAAGTATACATTAAAGCAAGAATATGGAGCATTTCTCACGTGACTACTACTCTCTATCCCCTCATGTTACACCTCACACCTCATTACCCTGCTGTTCCTCACAAAGTTTTACGTGGTCAGGTAAAACTTCTCCCTGACAGCCAGCTGTTTTCATGTTCTTTTCCTTTTTCCTCCTGCAGCTCCCGATACTTTAAGTACAAGCATTATTAAACTCTACTTTAGGATTTCTTCTGTAAGTGAACCTGCTCAAAAAATCTTTCCCAGTCTGTCTTGGAGAGCTGACTGAAAAGCCAGAAATAGGAAAAAGAGTAAATACTTGTGACTAAGTCAGATATTAACAGAGGGTTAATATCTCTTTTTTCCCATTTCACGAGAACAAATTTCAGAATTAGAGCTATTTCACTTCCACCTAGGACAGAATAATGAGCAAGACACCTCCTGTAAGAATTAAGGCCACCAGGCAGCAGCCTCTTTGGGAAGAATTATCATTGCTCACAGAATTTGCATCTTTTCTGACCTTCCAAAGTCCATTTAAACTAAAGCACAAGTAGAAATAGAAGTACACTCCACAGAACAAGAAAGAGTATTTCTGACTGATTTTCTAACCTCCAGACTAAGGAAATTAAAAGCAAAGCATAATTCAGGAAAATTAGACCGAGATACATTTAGAAAAACAGGACCACCTTCAACTGTATGAAAACAGAAAGTAGATAAATGATAAACACTGAATTTTTGCAACAGAGAAAACATGCAAATTGGATACTCTGCCCTACCTGTCTCAGAGCAAATAATGACAGTAATAAATTACCTCTGCACAAAGAAAGTGCGTGACTTAGTCAATACCAAAATTTTGCAAATATTTCTTGTACTTCTGGAACTGCACAGAACAAAAGAAAAACATCATCATTTTCAAGCCCAAAACAACAATGGAACATATTTGCTGAAATCTGTGTAATTAGAATCAATCCTGGTGCAAAAGGAGGGTTTCAAATGAAATTATTTACTCAATTTTACTTACTCTTTCGGCTAAAACAAATTCCTATAGCAAAAGCCACAATTCAGCATTTAAACACCTCTGCTTTCAAACCTCTGCAGCAAAGAAACTGCCCTGAGACATCTTACTCTGTCAGTTCCTTTGTGCAAATAAAATCCAAGGTGTGGGAAAGTATGACAAGGGCTACCTGAAGAAAGAACCCTTAATAAATTTATAATACAGGCAAATCATCTTGGCTTCAGGGCTCCTGACTGATTTTCACTGTGCTTGAATCAAGACAAACCTTGGAGAAACTGGGGCAATCTTCATTTTCTGTGTTGGGTTAAAAGCCTACACCCCTGGTTTCAGCAAGGCAAGAATCTGGCTGAAAAGCGAAAATTTCAGTCTCTGAGGAGGATGAAGGAAGGAATGAAGGAGGAAGAGGAGGATGTGAGGGGCTGGAACACTCCAGCTGTGCGTTTGAGGCGGTCTTTACGGCGTATTGGAGATCTGTAATTACACAGCTAAGACACAGCTAAGGCCACTGTGAATGACAGCCCTGAGGAAAGCAGCCCTGTTTCCATCTGAGATCTCATCTGTGTAAAAACCCTGAGTGCACTGGACACGGGACACTGCAGACACATCCCCTGGGAGCAGAGAAGGCCAGGGGTCAGCCAAAGACCCCTCCAGAGCAATTTCCAGAGGCAGCTGCCTTCCTAAACAGGGACATCCATCTGGTACAAGTGCTTCTTACAGGGAGAAGTGATCAGTGTTCTGAGAAAGGCACCAGCTCCTGCAGAGCTCCGCAGTTAGAAACTCTGCTCAGGAGCCATACAACAGCAGCCACCTTTAATGAGTGCATTAATTGATTCTCTGCAGTCTCCTCGCCATGGGCTGAGGATTGCACTGTGTCTGGGGGTAAGGGACTCTTCTGTCCTTTTTTGCAGTCTGGAACCACCCACATCAGTGGTGAGACTGGGAAACTGCTCTGCCAGGACAGGCTCCCTGATGGGCAGTGGAATCTCATTCCCCAAAACCCGTCCTCAATACCAATGGTGATTGATGAGGACAATGAGCATCAGACAGCAAACATCTGTGATCTTTCTCACCACTGGAATTAACAAGTAATACATGCTCAGGAAAACACTTGTGAAGTTGTGGCTCTGCCTTTCGCAGCTGATTTCTAGTTTTGAGGAAGAAGTCAGACCAAAGTTACCTTTAAAATATTGGGGACTAAGAAATCAGTGAGAAACTCTTAGGAAGGGATTTGAACTTGGCTTTAAAGGCAGAGAAGAGGGTTATTCCATTTGCTACCCCTCGTGCTTCAGTGAGGTTTCACTGGTTTCAGAATACCCAGCAATTCTTTCCCTCTGTGGCCCCACTGCCTTGCTGCTGTCACTGGGCACAGTGCTGCTGTCTCCCTGCTCCCCTCTGTCAGGGCCAGCATTCCTGAGCAGGTTTCCTGACCTTTCTCCTGGGAGCAGAGCATTTGTCCTGCCCAGGGACGTGTGTCACTGCTGTGTGCACAAAGCCTTTAGCTGTGAGCAGCCTGGGGGCTCCTGGACACAACACACTGGTCCCAGCTCACGGCCAAGTTTTGGTTTGGGATTTGCCACAACATTCCCTCTAGAAACCCAAGTGCTATGGCTGCTTTATAACCCAGTGGCTCCCCATTTCCAAAGACCCCACTTGCCTTTTTCCCAGGTTTCTTCTATATCAGCTATTTCTGAATTATCTTCAACTGTGGCGTTTCATCAGCCAGATTATGCTGCAGCACAAAGAGGGGTTTACAGTTAAGTCCAGTATATTTAAAACACCTAAGTTACCCAAGCAAATTACTAGTTAAAAAAGCTTTTGTTAAAAGCAAAATTGAGACCAAACTAAAATGTTCAGTTAAAAGTTACCTAGAGAAAAAAAATTAATTTCAACCATATTTCAAGAGCATCCAACAAAACCTGCACAAGCCCTGGGCACCATGGAACAATCAGGGTGCATGTTTCCACAGTCAAGGGGGTATAAAACTCTTCAGCAAAAACACCTCCATTTATTCAAATCATCATTCCCCTCCTATTAAAGGCAACTCTTGTATTTTTTTCTTTTCCAAGACACACACGAGACAGCCTTTTGCTGAGTTCTGCAGGCTGGAGACCCTGACTGTTCCTCCTGCACAGGGGCAGGTGAACAGCTCTAGCTGGGAAATGCATTTGTTGGCAGGTTCCCTTCTCTGGTATACTGAATGAGAGGGAAATAGTTACATAAATATTCTTTAAGACATAAGCACTGAAAGCAAATAAAACGTACCTGTCTGCAAAAATATCAATTGCTAAAAGACATGAAATGTGAAAGCCTGTTAGATGTGAAGGGAAAAACAGACAGTGGTCTCCATGAAAGCAAAACTGTCTCCAGCAGATCTCAAGTCAAATGTGTGCCAGAATAACAAATTTCAGTACAACAGAAGTGAACACAATTAATGTAATTTAAAATCTTATGGACCCAGACATTCTTCTTATGGTAAAAAGAACATCTTCTCTCCCATGTTAAATATGTGCATGAGCCAAACCTTCCTATACAGAGAAGAGGACAAAATGGAGTTTTCTGGGAGAGAATATCTTTTCCCATTTTAGACACTTGCAATACTGAGAACATTTTTTTCTAAAGCTTTTATAGAGGTGAGAGCAGTTGTATTTTTTTTCACCACTGCAATGAAAAATGGTGCAACAATTTCTCTGCAGACACTTTTGGCAGGGTTGCCCTAGCCACTGCAGTCCCCTATTTCAAATGAGATTTTTATATAATAACAATGAACTCTGCATCCCTCCAAATAAATAATAACATGAAATATAAAAACTATATAAAAACTATATAAAAACTAACTTCATAGGAGCAGAAGGAGCCTTGGCTCAACAGACTTCTGCTGCCTCTCAGGTAACTCAAAGAGTTAACACTGCACTCTCTGTCACAGCTATTTGACATTATGCTTCACAGAATAAACACACAAATAGGCAAAATAGAACACAGCCTTGTTGACTCATGTGGAAAGATATTTATCACAGAAATCTCTGAGGCTTTTTTAGAAAAAAAAAATGCTAAGCTCTCTAAAAATGATCATTTTTGTGGAAATCTTAGTTTTCTTTCTTTCCTCCCAGTGTCACTACTTTCCACTTGATAAGTACAGTGACAAACCTTCATTTTCATGGGCATTTAACGCTCACTTACTGAAAGGATTTGTGAAGCCCAATTATCTTTTCAAGATATTAAAAACACAGTAAGATACAGAAGAAAAAAGATGACAAATTGAGACGCAAGCAACAAGTTTGTGGGTGGTCTTATCTTTATGTTCTGGCACTAAAAATCAAAGATGAAGAACTTCCGCATAATCTGTTTATCTGATTGATGTTGATAAGACTCTGCAACAAAAGAAATTCAGTATTTTCAGCAGGAGTCTACCAACTCACAGAGCTATATAGCCAATTCTAACAATTTCAGTGGTGGTTCATAGAATGATTTCTGCTGCTGCACTTTGGAAGCGCCTTTAACATTAACACAAAAGTTTGCATTTTCAGAGCCTTTCTCTGGCAAAGTGCTTTGGTGAAAAGACTCAAGATTCATCTGTGTGGGGAAAAAAAAAAAAAAAAAAACCAAAAAACCACAAAAAAACACAGAACTAAATCTTTGCTCTTAGGATTTAAAACCCCACGAATTTTTCTAATATCTGTTTTTTCTGCCAATCCTCCCCCAGCCATCCTTCCCTTCACTGCTGTTCCACTGGTAAATAATCTGTGTCCCCAGCAGGCTCTGGAGATGCTTTTTCCCCTGCAGCTGAAGGCTCCTGCCCCTCAGCCCCTTGCCACAGGGAGTGTGCAGGAAGGGCACAAGGTGTGAGTGCAGCTTTCACCTGGGCCAGCTGCACCAGGGGTTTTGTCATCCTTCGATAGGTAGTCCCTAAAGCGACTCTGATCCTTGAATTATAAACTCCCTAGGAGGTTTTGCATTTATAGATCAGTGCAGCATGTTCAATTTTCCTTTTCTTTATCACTTCTTGTGTAATTCAAAGAAGCCCAAGTGGGCATTTTGAACTTTCCTGTTACCTGCCCTGCAATAGAAACTTGTGTGCCCTGCCCATTAGCAGCAATCTCACCTTCCAAAGCCATTCCCTCTGGGTTTGGGGTCTGGAAACCTCCCTCTGTGGCACTGAAGCCTGGGAGGGCATCCACGCACCCCTCTTCAATCCTGAACAATGAATGAAGCTGCTCAATGCACCTGAGAACGTCAAATAAACTGTGAGCTTAGTGATTTTTGTCATTTAACCAACTTTGCAGGAAGTCCTCAGCGTGTGGCATCACTTTGTAGAGAGAGCCTTCGTGTCTGTGAGATGGTGTTTGACTAAAGCTGGCCATGGTCACGGCTCTATCTGTGCATCAGCAGACAGACACCCAGTGATTAATTCTCTTGTTATCACATCTCCAGTTGTCTAGGCTGTTCTCAGCAAGTTCATTTGTGTCTTTCAGGGGCTATTCAAAGAGTCTGTGCCCTTCAGAAATCCTTCAGAACGATCACCATCAAGAAAAAGTTGTTGGCTTCCCCCTAAAATGTTAATTTATTTAGATAACCAGATTAAAGCACCTTCTGTCAGGAGTGAAAATCTTGTATTCCAGTTCTGAATGGGACAGAAACACGCTGAAGCTTGGCTCAAGACAGCATCAAACTTTATCCACTAATTTATTGAACTGGATATTAAGGGTTATAACATGGATATTCAGTAAGATATACTGAAATTACTGAAAAGCCAAAGTACTTCTGATTTTACCAAGCAGCTGTTAGAGTTTTTGTCCTGAAGTCTACAATTTCTGAGTCACTGAGAGAGATCTTTAAGCCACAAGTTATATGACTGATTTTTATGATTAATATCAGGCTATGCAAACCTCTACTAGGTAGAGTTCAGCTGGTGTTAAAGATTTGTGAAACAACTGATCCTTTAAGTGATGTATTAATTTATGAGGCTTGTTTGTTAGACGATCAGCAGTTAACACTGATCCCAAATTTACCACTATAGAAGGTTTATAAATGATTAAATACGAAACCTGAGCAAAACACAAGATTGCTACTTGAACTGGTACACGACAACAATTCTCAAAATATCCTGGATAAACCATTTCTCCCCATCTGGTAAAGCCCTTATGGGTTTATAAAACAGTCTGGCAGTGGTGAGAGTCAGGATGCCCAAGTGAGAGCAGCAGGGAGGGAGGAGAGCCCAGAGGAGGAGACGCAGCAGAACCTGGAGCAGAGGTTCCCCTGAGGCTGTTCCCATCCCACTGCAAAGGGAAAATGGGGAGAGGAAGGAGCAGCAGAGAAGAACAATTACAAACTGACCACCTTTTCCCCTGCAAAACAACAGAGCTGGGCACAGAGGAGCTGAGGGTAGAGAGAAGGTGAGACTGGCAAAGGCAGAAGGAAAGGTGATGCTTTAACACCCACCCTTTGTTTCTCACTACCTGGGTCTCTTTTACAGGACAACAAGTTATTTTGCCCAAAATGAGTCTGTTTTGCCAACAGCAATGACTGGGGAGGAATATCTGGGCTTTCCAGCCTGTTTTCTCTGCTGCAGCCTGCTGAGCTCGGGGGGAGCTGGGGGAGGAATGAGCTGGTCTGAAGTTGGCTCTTAGGGTCAGCCCATCACCCTGGGAGCAGACAGATTTGGAGAGGAAATCAGCTCTGACAAAAGATTTATCATTCTGAGCAGCACACACATATGCATATAAATAGTGATAATTCTTGTGATTTGAGAGATAAGAGTTATTTTTCTTTTGGGTTCTCGTTTGGGGTTTTTTTTCTGACACGTTTAGATTTTGCACTCAAATCACACACACAGATTTCACTCCATCACAAATTCAAAAATCTAAATACACCGTTTACGTTAAAATGTATTTCCATAAAAAGACAAAGCGGAATTTTTGCTGTGACCAATCACTAGGGAAATTAAAGTTCCCTCTGTCCTGTTCCACACTTGCCTGATTTTAGTCTTAATTAATTTAACGCTGAAAAATCCCGTGGCCACCATGGTTTTCACACTCTAGGCCTACCCTGGAGTTAATTTAAGGTAACGCTCAGCAGACACACCTCTTGGTGAAACTGCAGGCAGTTTACAGAGCTGTGCTGTCACTCCCACAATTAGAAATTTGTGGATCCAATCTGGTTTTTAGGAGGTTAACACAAAGAAAGCCTAACTGCAAGTTGCTATATTAGTCAGGCTGACTTTGTAGACATAATCAGTTCATCAATGTCTGCTTAAGCTTTTGATCCCTGGAGACATGGTGAAAGTTGACTGCAAATAAAACACTTCCTGGAGTTTGCTCGAAACGAATCTGGAATACTTGCAATAAATACAAATAAATAAAGCTGTTCCAAAGCCCGTCAGTTTGTACACAGTGTGATAACCACAGGCATGGTATGAGCACCCTTGGGGGACATCACAGCTAGGACCTGTAAACACAGGAATAGATCCACTTTTGTTCAGGCCCAAAGTCAAAATTTAATTCCTCAGAAGAAGCCACTGTGAAAGTACACGAGCTCCCAGGAAAAATTAGGGATGAGTTCTGTCCTTGGAAAAGTTCAAATGTCTCTGGGTCTATGTCATTTGTTTGACAGTAAATAACCTCATTGTTATGTTTCTCATTTCTACCCAAGTCGTTAGAAGACAGCCTTTAATTTAATGCATTTAATTAAGTTCCTCCTTGCCAAATTACAGACTACACAAAGAGCGGCTGGCCAACCTCTAATTCTGGGTAAGAAACCTGTGAGGTGGAGCAAATTCCAGTCCAGCACCACAAACCCAGGAATACCTCACTCACTATGAGCAGTTCTCTCAGTGACCACGCTCCTCAGGGTACAGTTTATCAACAAAAACTCCTGCACTAGGCAATTTGCTGATTCTGACACAAGACCTGTGAGTGACACTCTGGAAAAAACATTCAGGGTTTGCAATGCTGCAATTAGTCCTGTGTGGAACTACGCCAAATGCTGGTGGTGCAAAATACTTCAAAGCACCACTGGATAAAATATTTGCTTCTGCTTTGTTTTTGCATCTATGAAACACTTTACCAGCCATTTCCTCCAGTATCAAGGCAGAAAAACTGGGAGAACAGAAGGAAAGGACAAGGAGCTCAGAGGATTGGCTGCTACAGTAATCAGACCCTCCTATCTTAGCAAAAGTTTCAATTTCTTCATCCTGCAGATCATGATATTTGATAATAAAACAGGCTACAAAATTACAGGTTTCACTTAAGTTCTTCTTTTAAGAGTTGTGTTCTGCAGTCTCTTGTAACCATCCCTAGAAAGTTTATTTCAAAAACCTGCAGGACATCATATGAGCTATGGCCATAAAAACATTTATCTATTTCTGTCTCAGGGAAAAAAAAAAAAAAAAAAAAACCAAAAAAAAACAAAACAAAACCAAAAAAAAAAAAAAAAAAAAAAAAAAAACAACACCATTTTGCAGAACAGGACAGTGTAGATGAAGAATTTCATACTTTGCTAGTACAAAAAAATACCAATAAATGCAATTAAGAAATATTTTCAGAAGAGAGCAATCACCTTCAGCTGCTCTATGAAAGCCAAGTTGTGGTGCAGGTCTGCTCAAATTAAGCAGCCAACAAAGACTATGTCCACACTTGCTGTCAATGTTAAACTGATAACCAACACTCCTCTTCTCTACCAAACACAGAGCTGGGCTAGATTCCACATTCCTCCTGTTTAAAAACAAGTTTTAGAAGGAGCAAAGGGAACTGGTAATTTTTTAAAAATCTGAATGTTCTCTAGATTCAAATTGAAATGTCTTTTAGAGCCATTTCAGTTGTAAAAAATAGTGTGTCAGGGCTTCAGTTAGCCCACTCCCTAAGACTTTCTCTGTAATTTTATTATTTAATATAAGGAACAAAGTATTTGCAGAAAAGATTTATGGAGCCTGCTAGAGAATAAAACTTGACTTGGAATCTGGCAGCACAGAAGATCCTTAAGAGCAATTTCATGGTCATCTTTTGTTTTCAGTGTACTTTTCCTTCAGTCAGCTGTGAAAGTTCATTTTTGTGTACATGCATTTCTTTTTTTTTTATATTCAGCAGAAACAAGAAGTCGAAGTCACCACCCACAGCTCATCACATTAAAACTGCTACTAACAAGTTCATTTTCAAAAACTATTTCACAGTTCTTTGTGCCCAAAAGTACTCTTTTTCTGAAAGCTGTTATTTTTCACTGAAAGAGGTCCCTGCAATTTTATACGCTATCTTAGCTGTATTTATGAAGGGAAAATAGGAAAGAGACAGAAACAGTGATTATATGATTCTTGAAAAGGTCTGAAGGCCCTAGAAGTTTGTTTTCTTGCAACCAAAGTGAGATGCAGTTATCAGCATTTCCTTCGAATAGTTTTCCTAATCTAGCAACAACTTCTCCTGAAGTAATCCATCCAGTAAAAAATTGTGGCATTATTATGCTTTTAATATGTGTATCAATATTACACTCGTATGTATTTATGTATGATATATATTAGTTTATAAATTATATCTATAATGTGTATAAAACTGAAGAGAGCTAAACCCTGCAGAGGGTGTGGACATGGTTCTGTGGGTATGTGCTGTTTGAGTGGAGGAAATGACCTCCAGAGGTCTCCTCTAACCCTTCTGTAAGGCTGATTTATTTTACATAAATCATTCTGTCACAGATCACCCAGATTTGATAATATGCAAATGCATCCATAACCTACAGAAGGCATTTACCCAGGCTTGATAGACACACGCTGCAATTCCACTGAGTTATGGCACCAGCAAGTTTCAAACAAACCAAACCCAAAAGGGAATAAAACGTGGATCAAAAATCACAGTTTTGAATACTACCACTCAATTCCACCATTGTGCCACGTACACAGACTTATTTGTACAGTTTCTCCCACTAAAACCTTGACATCTTTTCGGTCCAGAAATTTCATTCTAATCTCAGCCTCAGTAAGAAAGCTGTTTTCTCAGTAAGAAAGCATGTTTCATTATGTTCAGCCCCATTAAACCTTTGGTTGTCTGATGCCGTGAGCTAATGATGAGTGTTTGCTTTTCAGATGAACATACTGAATGGGTTTTCTCTTCCCTGCCTACCCACTTTCACATTATAAAATGTCAGGAATCACCCAAATTTACAAAACTGCTCAGAACACTAGGAAGTTACCAGGAAGGGGAGAGGCCAAGATAGCACGACTCTGTAAAATATGTTTCTTTTGAGAACTGACACTGAAATCACAACATTAAAGGATCAGCCTCATCTCTATGCCAAACACAATTAGAAGCATATCAATTTGAGTAAAGTGCATAACACCACTGGGTTTTTATATAGCTAACTCACAGTTCTTGAGAACACCAACTTTTCCTGACCTCTGTGCTTAAAAGAAAAAAAAAAGGGTATTTTTGTTCTTGCATTCACCGTCTACAAGAAAGGGGTAATGTGTAAAAACTTAACTTGAAATCTGGAAAATTATAATGGAAGTAAATCAGTCAATTCTTCAACACACAGCTTAACTCTCCTATAAAAAGTTAGGGTCTTGATAAAAACCACTCAGAAGGCCATCACTGGCAATACATATCTTTTGTTTGAACACTAGTTTGACATTGCTCAATAATGAGCAGCCTAGAAAATATCCCAGGAAATCCCAGATTTCACAAAGTATAGACAGCTGGGATATTTGTAATGTTCCTGTGTCAAACGTTATTTCAGCATATATTTACTGTCAGCTCATGTCAATAAAATAACAAATTTCGGAGGAACAAGAAAGAGACACAAGGAAATAACAAGTGGAAAGAAACTACTTTCTCTAGCTCAGCTGCAATCAAATGATGAAAATGTGGTCACAACAATGAAATCAGGCCAAACACTGAAGATATCAAAGCAGATCAGGGCTTCCAAGTGTATGTTAGAAGCATCCCTGAGGAAAAAGGTCCTGACTGGCAGCACATTTTTACAGAATTTGACAGATTTTTACAGAGTCACAGCACTGAGGGTAACTATTGGAAATCATAATCAGCCATGCAACTGCAGACCCATTATTTCTCCTCCACAAAATTGTCCTGTGGGACAGTCACCCAGCCTGGAGGGGCAAGGACTGCATCTAAGGAGCAGGTCAGAACCTCCTGACCCAGCTGCTCAACCCCTGCATCACCAACCAGTCTCACACCCCTGGGCTCTTTGGTGAACTCCCAAAGCCATGAAAGCAATGAAAATTCATTTTTCAAGGGACCTCTGAAAGTCACTGAGTTCAAACCCGTGCTCAAGGCATGGCCATTAAGGAGACAGACTTTTCCACAAGACACCACTGCCCTTGGTGAGCTCTGGCAAAGCTGCACTGACTGAAAGGCATTCTCCCTGCATTCTCAGGGTTTCTCCTTGCACATCTTTCACAGAGAGTCTGAAAACGTCTCTGGTTCTGTGTAAGCCTTAAAACCAAATTAAACCAAAGCACAGAGCTAATGATGCTTGGCACAGAAAGGGAAAGGGAAAGGGAGGAAGGAGGGAATTGCCAGAGCAATCTTAATTCCATTGTTTCCAGAAGCTGAAAGCATCATGGGCAAATCCATCTTCATTCATGTGACCCCCAGTTTGACACATCACAGCATCTCTCCCAGAGTGGAATTGGCCAGAACTATTTTATCTCCCATCTGCTGCCAATAAACCGGGTGTTCAGGCCATCATGAGTGATGCACTCCCTAAAGGCCTGGGTCTTCCTCAATCCAGGACACTGGCTGTTGTCTTTGAGCTGGAGCTGCTCCCTGTTCACACTCCTGAAGAACCCCCGTAAAGTGAGCAGAAGCAGCTGCTCCTTTGCCCCTGCAGAGCTCTTCAGAGGGGCCCCACATCACCAAAACAGGGACAGGACAATGTTCACCCCTCATGGAAAAATAAAAAAGTAAAAAAAGCAGTAAGAGTATGCAGGGCTGGATTTAACTCACAGACTCTGACCTGTCCACGAGCTGCTGTGACTAGTGTTTCCTTGGACTCTAATCAACACTGCAGGAAATCCCACTAAAGCCACCCATCACCACCAGGTTTCACTTAGAGCCACAACGAAATCCAAAGCACCCAGATTCTTAAAATACATTTTTTTAATTACTCCACGTTTGTGAAAAATGGAGTTTGGACGAGATTCTCATCACCCAAGTTATGGCACATTTAAAACAGAGAATTACTCTGCCAAGTCTCACATTCAGGAGTGGCTGAGAATCATTGTTCTGCTAACAGACTTTTTGGTCTAGTGCCATCTCTCCTCCCCAAACCCCCCTCACACACCATTTTTGTTCTGAGAATGCAGAATAAATAAGATCGTTTGTTTTAATTACCATGCAGGGTGCTCTGTGCACAGGGCAAGAGTGATGCAGCACCTTAGTGCCCAAAGCAGGGCATTGCTCTTTTGGCCAGAACTGGGCTCTGAGTCAGCTGCACAAAAATCAATGTTCAGCCTTTCGGAAGGAATTCCATTTGCTAAAAAAACTGACAGGGAAATGAAGTCTAAAGAAGATTAAAATATGCCCCCCTCTAAAAATTAAAGGGCAAATGCAAATATCTTGTATTACTTTGTTGAGGCAACCCATTTTCAGGCATATTTCAGGGTTTTCCCTTTTTCCATTATAAAATGTCACTGGTTTAGAACTTGAGATGAAATTCCCTATATTCCCTTCTCTACTTCCAAAATGAACCTTCTCACGCTTAATATAAAATGGGTAAACCAGCAACCTTTTTGGGTTTAATTCCCAGCCACTCAGCTTCTATCACGTGTTCTATCATTGACACGTTGAGTGAAGTATTGACCCACTGATCTCATCTTTCTCCAGGAGGTATTACTGAGAGCAGTTCACTTGCTAACTAAATTTCCTGACCTAAAATCTTCGTGCTGTCCTGAGCTGAGCCCAAGCAATGACGATGCCATTGTTCTGTGGTTTTGTCTCAGGGGTTCAAGCCTAATGCCTGTTGCTTTATTTAACTCTTGTAGGCAATTCTTCTCCGCACAAGGTGCTGAATTTTGCACAAGTGCTTTTCTTCCCCCACCTCTGATCTGCCTCTAGCCAACTCTTCTAATGCTTTTACAGTATTCAGTACTGCACAGATAAAATAATCATTTAGATTATTTCACAGCTCTTTTCTGCCCTTCTTCTGGTCAAAGGTCCCATGGCTCTTTTACACAACAGGGATATTTTCGAGTTTTCTTCAAATATCAACCCAATTTAGTTTTAAACCTCCACAGTTTACAAATATGTTCTCTCTATGGGTTCCAGAATCTGTCACTTCCCACTTTGCTGTTGCAAACGAATGCATGATCCACCCTCTGAGGCATCTGCAGCTCAGGTTCTGTTCAAAACTGGAAGAATCAATTCAGTGAAGCCTTTTGTATCCACCCCTCAGACAATTTCAGGCTCTCAATGACCTTTTGATTGCAAGTGCTGGTACACAACACTGTCAGAGTGACTGTGAGCCCGTTGGGTATCAAACATGAGCATTGTGTGTATGTGTTCATACACACTACATAATGTATGATTATCCATTGTGTGTACGTGTTCATACACACACTACATAATGGATAATTCTGCATTATGTGTATATGTTCATACACACTACATAATGTATGATTATCCATTCTGTGTATGTGTTCATACACACAGTACATAATGTATAATTCTGCATTCTGTGTATGTGTTCATACTCACTACATAATGTCTAATTATCCATTGTGTGTACGTGTTCATACACACAGTACATAATGTATAATTCTGCATTCTGTGTATGTGTTCACACACACACTACATAATGTATAATTATGCTTTATGTGCACATGTTCATACACACAGTACATAATGTATAATTCTGCATTATGTGCACATGTTCACACACACTGCATAATGTATAATTCTGCATTGTGTGTACATGTTCATACACACACTACATAATGTATAATTACCCATTGTGTGTATGTGTTCATACACACAGTACATGATGTATAATTATCCATTCTGTGCACATGTTCATACACACACTACATAATGTATAATTCTGCATTCTGTGCACATGTTCATACACACAGTACATAATGTATAATTCTGCATTCTGTGTATATATTCATACACACACCACATAATTTATAATTCTGCATTCTGTGCACATGTTCATACACACAGTACATAATGTATAATTCTGCATTCTGTGTATATATTCATACACACACCACATAATTTATAATTCTGCATTCTGTGTATGTGTTCATACACACACTACATAATGTATAATTATGCTTTATGTGTATATGTTCATACACACACCACATAATGTATAATTACCCATTATGTGTACATGTTCATACACACACCACATAATGTATAATTATGCTTTATGTGCACATGTTCATACACACAGTACATAATGTATAATTACCCATTGTGTGTACGTGTACACAGTAATGTACATTAATTATGTACACATAATTCTGCATTGTGTGCACGTGTTCATACACACCTCTTTGGAGCAGGATGGTGGCTTAGGCCTTATTTACCTCACTGGTTATGGCACCAGATGGTACTCTGCAGAGCTACTAAAATACCAGTGCTAGTCATCAGGGTCTGCTGTACAAAAATCATTACTTGCTATTTTTGACCTACACTTCCTTGTTTGCTGGCAAAACTCTTTCACACAGCAGTATTAATAATTTCTTCAGCATCCAGACAAGAAACCTGCATGTTCAACCTTCAGTCACTGTTCAAAGTGTTTAAAATTTTGTCTGCTTATTTTAGCAATATCAGAGCAGTTCCAGTTAAAGATGTCTCCTTTGCACAAACATTCTGCCTCCAAAAACCCCTCCATGTTCTAACATCATCTCAGTCTGAACAAAGCTGCTCTTCTAATTAGTGTCTTCTGTCCTGCTATGTAATTAATGGTTTAATTACACTTGACTAGTGTGTATGGAGGAGAAAATCACAATAATATGAAACTGTCACATATGGTGCCTTTCCTAAATGCATCTGTAACTCTGGTCACTGTATTTCTGCCTTGTTCCAAGTGGTAGATGAATAATTGCCACAAAGGTAACGGTGGAATGGGAGAGGTGTCAGTAAAGGCTGGATTTAGCCTCTGAGATTGATCTGGATATTAAGTGAGATAGAGCCGCCAAGAGGAAAATCAGAACTCTCTAATCTGTAAAGAACACAAAATTAAATCTAAGGGAGGCTGTTTCTGTTGAAGTAATTACATTGATTACCATTTTGTCCTAATGACCGAGAATTAGCTTGCCTGTTCCCACAGGAGCTTCTCCCTGCAAGTGTATTATTTCATTCCAAGAAGAAAAATTATAGGAACATTTAAGAAACTGTGGGCTTGACTTCATATTACTTATAAAACACACTCCTTTTTCTCTAACCAATCTATCTGTTACTGAATTTGGTTAAAGCATGAGCCTCCTAAATACTTAAAGCAATCCATGAGCTAAATGTAATTCCAACAGAAACAAGAAAATAACTGTGTAGTACCTCTCCTCTCACCCCAGAACCCATATGAGAACATGTCCCATGTCCACTTAAAACACGATTGAGTTCATTCCCACTGATTAAAGCAATGATTACATGAGAACTCAGCCTAATTCAGACAAGAAAAATAAAAAAATGTATTTACAGTAAGAATACATGAGGAATGTACAGTGTATCATGCTGGTATTAAAAAAAAAAATTGATAGTTTGAGTCAAGCCCAGGAGCCAAAGCCCAAATGTCATCCAATTCTCCCTCCAGCCCACACAATGTTAAGAGCCTCAGGCTCCAGCAGCCCTAACAAATGGGCAGCAAGTTCTTATAGCTCCTTACTGGCTACACTCAGAATTTTGGTAAATTCAGTACAGTTCACCAACAGCTACTCGGTCAGTTCCTCTAAATTTAATTGGGGAAGCTCATCCACAGTCACAACGAAACAAATTGAGATCACTGCTTTTACCAGCAGATAAACTGTCTAGACCTACTTTAATTTATTTACCACAGTGTAATACCATTATTTGGTAGCTTATGACTTAAATATTTCATAGATCATGATTTACTCCTACCTAATTCAGGCCAAATAAAATCCATTATATAGATAGATATTTTTTGATCTATTCTATCTTTTCTGAAACTTACATGACTGTAAAACCAAATCGATGGTTTCTGTGTCAGGGAAGGTTGTCTGGGGAATAAATACACGAGCAGTTTACAAACACTCAAAGAGCTCTGTAAACTTCTCATCAAAAACTCAAGGACTTAAGAAATGATCCCCTATCCCTGCAAAATTGTGTTCAAGGTTCATTTCCCCCAGTGGCCCGGCCTGGCCTGACTGAGGTGAGGGATACCTGGGGTAACTCTGGCCTCCTTATCCCAGGAGCTCCGTGCACAAACAGGAGCATTTATTGAAAAGAACCAGTTTATGTTCTGCAGTCACAGCGGATGTGGGTGTCCAGCCCTAACCCCAAACTGGCCAGAGCAGCTCAGAGTGCAGAGCACTCTCACAGCATTTTTCTCCATGCTTTTTTCACCCTCTGGCTCTGGCTGACTGCTTGCTGTGTCTTCCCACTGCTCCAGAGCATCCCTGGTACCTGCTGCATGAGCGCCCTGTGCAGCCCTGGCTGCTTCTTGTCGTGGAGAGGATGCCCAGGAGCCAACTTCATTATGCAGACTGTCAAATGAAATAAAAGCAGGCTTTTAATACCTTCCTTGGTCGAGGTCAGACGCTCAGGTCAGCAAGGCTGTGAAGCCATGAGCAGGAATTCCCTGGGATGTTGTGTCTCATTGAGGCTTACCACACATCTCCAGCTACTCTTGTGGAAAAGTTAAACAGCAACACAGCATATTCGAATACACTTGTTTCATTTGTAGTTTGAAACAGGAAATATGTCCCTGCCTGTTCTCTGTGAGCAGAAACAGGAATTACTGGCGTAGTTAGCAGACCCTTTGGTTTTGTTCTCCAGAGATGATGTAACAGCCTGTTACACACCAATCTGGAATTCTCTCACAAAATTGTTTCTTTTCATGTCTCTTTCTCATACCACACAGTCTTCTAAGTTGTTAAATGATAACTAACAAAACTATGCTGCCTAATTATTAACAATCCATGGCTTTCCTTGTTTCATGGCTAATTTACTTCATACTTTCAAGTGAACTTCTGCCTGATTTCCAAATACTGCAGAGTGGCTGTGAGTGTGACCCAGCAGAAACAAGGATCTCTGTTTGGCACCAACAAAGCTTCATGGCTTATTTTTTGTTGCTGTTTTAAACTAGAGTTGATAAAACAGGAAAAAAACCTTTCTGCATGAATGATTTTAAAAAATATACAAGTGATGGATCAAAGGTTACAGGACTAATCAACCACATTTCCTAAAATACACGAAGTTTCCCAATGGTTCAGTGGGAAGACAGTATATCAAAAACCAAATGAAGATGAGTGTCATTTATTTAAAAACTTTCCACTGCCAACTTCACAGTTAACTCATGGCAATACAAGAGGGAAAAATCCTAAAAACCCCAAACTGTAATGATACTGATACAGGCACATTGGAACCTGCTGGTGCACAAAGGACTGATTTCAACTGAACTAAATTCTATTCTTTCTTTCATTTCTTATTACTCCACTTGGAGATTATCCAGGAAATATCTGTTGGCATCTACCTCATTTCTGAAATACTTTTTCTTGAATTAGAAGCAGAATCAGACTTTTCAACAAGTGGACTGGATACAAGAATTTATGTCAAAATTAAGTGTGAATTTTTTAGATTTCAGCAGTCAAGTAATAATTGATTTTGAGTCCAAGGCTCCTAACTATCTCCACAGGTCTTCCTGTGAAGACTGCCCCTGCTCTCTCCTGCACCACTCTGCCCAGTTTGGGAAGTTTAGAAAGGACCAAGGGCTCCCTGTGGGCACCATGGTTCTCCTGCCACTGAAGCAATCCTTCAACACACAGCAGGAAAGCAAAATGTCCCTTTGCCACTTGCTGCCAGACTGAAACCTGGAACGCGTTTCCCTGAGATGAGGGAAGATTCGGAAGGTTATTTAAAGGCTGGGGCCTAAGGAAAGATTACTTAGAAAATTGAACTATTGATCTAATTCTCCTCCTCGCCTCCCACTGACCTGATCTCTCCAGCAGTTTTGTTCTCATTAGGAAATTTCAGCAGCGTTTGTCAGAGAAGAGACAAGAGGCAAACCCTGCGCGTTCTGAGACAATCTGCTGCTGTGCAGAGGACACAAAGCCCAAGTCACTGCTCCAAGGAGGGAGTGACCAGAGCTCTGAGCTTGGTTTTCAGTCTGCCTGACTCAGCTGAGCGCCCAGCACACGCACACGGCTTTGGAACAGCTGTAGCACCAACTGTGACATCCTCCAGCAGCAGAAAGGGAGTGAGGACACCCTCACACGGGTGGGTATGAAGGGAGAAGGGGTGGGGAGAAAGCACACATCCATTTCCACACTGCCAGTGTGGTGCTCTGCCCGTCTCCAACTTCCAGCACACCTGCAGGAGGAGAGGGTCAGCCCCAAGGTGTCGGGGCACGCAGCAAGGTGTGCCCAGCCCTGCACAAGGGCGAGGCTGCAGGAGCTCTAGCCAAATGCAGCAGTTCCAAGGGCCCAAAGAGCCATCCAAACAGCCCTGAAGGAGCTGGAGCCGGGCTGGCTCAGGGACTGTAACACCCACGAGCAATGGGACATGGGAATGAGTGAGCTCACCTCCGAGTGCTTGAACCTGTCCAGAGGAGGCACCGAGGCTGCTGAGGGGCTGGGACACAAACCCTCAGGGAGCTGGGGCTGTTCAGCCTGGAGAAAAGGGGACTCTGGGGTGACCTGAGCACTCTCTATAACCCCCTGAAGGGTGGCTGTAGCCAGGAGGGGACTGGTCTCTTCTCCCAAGAAACCACTGACAGAAGGAGAGGACAGTGAGAGGACAGCCTTAAGCCCTGCCAGGGGAGGTTTAGGTCAGACATCAGGAAAAAATTCCTCACTGAAAGAGAGATTGGGCACTGGAATCGCCTGCCCAGGGAGCTGGTGGAGTCACCATCCCCGGACACAATTCCAAAATGACTGCATGTGGCACTCAGTGGCACACCTTTAGTTGATGAGGAGGTGTTAGGTCACAGGCTGGACTTGATGATTTCAAAGGTCTTTTCCACATAGTTCATTCCGTGACTGTGGAATTCTCCCTCCAGGCAGGAAGATGCCATCTCCTTCTGTGAACAGCACCTGGAGAAAGGCAGAAACTGCTGCCAGCTCTGGATGATCTGCTGTGGGTGGGATCTCCAAGACAATGATGTCTCTGGAAACCTTCTTTTTCCCCAAAAGCAGCAGGCACTTGCCACTCCTCTGACTCCCCACAGGAGTAACAACAATACTTTATTCTCTACTGAGCTTTTAAGTCAAGAGCTGCTTTTTATTAATACACAAGAACCTAAAGACTCTAATAATAAATGCAAGGTTTGCATCCAGCATGTGGGGTCTGCTCATAACAGAAGATGGAGAGTGAAGAAAAAAGGAAAGCAAGCAGCTCCAAACTTACCTGTACATTCAGGTACCTATATTTAATTTTCTGACAAACTTGGCTGTGAATTAATTAATGCCATGATTTTGTTTGTGTCTCACTGGGAATGTGGAGCCCATCCTGCACGCCTGCAGGCCCTAAGAGACACAAAGCCTGCAAGCACCAGCTGCACTCCTGTCCCCAGGCCAGGATCAGCCCTGCTCAGCAAAGGCCATGCTCTGAAGGTAAGGGTGTGCTGGAGATTACTGGAAGTCACACAGAGGAGTCCCTGTCACACAGAGGAGTCCCTGTCACACAGTCCCTGTCACACAGTCCCTGTCACACAGAGAGAACAGCAGTCCCTGTTACACAGTCTCTGTCACACAGAGGACAGGAGTCCCTGTCACACAGAGGACAGGAGTCCCTGTCACACAGAGAGGACAGGAGTCCCTGTCACACAGTCCCTGTCACACAGAGGACAGGAGCCCTGTCACACAGTCCCTGTCACACAGAGAGAACAGCAGTCCCTGTTACACAGTCTCTGTCACACAGAGGACAGGAGTCCCTGTCACACAGAGGACAGGAGTCCCTGTCACACAGAGAGGACAGCAGTCCCTGTCACACAGTCCCTGTCACACAGAGGACAGGAGCCCTGTCACACAGTCCCTGTCACACAGAGAGGACAGGAGTCCCTGTCACACAGTCCCTGTCACACAGAGGACAGGAGCCCTGTCACACAGTCCCTGTCACACAGAGAGGACAGCAGTCCCTGTCACACAGAGGACAGGAGTCTCTGTCACACAGAGAGGACAGGAGTCCCTGTCACACAGAGGACAGGAGTTCCTGTCACACATCCCTGTCACACAGAGGAGTCCCTGTCACACAGAGAACAGGAGTCCCTGTCACACAGTCCCTGTCACACAGAGGACAGCAGTCCCAGTCACATAGAGGACAGGAGTTCCTGTCACACAGTCCCTGTCACACATCTCTGTCACACAGAGGAGTCCCTGTCACACAGAGGACAGCAGTCCCTGTCACACAATCCCTGTCACACAGTCCCTGTCACACAGAGGAGTCCCTGTCACACAGAGAACAGGAGTCCCTGTCACACAGTCCCTGTCACACAGAGGACAGGAGTTCCTGTCACACAGTCCCTGTCACACAGAGAGGACAGCAGTCCCAGTCACATAGAGGACAGGAGTTCCTGTCACACAGTTCCTGTCACACAGTCCCTGTCACACAGACGAGTCCCTGTCACACAGAGGACAGTATAAAGAGTTAATCAGGGCTGTCCATATCAATATCTGATAGCTGAGTATTAAACATGAACCCAAACCTGGAAGGAAAAGTGGCCATAAGGATTAATCCCCTAATGCCACATCCACAGAGCTGTGTCCCAGCCACTGCCTGAAGCGTTTGTCTTACCTTTAGCTTCTTTTTAAATGAGGTGTCACCAATGGCACACAGCTCTCAAGGCCATTCTGAAGTGGAAGATTACATCTCAATTACAAAAAACACGTCCAAACAGACCAAGGTGCCTTCGGGCCAATACACCAATAGCTTTTGTCTCTAAACTGCAGCTGTGAGTGTAACAACACAGGGACAGACCTTTGTCCTTGGTGACTCTCACCTGTCACCTCCGAGGGCACACCGAGTGCAAGGAAAGCCAAGGTACAAGCAGCACCAGCAAAATCCACTTTCAGCAATGGAAATAAGCGCTTAATATTTTTGTAATTTACTACTGTAGGTAAATACCGTAATTCATAGGTCCAGCCACATCCACGTTGTAATTCCTGGTTTTTTTTAATTTCCTGGTTGTACTTTGTGAAGCCCTAAGTTGACACCCAACAGCATTGATTTCCTCAGTTACAGGATCCCAGTAAGCTTTTCTGCTTCTAACCAGTCCTAGCAGAATTCTTTTATTACATCAGCATCCCCTGATATTTTGGTTTCTGAACAAATAATGTTCCTCTGTTCCAGTAATCTACATGGTATACTCGACATGGTGATTATTTTCACATCATATTTGAAGGTGTTATTCAGGTCAACAGCTGACAGTGACAGGAGATAATAAAAACAGTCTATTCAACATTTCAGACCCTTCTTCACCAACACGTCAGCATTTTAAAATTAAGTAAATAATATGTTCATGCTGCTGCATGTTAGGATGACAGACTTTTAATGATCATCTGCACAAGCAGCAGCTCAGATGGCCTTGTTTCCCTGGTTTTTGCTGCTGGGATAAACAGTGTAAGCAGCTAAACTGTGCATGGGTTACTTTACACTGGGCATCCAATCCTCAAAAAAAATAAGCAAGAAAAACTTACAACTGCTTAAACGCCATGAATTATGCATACCTTTTACCTTTCAGTCTGAGACTTCAAAGTTTTCAAAGAGCTGGGTAAACATTACCATTTTGATCATGTTGTCCCCAAGTTATGGCCTATGCCAAGGGCAGGAATTGAGACAGAGCTCTTCTTGGCAGCAGCCACCCTCCCACTCAAACCAGTAACTGCAGGCAAGTTCAGGGCAGCAGTAATCACTCACACATCAACAGAGACTGGTGTTTGTCATCATCATCATCATCACCATGGGGTGAGGCAAGTGTTTGCCCAAGAGCTCCTCTGCCATCACATTCATTCCCCGTGGCTGGACTGAAATCACCCAGGGAGCAGCTCTGAGCTGTGTGCTCACACGGCCAAGAGGAAAGCAAGTCTCACCTGGGAGGTGTCAGAGGTGCCAAGAGGAAAGCAAGTCTCACCTGGGAGGTGTCAGAGGTGCCAAGAGGAAAGCAGGTCTCACCTGGGAGGTGTCAGAGGTGCCAAGAGGAAAGCAGGTCTCACCTGGGAGGTGTCAGAGGTGCCAAGAGGAAAGCAAGTCTCACCTGGGAGGTGTCAGAGGTGCCTTCCCCCCAGCCAGGTCTGGGCTCTCTGCTCTCCTCCCCCTGGCTGCAGGGCAGCAGCAGCACTCGGAGCTGGCAGAGGGCACAGGTGTCCTCTGTGCCCGGAGAAGGGCAGGAGGCACAGCAGTCATCCCTGCAGGCTGCCTTTGGTCACAGCAGTGCAGGGACAGGGCAGACTGGCACCGTTCTGCCAGCGCTGCACATTACAGTGTCCCTTTTGGGCCTGGGGTCTCAAACCCAGAGGTCTCAAACTCATGAGAGCAGTGACAGCTAAGGTTAGCAAGCTGCGCCCAGGCTGAACCTACACATGGAGCTCAAAATGCATCTTGGGCGTCACCTCTCCTCCCCAGGGCTGAAAACTCAGCCTTCAGCACATGGCATCACTGAGTACAGGAAATTCTCCACTGTTTTGTTTGGTTTTCACTGAACTCTGTTCTGTGCTAAGGACACAAACCCCACCTTCCTCAGCCATCAGCACATGACATCACTACATCACTACATCACTACATCACTACATCACTACATCACTGCATGCAATTCTCCACTGTTTTGTTTGGTTTTCACGTAATATTGTTCTGTGCTAAGGACACAAACCCCACCTTCCTCAGCCATCAGCACATGACATCACTGACTACAGGAAATTCTCCACTCTTTTGTTTGGTTTTCACTGAACTCTGCTCTGTGCTGAGGACACAAACCCCACCTTCCTGGGCCAGAGCCATGGAGACCCTTGCCCAGCCCAGGGGGACACAGGACACCCAACATCACCTAGACTCTGTCACTCTGCTGCTCCCCCAGCACCTTCAAGAAGTGGATTATGAATGCTAAAAAATATCTCTGCTTATCCCCTGTCTGTTCATGGATCAGCCATTCCTCAGTTTGTCCATCTGGTTTTGATCTGCTCACATTGTGTGTGCTCCACAACATCCAGAAGTCTCCTATGCACTGCTCTGAAGCACACTTATCTGCCTCAATCTATTTAAATTCATTTCCTGGCTCTTCTGTGCGAAGATTCAGTGAACAACAGTTCACCTCCTGCCTTCACCAGTTTTATAAACCTCAGTCCCAGCCTACCACAGACACCTTTGCTTGAACAAGAGCCACAGAGGTTTTTTATCTCAGCTGCTGCATTCCCTTTGTCACTTTGCCCAGTTCCAAGAGCAGCAGTGAGATCCCCTGTGCTGCCCTGGAATGCAGGAGCCAGGACAGCACCTGACCCCAGTGCTCAGCTGGGAGCAGTGCTTTGGAGCAGGACTCTTATTCCTGCCAGCACAGGACACCCGACATGGTTCTGAAACGTTTATTTTAAACGTCCCAAACTGTGCCTAGTCCTCACTTTTGAAAAACGTACACCACAAACTCTGTGCATTTAAAGCACCTTCCCCTAACAAGGCATGATTTTTTTAGTCTTTAGAAGCTTCACAAAATGAGTTATTCCCTTTTCAAAATGAAACCAATCTTCCTGTTTTTCAACCAAACTCCATCTCCAACCGTTGTCTTTTATACAGCTGATTGAACAAAATTAAAACAATTCGAATTCCTATAATCAATGTCTCTCTACTAACTGAGGTATGACTACATCTATACAAAATATCTGTAAGAAAAAGCTTTGCTTGATTCAGATTGGAAAAAAAAAAATCCTCATAATAATGCTTCACCATTTGGTGAATTACCAGAACCAATTTATTTTTGTTCCTAAGCCTGGAAGACAAAAAGACAAACTTGAGTCCTAGTGTATTAGTTATATGTAAAAGATACTCCAAAACAAAACCAAAAATTACTGAAACAGTTTCACCCCCTTATGCCCATACATCAAAAAATCAAATTGAGAGAACCTTTTCATTTCTCTGAAGAGTAACCCTCTCAGCCTTTGGCACCAGAATCAGGACTCTGCTTTGCTGAGGCAGAAATTCACATAACTTTTTTTAACAGGTATTATCAATTCTTAAAAAAAAAAAAAAAAAAAAAAAAAAATTAACAACAACAAAAAAAAGAAAAAAATAGAAAAAAAAAGAAAGAAAGAAAGAAAGAAAGAAAGAAAGAAAGAAAGAAAGAAAGAAAGAAAGAAAGAAAGAAAGAAAGAAAGAAAGAAAGAAAGAAAGAAAGAAAGAAAGAAAGATTTAACAACAAAAAAAGAAAAAAAAAAGAAAGAAAGAAAAATTTAACAACAACAAAGAAAAAAAAAGAAAAAAAAGAAAGAAAGAAAGAAAAATTTAACAACAACAAAAAAAGAAAAAAAAAAAAAGAAAGAAAGAAAAAAAAGAAAAACAAAGAAAACCCAACCAAAACAAACAAAACCCCAAAAAAACCCTAAAAACCTATAATTTTACATTGTACTGCTATTTAGTTGCACCATTTTTAAAGGGTTTAGATGCCAGCCAGTTCCAGTGAGTGTCACACCTCTGGCAGAGCAAACTCCAGAACCATGCACACCAGGCTGCCCTCTGACTGTTGAAGGTTTATCTTTGGTCAGCTCTTTTCCTCTGCAGAGAAGCAATGTGGGTGTGTGTTACCCTGCAAAGTATCCTCCTGTTCTCCTGACTATCACTCCCCAAATTCCCCAAAACTGCCCAAAAATTCACCCCAAAATCGCTTGGAAATTTGTGAGGAGTTCCAAAAAAAAAAAAATCTGGTTTGCAGCTCCCCAAATTGCCCCAAAACTGCCCAAAAGATCACCCCAAAATCGATGTGAAATATGTGAGGAGTTTGACCAAAAAATTCCGGTTTGAATCTCTCCAAATCCCCCCGAAATTGCCCTAAAATCCCCCCAAAATCGTTTGGAAATGTGTCAGGAGTTCCCAAAAAAATCCTGGTTTCAATCTCCCCAAATTCCCCAAAAGGGAGAGAGCTCAGCCAGGCTGGAGGAGCCTTTATCCACCCTGAGGAAAATATTCAGTCACTCCTGGAATGGCTGCAGGGCGAGGAGAAGCGCTCACTTTTGGAAGGAAATAAGTTATCATCAGTTTTTCAGACCTGTCCTAGCAAACATGAACCACATCCTGCCTGGGAGTAAAAGCAGAAGAGTTTTGCACCTTCCCTCATCTCTGCCACATTTCTCCCTTTGCAGTGTGGGGCGTGCCTGGCCTAGAAAGAGGTTTTGTTCAGAGGATGGGGACAAATCTCTGTGTGCACAGGTGAAGAAGGCGAAGGGAATGTCAAAGAGAAAAGCTTCATTTGGTCACTCACTTGGAAAAAAGCACAGCTGCTTGAATCCTTATCAGTCAGAGAGAGCCCGTGGGGATGTTGCTCCTTTTGAAATCTTTTATTTGCTTTGCTAGCTTTCAACATCCTTTTCCCTTTCAGATATTCTGCTTAAAAAAAAAAAAGAAAAGAAAAAGCCCTCCCAGTGATGGAGGTCCCTCAAGACACAAATATATTTGACATTTGTGATAGAGAGCACAGCCTTGAAAATGGACCAGAGTGAATGAATCAATCTATAGCCATCAACACAAAAACCTCAAGCAGCCACATCTGAGCAGAATTCTAAAAGCCAGCATTAGAAAATGTGATGTTAACCTTCCTGTAATGGAGTAAACCAAATCTTCCCTAAAACCCCGTCCAAAAGAGGGGTAAATTTAAACAGCCAAAGAATGGAACCAGACCACATCGTTTCATCAGTTCAGCCACCAGTTCCTTCAGCACCGTGTTTTTATTTGTCTTCCATCATGAAATAATTGAATCCTCATTTGAAGATGCCACTTGATTGTAAAATATCACCTACATCAGAAAGCTTCGTTTCCTAAATGGATGAAAGTTCAATTTTGTGCGTGTCTCCAAGTAACTGTTCATTCAATTTTCGGAGCGCCTACATTTGTCCCTTTGCCAGGAGATTTCAGCCAGACCCTATCAACAGACAGGCAAAGGCAGAAGTTCACAGTTCTGCAAACACACACATTTGCAAAGCACCAGAGTTACTGCGTTTTTGGGTTGATTTAAACTCCAGCAGAAGGTTACTGTAGGATGGACTCCCAAAAAGTGAAGTTAAAGCCAGATTTGAAGTAGGAGGAGCTGTTGATCACATATGCCTGTTGTTAACAGATTTTATTCTTTCAAGTGGTGGCAGAGGGTAAGAAAAGAATGAATGTGTTGAAAACTATTGTGAGGAAACTTAGAAACAGGATCTTCTCTCTCCAGATCTTTCTTATTCCCATGCCATTACAAACAAAAATGTGAAATACAGTTCCTTGCCCCACAAATACGGGCATGTGGAACAAACAAACAAATGTGATTTACACTACTATATAAATACCATAGTGTGCATCATCTTCTTTCAGATGGAAGGGGAAAACAAGTGTACAGAAAATCCTGACTTGGAAAGGGACCCACAGGGATCATTAAGTCCAACTTGTGGCTGATTGAGTCATTTAAAAATTAAACCTTATATTTAAGAGTATTGTCCAAACACTTCCTAAACTAAAAGGCTTCAACACTAAAAGGCTTAGAGTGTCAATCACTTCCCTGGGGAGTTTGTTCCAGCGCTCAGCATTCTCCCAGTGATCCCGACATCCCACCTGAACTCGGGCAGCGCTGCCCTAAGGCATTCCCTGCATCCACCAGCAGACATCACAGGGGACATGGGCATTCCCCTCCTGCCCCTACCCGGGGTAAGGGCTGGCCTTTCAGCCCCTGGGGCACGCTGTTGGCTCATACTGACCTTACTGCCAGCCCAAACTCCCAAATTCCCCCCTGCAGGACAGCATTCCAGCCTCCTGTTCCCAGTCAGCACCGGGCACCCAGGACAGTCCCAGCCTGGCTGCTGAATTCCATTCCAGGACAGTCCCAGCCTGGCTGCTGAATTCCATTCCAGGATAGTCCCAACCTGGCTGAACCTGCAGAATTCCATTCCAGGACAGTCCAAGCCTGGCTGAACCTGCAGAATTCCATTCCCTCCTGCAGGACAACATTGCAGCCTCCTGTCCCCAGTCAGCCCCAGGCACCTGGGACAGTCCCAGCCTGGCTGAACCTGGAGAATTCCATTCCAGGATAATCCCATCCTGGCTGAACCTGCAGAATTCCATTCCCTCCTGCAGGACAACATTGCAGCCTGTGTTCCTCAGTCAGCCCCAGGTGCCCAGGACAGTCCCAGCCTGGCTGAACCTGCAGAATTCCATTCCAGAACAGTCCCAGCCTGGCTGAACCTGGCAGGTTTCAGAGGGTTGGGATGGGATGGCCCAGGGCTCCAGGCTCCCAGGATGTCTCCGTAGGGCCTCTCCAGCAGTGAGGGAATCAAGAGCTCAGGTTGGCATCACAGGCAGATTCACCTGGTGTGCACATGGCTCCTGTGTCCAGGTCACTGGGGAAAGCACTGGAGAGAAGTGTTCCTAAAACCTAGCTGTGGGGAACAGATGTTTCCCCTTTACTACTTTGCTTTGGGCCCCATCTGTCAGCCAGCTGCTCTATCGCACACATGCCTGGCTTTCTGCTTGCCCAGAGGGATATCGAGACAGTATCTAGAGCTTTCTTAAAACAAAAATAACACCAACCAACCCAAACGTATTCACTACCCTCCTGCAGTGGTGTGGGTCTGGTTTTATCAGTTTGATGGATGCGTTTGTTCCTTGCTTTTATACTGGTTTTTATAAGTTGTGATGCTTTGTTCCACGTGTCCCATGTTAACCCCTTCATGGTTCCCCGTTATAATTATGTGTCAATCATAGGTTATATATGTTTTTATAAGTTGTTCCTTGTTTTTTATAAGTTGTGATGGTTTGTTCTATGTACCCCATGTTAACCCCTTCATGGTTCCCCCTGTTATAGTTATGTGTCAATCATAGGTTATATATGTTTTTATAAGTTGTTCCTTGTTTTTATAAGTTGTGATGGTTTGTTCCATGTACCCCATGTTAACCCCTTCATGGTCCTCCCCGTTACAATTATGTGTCAATCATAGGTTATATATGTTTTTATAAGTTGTTCCTTGTTTTTATAAGTTGTGATGGTTTGTTCCACGTACCCCATGTTAACCCCTTCATGGTTCCCCCTGTTATAGTCATGTGTCAATCATAAGCTATATAACCCCTGGGTCCAGTCCCTCATTTTGGGCCCTGATGCCTAGAAAATTCTGGTGAGGGTGTTGAGTCATTGAACAAGATCTCTGATTCTCCCTCCTTGCATTATTGATTTGTTCTATCCATTGTCATTTCAGAGGCCTATTTTTCAAACAACAATTTGCAAGAACGCAGCATTTCACAGAAGGCGCCTGTGCTCAGAGAAGCGAACACCTCCATCAGCCAGAAGGCCAGCAGTGGACACTTGGAATAACTACTGGAAGGTATCAAGAGCCCCGGTGCAGACAGCAGGGCACACAGTTCTGGAGAACTCGAGGTGCTGACAGCTGAGGCTGTGTGTGTTCCTGGGGAGTTTAACAAATGCTGCCCTCTCTGTCTCCGTGCCAGCACGGTGTGCCCCACGGAGCAGCACAACCTGAGCTTCTGCTGGCATTGTCAGCCCTGGGGAGAAAGGACTGGCAGGGGGGTCTGAAGGCTGCTAAAGGCATTTCTGTGCCCTGCAGGCGCTGGGTGTGTGTCTGTGTGTGTCTGTGTGTGTCTGTGTGTGTCTGTGTGCGTGTGCCAGGGCCGAGGACACGGAATCCTGCGGGATGCTCCCGCCCGTTACCATGGCACTGAGAGGCAAACCTAGCAACAGGCCTCCCCAGCACACCACTGCAAACCACACTTTGGGAATAAATTAAATTATCCTGCCTTGCCTGATACCAAAAAATAAAAAAAAAAGGAAAAAAAGGAAAAAAAAATTAAAAAAAAAGAAAGTACAACGCGTTTCAAGGAGCTCGTAAGAATGTGCTGTTTCTGTTCAGATGCACTAGAGAAGGGGTTTAATTACTGCTAAAATTAAACCGTAAGTGCTGTGCCCTGACAAAATTGAAGTAGCTTGCAGGAAGATTTTCTTGTGTAGATCTATTTATCTGGCAGTTATTGACAGTATAAGTAGTTATGTTAGACATCTTTAGCAAAATAAGAGTTTAGCTTTCGTTTTAGACTTTTTTTCTTACAATTCTCATTTCTTTGTGGAAAAATGTGGTAGTACAGCAGTTTACTTGTTTGTTTTAGTACCACAATCAGAGATTATTTGTGTCTGTTAAAAATCAACCCCACTGCAGCTCAGGATCTTTACCTCCCATTCTCTTGTGCCTATCACCACGATTATTCAGTGCATATCCTAAATGTCTCCAGTGTCTTCAGAGCTATAAAAACTTTGCTTCCAAAATTCTCTGTTTCTCCAGCTTCAAAGCCTTGAGTGCTAACATTTTAACTTTGTGACACACAGCTAAAGAAACAGCCTAAGGAGGAAGCCAAGAGCAGAAAACTTTGGATTTCTGCAAATTTCATCCAGTTAATTATAGTCTATGCAATAAAAATACAGCCATTTCATAAAAAGGATGTAAAGTTCTATAAGCCAAATAGACATGAGGGAGGATTGAAGAAATAGAGGAATGTCCTGCTGTTATTACCTTCTCTCCATTGGAGGGTTTTTCCCTGGCTCAGGTTATTTTTTTCCCGAACAAAACGTATTTACAGAAGGAATCCTTTGACTAATCATTCTTTCCCTTTGCAATCACAGTCTCTGAAGTCTGTGAAGTTCACTGGAGGGGTGATTCCAACAAAAGCGCCCTACAGGTTTTGCAACACGCTTTTTTTGTGAAATTCAGGCTGAATGAACTGGTTCCACGCACTGCCCTCAGAAATTTCCTTCGGATTGATTTGACTTGTTGATCTGCTATGAGAAATCACCTACATAAATAAAACACTTCGCATTCTATAGTCAAAAGGGGATACACAATGTTGTGCTGAGTCCCTAAGGAAAGGAACCTCAGGAAATCACCTACATAAATAAAACACTTCCCATTCTACAGTCGAAAGGGGATACACAATGTTGTGCTGAGTCCCTAAGGAAAGCACCCTCAGGTTCAGAATTTACCCTCGTATGAGCTTGGGGAGAGGAGGAGAGTGAGAAGGAGCAGATTCCCCAGGTGCTGGGAGCACTGCTCCTTGGGGGAGAGTGGGAACACTGGATGGAGCGTATCCCTGCGTCAACACCAAGGGAAACACAATTCTGTATTTTAGAGGCTCATCAATAAAGTGAACTCTGAAACATGATTTTTGGCTCCTGCCTGCCCACAGCAGCGTGCCCAAAGGCTGATCAGGAGCTTTCTGAAGGTGGGGATTTTATTCCGTGTCTCCCCCGATGGATGCTGACTGCTCACATTCAGGTGGATGCATCTGGAATCACAGCTCATTAAACTGTTTCCGTCTGCAGTTGGTCTTTTCAGAGAAGGCGCCTGTGAGTCAGAAACCCTTCCCCCTCACACAACCCTTCCTGCAGACAAATACTAGAATGAAGACAGTACGCTGGTGGCGAGTCAAGGACACACAGGAATGATACCATCTGGCACAATTAGTCAGCCCGGGGGCTGCCTAATGAACTGTAATACACACAATCAAGCGTGCATACTGAAGGTGCCATTCTTTATGATACCCTGGACATGTACATTCAGCAGGGGACATAAGAAACCTTCCTAGCACACAATTTATTTAGGTTTTTTTGGGGGTTTTTTTTTATTTTTTTTTTTCTTTTTTTTTCTTTTTTTTTTTTTTTCTTTTGTTTTGTTTTTTTTTGGTTTGTTTGTTGTTGTTGTTGTTGTTTTTGTTTTTGGGGGGGGTTGGGGTTTTTTTTTGTTTTGGGGTTTTTTTTTGTTTGTTTGTTTGTTTTTTTGGTTTGTTTTTTTTTTTGGTATGCACAAGAGTTGGAATGAAAAGCTTTTCTCCAAGACATTTCTGTACATCTCTTACTGTTTCTGTGGCAGTAAACAAATGATTTTTGGGCTTTATATGTGGCAGAAGCAGTAAGAGCCATCCAGTTCAGACAGAGGTGTTGGTAGCTTTCAGTATTACACAGAGAGAGAATAAACTTGGGCATTCCACCACCAAAGTGTGATTTAAACACGTCTGTTGTGCACCAAGAGCGGCAAACCTCGTTCTGATGCACCTCATTCTTCTGCAAACACTAATTAGCAGAGCCTGAGGAACCAACTCCAATCCAATTAGCAGTGCCTGAGGAATCAACTCCACTACAGTCACCCAGCTGTCACCTCCCCTCCAGAGCCCCACTGCAGGACCCCATCCTCTGATTCCACTGGGAACATCTGCATCCTGAATGGAACATCTGCATCCTGAATGTGTCACCCCAGAGCTCCTCCTGCCAGCCCTGCTGTGCAATGTTTCTGTTTAAATCCTCTTTTTTGGGGCTTCAGTACTCATACACACAGAGAACAGCCCCTGACAGGTCCTGATCCATCACCAAAAATAAGAGTTGGAAACCCTCCACACGAGTTTTCACAAATTAACTGTGTGCACAACTGGCGCCAAATGAACTTTTGTGTAGCCTCTGACACGGTGTATGCACATCTCTAAGCAAACCTTCAGCTGTGTAGGAAAATCGTTTATCAAACTCAATTTTATATATGTGTGTATATATATGTGTGTGTACATACACACACACTTTGTCCCAAGCACGAGATTTAAAATTATGTCTTGCTTATGTCAACTACTTATTTTTCCTCAAAAAGCACACAGATATTATGCAGATATTTCTGGCACCTGTGATGTGCAAAATGCTTGACCACTTAGTTAAAGTTAATGTTAAAAAGGAAGAGAATTCTCCTTGTGCCTCACCTATCGTTTTCTCCACTATGCTGTGGGAATTTCCTCAAACGAAAGATTTTATTTTGTTTTGTTTACAAGAATCATATAGCAACAGGGGGAGCCGTGGAAAGAGAGTGAAAACAAAGCAAAACATAATGATTTTTTTAAAATTTATGCTGGCAGGGTTAGAGGGCTGTGTCAGCACATTTCATCTGCTAGCACAGGTCAACACTTGTGCAGATATAAACGGACAAAACAGATTAAAAACCCTGCAGAGAAGCTATAGGTAAACACCTTATCCCCTTCTTGCCCCGTCCCCAGCACCGTGAATATTTTCATCACTATTTCAGTGTTACTGAGAAAGCTGTGTTAAGTGAGACTGCCTGAGAGAGGCTCCGTGGGTCAGTTTTTATTTCTGATTTAAGCACAAATCCTGCCTTAGGGAGCTCCTTTATAACCTCCCTCAGCAGATGCAGCCCTCTTTGGAAGCCCCAAAGCACAACAATTCATCGTCTCAATTCAAGGCTGAGGTTTATCTTCTGCAGAAGGAGGAAGAGCTCACCATCAGCACTACTTTGGCAAACAAAGTAGTATTGTTTCGTGTGTCAAATCCCCAGAAGGTTGCTCTTTGCAGGCAGCATTAACTAAAATAAAGGTGCACAGAAGACGTGTGCCCCCATCATTATCCCCTGCGTTTACCTGCAGAAGGAGAGGAGGCAATTGTGCCAGGCTCACCTCTGCACACCAGCACCAGGGGGCTGCTTCAGCCCAAGGACGCATGGCTTATATTTATTGATCAATTTAGTGCTGTTATTCGTATCAATACCCATAAGGAGTTGCAAGAGAGGAGGGACAAGGTTGCCACAGACAAAATTCAGGGCAAGCATGGGGATTCCATGGGAAACTTAAAATTAATTTCTATGAAAAACAGAAGCTGTTTCACTTAATTCATTTAACAGGTTGAAGTCCTGAAAATTTAATTTTCAATAGGAATCTGTACCTTCGGCTGAAATTAGAATACTATTTTGAAAGACTGCTTAAAGACAGGATTGAGTTATTCCAGAACTTTTGACAATAGCACATAATTCAGAACTTGCACTCCTCACAAAACTGCATGCATGGCTTATTTGTTTGACTAATCCAAATCTCAGGGTTTTCATTTCAGAGTGTCTGCCTTCACCATGTTCAGTTTTTTTTACTTCAGCATGCATCATTTTGAAGATGAAAAGACTGAAGAGATTTTTAGAGTTAAAACTCTGAAAAATCTCTCTGTCAAGAGAAAGTGTAAGTCTAGAATGCGAAGGATGAAAAGCAAAGATTAAATCATCGTTTCCAAAGGGACAAGTCTTCAGTTGTTTTTCAGACACCTTTTGTCAGTTCATATGCAATATTTGGCCTGGTAACATTGCAACATGATGGGAGTCCTACCCCACACTGCAATTCTCTCAAGGCAGCAGGAAATTGAAGTGTTCTGGGTGTGATTACCCAGGAAGAATAAAACAGAACACTCCTCAATTTCCTGGCTCCTTCAGAGGCACAGTGGCACTCCCATTTCACTGGCATTTGCAGCTCGAGACCTTGGGTCCAGCTCCTTGTCACCTGGAAATCTGCTGCATTAATTAATTATTAATTATTATAAAACCATAATTATAAATTGAGATTACTGAGCATTTTAGCAACAGGAATTGGAAAACAAAAAAGATATTCACAAAAGCTTAAAAGAAATCTATCTATTCTGCAATATAAGTTAACTGAAGTTAATTGCATGTAGTTTTATCTGGTATAAATGAGTTTGTGATGAAGATAAAGTTATACAGACCTGTAAACCTTCCCTGACACACTGTGTTTTGCCCTTCTTTCTTCACTCCCCTTGTTCCAGTGCCAGCTCACAAATTCCCAGCCCTTCATAATTCCTTGCTTTGTTCAAAGCTATGGACTAACCAAACACAGTTCATTCTGCTTTATGAGCAGCCCTTCTGCTGTCTGTGCACATTGTGGCAGGAATGGCTGCAGGAGGGGGTTAAGAAAATATCCCCTGAATTCATTTTATCTCAGAGCTGGCACTGGGGAAAGCCAGCTCAGGGTGGAACACACGCACAGAATGACTCTTCTTCTAGTGCATTCTCTACATTTGGCAAACTAGATGTCCATGGTCTGAAGATTTCCTTCAAACCTCATGTATTATTACTGCTAATTAATTTCTTCATGAAGTTACCGTGTCGCTCTTCATCCAGCTGCTGCTGTGGCCTTTACAGCTTCTTTAAATATATTCCACTATGTCCTTCTTAATTGTACAAATATATGTTCACCGCTGGTAAATTATGAAAGAAAAGACAATTCTGTCAAGCTGGTTTGTTGCTGGAGCGTTTAGCTGAGGTTTTATTTCCCCAGCTTGTGTTACTGCCCATCAGAAACACCAGATATTTCACGCCCTGTCACTACACTGTGGCAGCCCCCACAGGAGGAGGCTGTTGTCCCAAGCACCAAAAGCAATGATCTGTTTGGACACCAACCCACAGGACCACATAAATTGGTGTAATCAAGCTATATTGAGTCAAAGGGCAAGCACTTCTCATGGATGCAGCAAAGAGCACTTCCTACCACACTTTTGTTTTTCCTGGAAGTTTCCATTCAGGTCCTGACCCACAGTGCCCCTCATCAGCCCATAAAAGCCAGCCAGGTCCCAGCTCAGGATGCAGTTGCAGAGAGGACACATATTTGATCTGCTTTCTATGGATTTTCAGAAAGCAAACCCTTTTCCTACCATCTCAGATATGCGCTTACAGAAATGGCCTGCTGATGCACACAGTGAGCATATGATGGGAAATGCATCCCTCTTTTAATTACTGAGACGCACCCAAGTGAGCTGGAAAAGTCAGTTTGTCATGAATGAAGACAGCTCTGCCCAACAGTGAATGGTTTCTCCTTCCCAAAAAAACCTTTTTGTCTTTTACTTAATATACCATAATTTTTCTTGTTGCTCTCCCCTTTGCTCATCACAGGAAACTCACAGTTAAGACACATCAGCAGCAGCAAAAACATCATAAACCTACCAAAAAAGCCAGGGGGAGAGCAGGAGGGTCCCATATCTGAATAGGATTGCAGTGGGAGAAATGGCTTTCATTTTCACATTAAATTCTGTTCTCCCCTGCTTAAAGCTTCTGTCAAAAACATTCAGCCACAAATAATTCCATTTCCAAGCAACTCGTTTCTGACAGACTGTCCTACGTCTTGTTTGTCACAGTTTGTGAGGCACTAGGACAATGCTAATTGATGGCTAAATTATAGAGAGATGCATTTAGAGGGTTAATTGCTTACTGCTTGCAACCGGATTTTTAAAAAAGCTGGAATCTGCGTACCTATATTAAGATTTTAAACGACTGGAGAACCAAAACAGTGGGTTTTTCTCTCTCAGTGTCAAATCTTCAAAACCAAACGGCGCGTCAGTCTTTCCCACAAGACTCAGAACAAACCCCTCCTGCTGCTTTTGCCAGTCTTGATATGACACTGGAAATGATGGGGGCTCCTCTCTGAGGCTTGCTCTGAGGTACAGAGGACTCCTCTTCATTGTTATGTCCTTGCAAATTACCTCTGCTAGTATATATATATATATATATTTTTTTTTCCCCCCTCTGGACAGTTTAAGGTGACAATAATTCTGAAAAGTGAACACATTTAATACTGACAGGCAGCACGCTAGCGTGAGTCTTGCAGTGCATTTTTCTGTTGGTGTTGCCTCCTAGCAATTATCACTACCAAATATCAACTGGTTTTTTGTTCTTGTCATAAGCAAGCTAACAATGGGATGATAAAAAGAAAAAGAAAAAACAATCTTTTTTGACGTTTTTGGTATTGACTGCCTTGAGAAACAAAAACATCGCTACGTACATCAATTCTCCATTGATTCCAGAGAAATGAAAATATAACAAAGCTAAGAGAGTGGCCTTCAAGAGCTGAGGAATTAGCGATACTTATCTAGGTTATCTTGTTCATCAGAAAACATGATTGATTTCCACGTATGTGACTGACTCATGAAAACCCAGAGAGGCAGAGCCCACTTTCACTCCGGCTGCTCCAGGAAACCAACTTGAGGGAGTCACTGGGAGCTCTCACTGGGCTGGCACAGTCCAGTGTGGAATTTCCCAGGCATGAAGGTCACCCCACTGTGTGATAACAATCAGTCTCAAATGCGAGACAGATCCAAACTGCTGTCTTAATGGCTGAAAAGCCACAAGCCTCAGGAATTTCTCATTTATTTTTTTTTTTCTGAGCATCCCCAGAGTCAACACATGGCAAGCCAAACCAGCCAAATCCGGGCTGGTTTCTGCCCAAAGAGCAGAGGAACACGCCAAGGGAGTCACACCAGCCTCTATTTTCAGCAAGAATTGAGTTGCACATCTTTTGTCTAACCTTAGTCCAGATATACAAAGGCTGTAAAGTATTATTTCTGGGTAGGATATTTACTGCCTGATACCTAAATACTGAGCTGTTGGTGAATAACAATTCAGCTGCTTGAAGAGGGTAACCCCAAGAAACAAATTAACCCAGCACCTACAATTCTGGGTATTTTTCCCACCCTCGGTGCCTGTTTTCTGGGCAGCTCTCACAAAAACACTAGTTACAATTTGCAGTATTTCCTATTGTAGGAAAAGGTCCTTTCTCATGCAGAAGTGACCGTCCCATCACCTGACTTTTGGCTGACATGGGAACTCTTTGGTGCCCAGGGAAGTGACCAACAGCAGTTTCTACTGCTCCCTAACTCATTTGCCTACCATAATACAGATTATGCCTTAATTTACACTTGGGAAACTTAGGAATTAGGCGGTGGCAATGAAAGCAACACAGCAAAAAGGAATGAGATTACACAGAGACAAACATCAGACTATTTGGTGATTTAAATGCATTCCAGCATTTCAATCTATTCACTGCTATTGAGCAGCTCCTGTTTTGGAATTCTGCTCATCAGCTCAAGTTTCCCAGCTTTTGTTGGTGATTTCTAATGTGGTTGATAAGCTTTTTCTCAGAAGCAAAGTCTTCTGCCTGTTTTGTAAATACCAACTGCTCCCTTGTATTTCTGATTGCATTATGGCAAGTGACTGGATTTGCTCTGACATAGTGCAAATTTCCTCCTGTAGAGGAAAAAAAAACCCCAAACATTTTCCTTGTTAAACAATTACTTTTTAATCTCTAAACTGCTCAGCCTTTTGTCCACTGCCATTCTACCCTGGACCCCAAGCTCTGTGTACTTTTGTCTGCTCCCCCTGCGTGACCCAAAACACAGAAAGGAAATCCAACCTCTCTCCTGCTGCCCTCTCTGCCACACCTGCCCGTCTCCAAGGGGCCACACTCAGGGCACTCCCACCCCTGAACCTGACCTTCAGTCCCAGCACTGCAGACACTGATTCTTCTAAATACCGCATTTTTCCACAAATCACATTTTGTTGTGTTTCGCAGTAGAAGAGTGAAGTGATATTTTCTGATTTCTTCTGCTACCTTTTTGCAGAATAAGAAAACAACAACAACAACAAAACCCCAAAAAAACCAAAAAACAAAAAACAAACAAACAAAACAAACAAACAAACAAAAAAAAAAAAAAAAAAAAAAAAAAAAAAAAAAAAACCACCAGAAAAACCCCATAGATTTCACAGTTTTAGGTTTCAAGTAAAGATTTCCAAAATACTTTGCAGTCTGCCCCTGGACTGGGCACTGGTCAGGCCACACCTCGAGTGCTGTGTCCAGCTCTGGGATCTCAGTTCAGGATGGACACTGAGTGCTGTGTCCAGTTTAGGATGGACACTGAGTGCTGTGTCCAGCTCTGGGATCTCAGTTCAGGATGGACACTGAGTGCTGTGTCCAGTTTAGGATGGACACTGAGTGCTGTGTCCAGTTTGGGATGGACACTGAGTGCTGTGTCCAGTTTAGGATGGACACTGAGTGCTGTGTCCAGCTCTGGGATCTCAGTTTGGGATGGACACTGAGTGCTGTGTCCAGTTTAGGATGGACACTGAGTGCTGTGTCCAGCTCTGGGGTCTCAGTTCAGGATGGACACTGAGTGCTGTGTCCAGCTCTGATCTCAGTTTGGGATGGACACTGAGTGCTGTGTCCAGTTTGGGATGGACACTGAGTGCTGTGTCCAGCTCTGAGATCTCAGTTTGGGATGGACACTGAGTGCTGTGTCCAGTTTGGGATGGACACTGAGTGCTGTGTCCAGCTCTGGGGTCTCAGTTCAGGATGGACACTGAGTGCTGTGTCCAGTTTGGGTTGGACACTGAGTGCTGTGTCCAGTTTGGGATGGACACTGAGTGCTGTGTCCAGCTCTGAGATCTCAGTTTGGGATGGACACTGAGTGCTGTGTCCAGTTTAGGATGGACACTGAGTGCTGTGTCCAGCTCTGATCTCAGTTTGGGATGGACACTGAGTGCTGTGTCCAGTTTAGGATGGACACTGAGTGCTGTGTCCAGTTTAGGATGGACACTGAGTGCTGTGTCCAGCTCTGATCTCAGTTTGGGATGGACACTGAGTGCTGTGTCCAGTTCAGGATGGACACTGAGTGCTGTGTCCAGCTCTGATCTCAGTTTGGGATGGACACTGAGTGCTGTGTCCAGTTTAGGATGGACACTGAGTGCTGTGTCCAGCTCTGATCTCAGTTCAGGATGGACACTGAGTGCTGTGTCCAGTTTGGGATGGACACTGAGTGCTGTGTCCAGCTTTGGGATCTCAGTTTGGGATGGACACTGAGTGCTGTGTCCAGTTTGGGATGGACACTGAGTGCTGTGTCCAGCTCTGATCTCAGTTTGGGATGGACACTGAGTGCTGTGTCCAGTTTAGGATGGACACTGAGTGCTGTGTCCAGTTTGGGATCTCAGTTCAGGATGGACACTGAGTGCTGTGTCCAGTTTGGGTTGGACACTGAGTGCTGTGTCCAGCTCTGATCTCAGTTTGGGATGGACACTGAGTGCTGTGTCCAGTTTAGGATGGACACTGAGTGCTGTGTCCAGCTCTGATCTCAGTTTGGGATGGACACTGAGTGCTGTGTCCAGTTTAGGATGGACACTGAGTGCTGTGTCCAGCTCTGATCTCAGTTTGGGATGGACACTGAGTGCTGTGTCCAGTTTGGGAAGGACACTGAGTGCTGTGTCCAGTTTGGGATGGACACTGAGTGCTGTGTCCAGTTTAGGATGGACACTGAGTGCTGTGTCCAGCTCTGATCTCAGTTTGGGATGGACACTGAGTGCTGTGTCCAGTTTGGGAAGGACACTGAGTGCTGTGTCCAGTTTGGGATGGACACTGAGTGCTGTGTCCAGCTCTGGGATCTCAGTTTAGGGAGGATGTTGAGATGCTTTAGCACATCCAGAGGAGGCACCGAGGCTGGAACACAAACCCTGTGAGGAACAGCTGAGGGAGCTGGGGCTGTTCAGCCTGGAGAAAAGGAGACTCAGAGGTGACCTGATCCCTGTCTATAACCCCCTGAAGGGTGGCTGTGCTCAGCTGAGGGTTGGTCTCTCTCTCCAGGCAGCACTGACACAACAGGAGAACACAGTCTGAAGCTGTGCCAAGGGAAATAGAGGTTGGATATCAGGAGAAAGGTTTTTTTACAAAAAGGGTGATGAGTATTGGAATGGTCTGCCTGGGAGGAGGTGCAGTCACCATCCCTGGATGCATGCTGAAAAGATGGATATGGCACTCAGTGCCATGGCTGCAGTGTGAGGGCACTGAAGGTCTGTGCTGATCTACTGATTCTGTGATTCCATGATTCAGATCCCTAAAATGATTTCCTGACATGTAAATAACTGTTTTCCCTGTCTTTCACCCAGAAAACAGAGGCAGACAGTGTTGGAAATTAAAAATAAAAAAAATTAAAAAGTGATCACTCCTGACTTGTAGCTCTTTTATGCAAACCACACTTCCTCCTCCTCCTCCTCCTCCTCCAGCCAGGGCAAGCAAAAGTCATCACACTCTTACACACGCCTGTGAATGTGCATGCATTAAATGAGAAAATAAGGATCTCCCAGAAAACTGAAGGACAGTCAAATGTCAACTAGTAAAACTAGCTGATGCCACAATAAGAAGGTTGCCTTATGATTTGAAAATTGAGGTAAAAATGAAACACTGCTTTTGATAGAGAAATGATTCATCTAAAAGAATAACACTGTGTTCATCAACTTTTCTGATTTGATTTTTCAAATGCACTATACAAAGCTCTTATATATGAGATGATGCAATTTTTGTACTTATTAAGGACATCTTAGTATAAATATTCAGCCTTTTGGGAAAAGTTTTTATTGCAGAGACTTTCTATTCCCTAAATTGCACTGGGAGATGCTGAGGAAATGAATCACCTAAGATTGATGCTCTCTGTCTTTGGAGTAGCTTTTGCTGGATCTTATCTGGAAACATTGATCTATAAGGTCATTTAGCTTTATAAGAAAGTATTTTTTAATCTGATTTATGAAGAAGTTCTGTGGGCTCCAGACTGTGATTATAAAAGTGCTGTGAAGCAACACTTGGTTCTCTGAAGAAACCAGGCAAATGAATGTTTATTACCTTACCTGTAATCACAACAGGCAGATACCTCAGTGTTCGTTTTCTGAGACTTTTAATTAAAACCAATTTGTGAATAATAGTCTCAGCTGTACAGGTCCATGCCTCACTACAAGATAAAGGTGTCCAAGTGAGAGAAAAGGGTGTCTGAGGATTCACAGCTGATGAGAAATGGGCAGTGGTCCAAGAAATGGCCAATACTGAAACTAAGAGCCACTCAGGACTCACCCCAACCAGCAGAACATCCCTCACAAACCAAAGAGGTTACCTTCTACAGTCTTCAATTAAATAGGATTTTTAAGCCTATGATGGCATCTCTAGGCAGACTTCCCTTAAAAGGATCGTTGGGAAGGATCTTTTAGGTAATTCATATTTTTATTAGAAAGTCATACTGACATTCTGAAATTGGTTGAAATCACTTCCTTGCTCATCACTGCCCACCTCAGTTTGCCTTGGCTGCTGAGAATTCTGCAAAATATCCCCTTCCCTTGAAACAGGCATCACAAAGCAACCAAGTGGACAGAAGTGAGGGATGGGTGGAGGATTCTGCTGCCTTTCTGAGGCAGTCAGTCGTGTTTGCTGAACCACCCTGCCTTCCACCAGGCAGACATCATTTCCTACATCATCCCCAGAGCTGGGTGCTTCCAGAACTCCTCTGCTGTCTGCAGCAAATGTTCATATTCTTAATATGTTTTACTGTTCATTGTTACAGAACTCCTCTGTTGTCTGCAGCAACAGTTCATATTCTTAATATGTTTTAATGTTCATTGTTACAGAACTCCTCTGCTGTCTGCAGCAACAGTTCATATTTTTAATATGTTCTACTGTTCTCTAATCTCCTAAAAGCAGAGATCTCAGCAGGGAACACTGGGGCTTTGCTTTGTTTGTCACCCTTGTGAAATCTCTGTTCTTACACCAAGACACATCTACAGACAGGTCTTCACATGAGGTGCTGAATAAAACTGTATTCCTTTCCCCATCCCAGCATTTACCTGTTGATTAGCAGAATGGAACCGAGTTCAGTGTGGATTTTATGGGGAAAATTGAGCTATTCTGGATGCAGATCTGCTGGATCTCCTTGACATCTAAATCCTTACGAACCCAGCCTCTTCCCGTCGTGTCATAACCCTGCCTTTGGGAGGGAAATCCCTTGCAGGGTAAGATGGCACTGCTAAACCCTGAGGTTAAAGCTGCTGGCAGCCAGACTGGCTGTGGCTCCCTCCCTCCTCTCCTACAGTGGTGACACAGCCGTCACCCTTGGGCGCTGCAGCCAGGGAAGCATTGAGCCAGGAGGGTCCCCAGTGTCCCCACCAGCCTGGTGTGCAGGAGACGGATTTCCCAGGTGGGAAAAGAGCCCGGGAAGCAGGCAGAGCTTCCCTCCAGCCTTCGGTCCTTGAGCAGGCTGCTGTCAGCTGCAGTTGCAGCGTGACACACCACCCAAAGCATGCTCCCTGCAAGGGGAGAGCGCTCTGTCCCAGCCCCAGACACCGGCCCCTGCCTCCAGCCAGCACAATGGAATCCAAGCCCCAACATGATTTAGAGAAACAATTCCTGGGGCAGGATTAGCAGGGCCTTTTGCAGCAGCAGTGAGCACTGGGGGCCTGCCTGGCATCCCATAGAGAGCACCATTATTCAGCCTGCTTCGGCACAATCCTGCTTCTTCAACGCATCCACTGTATTTTTTTTTTCCCACATTTTCTTCATTATTGGCTGTATTAGCATGAGAACAGGATTTCTGTCAGTTAGAACTGTATGAAAGTTTACAGATCGTCCTCGCAGGGCATCCTGCAAGCGTCGTCTTTGATTTTATTCTAATTTATTCTGAGTCTGCTCAGGTTTTGTTTCCAATTCCCAGTCAAATTCGCTGAAGCTAACAATGTTGACCAATATGGCAAAAAATCCCACAACAGTGCACATCTTTTCATTTATTTTCCTCGAAAACTACCACAAAATTCCTGAAAGTGCCTTCTGTCTTTCAGAAGGTGCCCATCAAATCGATTAGTTCCCATCACAAACATCACCTGCCCACATGCCAGGTGCGGCTTGATTCCCATCCCAGGGGCCTCAAAGAGAAAAAAGGAGCTCAGACAGCGAGTTTGGTTTTCTAAAAAAGCTGCAATACAACTTAAAAGTACTCAGCTGACTCTTTTGTTGGCTCCTAGAAGCAAAGCCTACCATTTCATAAATATTCTGAAATAGAATCACCAGGTAACCTGGCAATCTCCATAGAAGTCACCCAAATCGTGCAGTCCCCCATCAACAGCCATGGAATTCCTTATTTTCTGACACGGTGACTGATGTACTGTACTGCTTTGGCGCTGCGTTTTCCAGTGGACATTTGAATTCGAGAGTATATAAACGGTGGCATTAAGGCCACTTTTCAAGGCTCAGACATGTGTCTGGGAATGCAGAAAACAAAAGCCAGCCTCTAGTACTCAGAAATGTGTTTGGATGGAGTGGAAGAGCCAGCTGTCCCCAGCAAGGACTGCCAGTAGGACCTACTTTGCACTGCTGCTGTGTTTTCTATTCCCTTCTGACCTCCTGAAAGGGGTTTTTTAATTTTATTTTGTTTGCCAGTTTGGAATTTGTTTTCTGGTCCATGATAAAGCTAAAATAATTGCCTAAACAGCGTGATTTGAGGTCACAACACAAGAGCAAAGGAAATTTAAAAACCATAAGGCTCTAATGCACTGAATGACGTGGAGGGCTTTTTTAGATGCATTTTTTTACTGATTACTTTGATTTTAAATCACTGCAGCAGAGGGGGTAGAGAAACTGCCCTGTAAGAGGTGTGGATTCAGCACAGGAGCCTCTGACCTGTGTCCTGCTCCCTGGGCAAGCACCAGAGGCACAGGTTTTACCTGAGCAGCTCAAACTCTTCTGCCTCCTCTTCCTCTTCCAGAGATGTGTCTGCCCCTCTCTGAAGATGAGATTCTAACTCACAGAAAGGAGTTAACAAAGCGATTAGAGAGGCTTCTTTTGGTTCTGCTCTACGTTTCAGACCAGCTGACAAGCCCAAGATGAGTGAATAAAAGGAAAGAACAAATGTTTCTCTTTGGTGTATTGTGCCGTGCACGTTTTCCTGAAAGACTTGGGAGCTGGAAAGTCGTCTCCCTAAAGACATGCAGACGTCATCTGCTCCTGAGAAACTAACACCTCTGTGGTGAAGAAAATGGTAATTCTCTGCTCAGCACCTCATATTTTCATCTTGTGCATTGTGTTAATATTTGGACTGATGCAAATAGCAATAATCACAACGCAGGGCACTCCAGTGACACCCCAGAAGCAGACAAAGTTTTGGCCATTCTTTTTGTGCTTTGTATTAAACCCCTCAGGTTAGTTCCTTGAAATGCTGCCATCTCTGCAGTTCACCAGATTTAATAGAAGGAAAGCATACATAAAAAAAGAATAAATCATTAAAATCCTGAAAATTATCTCTCAATCATCTAAAGAGCTCTCCTAGGAAAATATTTTTTACTAGCCTGTTCAGACAACTTTGCAACATATTAAACTACATCCCAATATTTGAGATTTCAGAAGATGTTACTCAGAGGAAAATGCCATAAATGACTGCTGATTGACTATTTATCCTATCTGACTATTGATTTTGTATTTATCTGCAGTCGTAATACACTTCATCAAAAAATGTACCAAATAAGGTACATTTATTTGTATAGGTAACTACTCATAAGCATTCTAAAGGAATTTGAATACATTGGAAATCTTATTTCATATTTCTTATAAACAAGAATTTAATTTCTTTTTTGGTAGCATGGATGCTTGATAATAAATAACAAGCAATACATCTTTTGAAAAGGATCATTAAAAATCACAATGAATGATTCAGCTTCTGTTTCCAATGGGTGAAGTTTGGGGAGATCTACAGACAGAGATCTACAAACAGAGGCACATCCCAAAATCACACCATTTCAGATCCTCATCAACAGAGAGGAAAAAGCATCACTCAGATATTTTATACCTGCTGGCAGAGGTAGATTTGAGAGAATTTTGTTTCCAAGGGCCAGCACTAAATATTTGTCTTTTTAAAAATATTCTACCTCCATATGAATTTCTGAATAGGCATGCCCAGCCTGGTTGAGGTCAGCAGAGACTTATTGGTCCAAAAATCAGCTACAGATGAGGAAGGTTCATTAGAAAAGGAAAGGGAAAAACATCTTCTGTCCTCAAAGTGAATTAAGACAACAGTCCAGTCTCAAGGGAAAGAGATATATCTACTTTATGTATAAAAATACAAGACAGATTTGGAGCAATTCACTCAAGAGACCACTACATAAATGTAATAAAAGTCAGGTACGATCACTTTTAAACACCGTATCATTTTGGGACAGCCATCACCCGGTAAAATGAAAATAAAAAATCACACTCAGCTCCCTGCAGTGCTGTCCTGTCATCTCCTGCCTCGCCCTGTCTGTGCACTCACTGATGCACTGCATTAACTATCTAAATAGCTTTACCTTCACAGGGTAACTTGTTCTTAACCTCTCTGCAGCCTTTTTAACTTTTCTGTGTGTTTAAATCCAACAGAATCTCACCTCTCTCTTGCCCTGAGGAGATTCTGTGAAGAGGGGCAGGGAATTAACCCCTCACTCACCTGGAGGAAAACCCCTCTGTGCCTTTGGCAGCCGCAGCAGGGAAACTGAGGCAGAAAGGGCCAGTTGTGTTATACAGTGGATAAAAGTATAACAAGGCCTTGGCTGTTGTTCTGGAGATCAAACAACTCCCACATTTTGTGCAGGGTCAAAAGAACTGTCTGTCAGCCTTCTTTCTGGGTGCAAAAGCATTTTTGTCACCCGTGTTCCTGTTGTACATGAGACCCTCATCCATTTCTCTACAAAACCTTAATCTGTAAGAGGGTCATAACACCAAAATTGTTTCATAAGTAACTTAACACGTAAATTCTTCATCTGCATGACACTAGTCACCTTTTGGTGACACTGGCCAGCTGCAGAGGATTGCTGGTTTTTCCCTGTGGGACACAGGGTCTGCAAATAGATCTATTTGATCACATCAGATAATGCGATGCAAGGAAAGAGAAAAGGCTCTGAGTGAGCCAACCTCTTCCTCAAGTCTGCAGCAGCAGCTGACTGCACAATAAATACCTGAACAATAAATAAAGTCCAGAGCAAACTTATAGTGCAACCAAAGAAAAACTTTGTCTGGACAGCAAAAAGCCCTCCAAGTGTGGAGGAAAGACCTGCCCAGGGAATGTACCTGTAGGGCTGCTACAGGTATTCTCCAAAAGCTGCACTCTACCAAGGAAAAATACATTTACAACGTGACATATAATTAGCTGAATCATTTAAATCATGAGGTTGTTATATTCCTTAGCAAAATATCAACACATTTATTTTCATGACGGATTTTTTTTTGTCTGTCATGCAATTATCTAAAAAACCCCCAAGGTTTTAACCATGCAACATAAACATCACAGGGTGAGTTTAAGACAGGATGAATTAAGATTGGCTTTTTAATTGAATAACAGAGCTCTGATTACAGTTATAAATTAAAACACACCTAACCAAAGACACACAGTTAAGGCAGCTTCAATTCAGGACATTTTTTACCAGAGTAGTTGTTAGGTGCCAAAATCATACCTGGGGATAGTGGTTTTTCTGGCACAGCAAATGAATCCCAGTTTAGACCAGGACATTGACTGGTTCCCCGTTCAGAACTTATCCCTTAGGAGGGGTGAGCAGTAACCAACACTGAGGCAGGGCACAGGGTACGGGTCCAAGCCCTTCATTTCTCATTTCACTCCTCACTCAGCCCCCAGCTGACTCTAACAGTACACAACACGTTAATTTAACTGCATTTCAGAACAATATTTTTTTTTTCAAGAACTTCACTGCATTAAAAAGTTTGTACCACTTCACCTGAATGCTCAAAGGGCAGAGCTGAGAAGGAACCACGGGCAGCTGAGTGCCCAAAGTCCTCCACTAGGGTAGAGAATAGTTATCCAGGAGGACAATTACAGTGTGAATCAATCACAACTTTAAATTATCCAGCACAGTGCTTAACCTAATGCCAAAACTCTGTTTTCTACTGAATACTGTTACGTCAGACTGAAAGATGTTTCTTCAAACGACAGAGCTCTGGGCTCTTTGCCAAACTCAGTCTGGTTTTATTCCACCCAGACAACAGAACATCCCTTTTAGACCACCTTCAAACAATAATTTTGTATTATTTTATACGTAGCTGTTGCGTTACGGAGAGCATCTCAAGCCTTAGTCTCCAGCATCATTATGAATCAACAAAACTATGAATAAATAGGTTTTTGGCCTAATCTGGCCTGCCATGGAAAATGTGTGCCTGCTGCCAAGGGAATTCCACTAGAACTGAGGATCAAGCACAGCAAGATGTTTCCGGGAGTCAAGGAAAAGTGCCTGGGTGTGCTGTTTGCAGGAACTCACCCAAGGGAATCCTACCTGTATTCACACACCTGACAGAAACTGCAGCTGCTGCAGCAAGACTCCAAACAAGAGAACCTCAGAGAGAACAGTTTCTGAATCCAGATTGTTATAAATACCTATTATAAAGTCGGCTTTTCGCAAAATATGTACTCTATGATTAATAACTTTATGGTAAGAATAAAAGTTTTTTTTATTTCTGCTGTTAGTAAAGAAAATTAGACATAGTGGTAGTAGTGATAGAGTATGTTTAAACTGTCTGTTTGGCTGGGATAACATCCAGTGACCATGCAAAAAGGACCCTGCTATTGATACACCAGCTATCAGCATCTCCCATCTGAAGAAAGCACGGACCAAGGCCCAATCTGGAGGTGATGATGAAGGTGATGATGAAGACACAACCAAGAAACACACAGCTCTAAAAAGGCAGACCCAAGGAGGAGCCACGCAAAATAGTTCCTAGAATATGAAAACTAGTTTATGGAAAAAAATGACTCTTCAACAGACTGATACAATAGAAAGGGTATTTAAAGAAAGCCTGTGAAATAGCAGTTTGTGGCCTTGGCTGAGTGCCAAGTCACCCGGCCGGCCATACTTTGCTTTTTTTTCCTTATCTCCTAATCGTCTTATCTTTCATTAAACCTCTTTCCTAAAATCTAGAAAGTGAATCTCGTTTTTCACAAGATGATCTCTTGCCACATCAGAGTGCCCAGGTCAGCTCTGCAGGGGTGACTGTGGCATTTACTGCAGGAGTGTGACTTTACCACTATTGAGAGGGAAGACACGCAGCCAACAGCTGCTCCACCTCTGGAGCCTTGCTCCAGCTCTCCACAGGAAATTCCACTCCTCCAGAGGGATTCCCCCACCAGCAGCAAGACAAAACCTGACAGCAGACATCCGTGTTTCCTGCAGGTTCGCTCATCTCCATCCAGGCACTAAGAACAGGGTGACTCAAACATCTGGGCTCCTCAGTCAAACATCTGGGCTCCTCGTCTCTGGTGGGACAGCAGCAGCCCAGTGGCATCTTCCCCAGGACAGTCCAGAAGGTGTGTCCCAGCCAGGAGCTCCTGGCTCCTCCTCACTGCGTTTGTCCCAGCAGGGGCTTTAAGAAAAAGCTGTTTTGGCCAAAATGTAGGCATTTGTCAGTGTGGATATCACAGATGTTAAAGACTTGACATGAAACACACTCGGGAAGTTTGCTCTGCTGGAGCTTCCTTTCCTGAAAGACGCCCAGGGCACCAAGACTCATTTATTACAGGGTAATATCAGGATTAAGAGCCTCTCACCAGATTTTGCTGTGAGGAGGTTTTAGCTATCTTGGACACCACCAGTGAGGCAGTGAAGTGTCAGAACCTTTCAGTGTCCCAGAAAGTAAAGGAGAGGCTTGAGCTGGCTTTACAAACTCAGTTACCAGTAAGTCTGGTAATTAATGTCGTGGCCAATGCTTTAAAAACTGTCAATTCATTCCCAAAGCAGCAATTCACTGATGGTAGGCAGAACAATACTCATCATTCTTCCTTCAGAAAGAATAACTTTGGAGCTTATGTAAATACCTTAAGGATTAAGTGTCAATAGGCAGATGAGACTGCAGCATGGCAAGAGAGTTCTGCCTTGGGATTTAACACCTCCTTGGTCTCACACAGCTAAACAGAAAAGTCAGTGTAAAAATGTTCATCTAGCCAGGGACTGCAGCTTCTTGTACAGGCATCATTATTTCAATCACAACAATATTACAATCCATTGTAAGTGGCACATGCTAATATTGGTAACAGTAATTCTTCAGCAGAACAAACACAAAACAAGAAGGTGCAGTCGCACATTCAGAATGGACCCAGCTGTCTGGAGGTAAGGCAGGAACATGGCATTGCTTTAAAAACCCTAAAACCCAGATTGAATTTGTAAGTGTAAATCTCATCCTAAGAAATGGAACAGAAATTGAGTTAATGATGGCCAGTGATGGGGATGTTAATTTATGATTAATTTCACAACAATTTGTGGCAATATGTCAGAGAGACCAGAAGGTGGGGCTTGGAGTTGCTAGAACACTTTTAGTTTGGTTTCGCTTGGATATTTTTTTTCCTTTTGTTTTAAAGTATTTCATCAATTGGATTTATATATCTAAGAGCATAGCCACAAGATGCACTTTGATGTCGTGATCACAGATGCCAACTACCAAGAGTTACTGAAGAAAACACAACTCACGTTTAAGGCCGGCAAAATTTCACGATATTATAAAGTGTCTGTGATGCGTTTAAATTCAAATACAGGTTTTATGTAACGCAAATTGTTTCACAGGGTGGCCAAGAGGCAAGGCTCACAGAGCACATCTCCGTCTCCCACAGAGGCACAAAGGCAGTGGAGAGTTTCTGGACTGCTGCTAACACAAGAGCAGTCTGTGAGTATTTGCTGTGAATGTGCTGCCTGGGACTCAGCAGAAACTCTCCCTCAGACAGCATCTCTTTAAATTTGGGGATTCCACCCAAGCTGATTTCTTTTTGAGCCTGCGTTCCCCAGTGCAAACAAGCTGAGCACGCAGCTACATGATAAAGAAGGAAGCAGAAGGACATGGGGATTGCAGCAGCAGTAAAAGAAAACAGATATTGAAGCCAGTTTTGTAACAGACCTGTTAGACTCTACTGTTTTGTCACGGCACAGACAAAAAGAAGCCCATAATCAAGACAGAAGGCTGGACTTGACTCGTTCAAAGTGCTGTGAAGCACTTTATAATACCACAGCCCGTTTTAGGGAAGGCCACTGCTAAAGGGAACTGCTGCTTAAAGTACCCACCAAAAATACAAATAAAAAACCTGAACAACCCAACCCAAAAAGCACCATCATGTGGTTGTGTTTGAACCCTCATCCTTTACTGGGAAATGTGTTCCTGTTGCCCGGTGAATGTTATTCCATAACCATTTTATGATTCCAACAGAAAGTTCTAATGCTAAGAAATCAGTCTGCACCCTACTAAAGCCAGGGAAAAGTTCAGCTTCCAGAGCTGTAAGCAGCAGCTTGGCCTCTGTGAGCAGAATCACTTCACGTTTGGATGCTGTGAAACACAACATTACTGCTAATGTGGATTTTCTGGCAGGATTTGTAGAGGACAGAAAAACATTCATGAAAGAAATGAAAATCGAGAAAGAAAGAGCAGAGGCAGCTGCCGTAAGAGAGCAGCATCCTTGAGATGGAAAATATCTCAGTCTCCAGATCCAATTTAGTGAATTCCCCACAGGGCAGCAGCAGAAATAATGATCCTTGCTGTCATGTCACTTGTACAAACACTAATTCATCCTTCATGGAAAGGCAGAACAGATAAAAAATACAGCTTCACGTTTACAACAATGACAACCACTCTTCCTTACCAGGAATGCGGGAAATCAACAACAAATGTAAAATCTTTTGCTATCTAACAGTAGGGGAGGGGGGAAAAAAAAAAAAATCATGAGGCTTAGAAGAGAAATTCCCAATGTAATGTCCTTGGGGGACACGAAAATGTGTTAGGATGAAAGTGGAGTAGTCAAGGAAAAGAGCCAAGAACAGATTTTTTTTTATATTCAGGAATGAAAGGCACGTGCTAAAAATCTTCAAAAAGTGGGGAAAAAAAAAACCAAACAAAACAAACAAACAAACAAAAAACCCAAAAAAAACCCACCAAAAAAACCCACAAAAAAAAAAAAAAAAAAAAAAAAACAACAAAAAAACCCACAACAACCAAAAAAAAAAAAACCCACCACAAAAAAAAAAAAAACAAAACAAAACAAACAACAAAAAAACCCCCCCAAAAACAAAAACAAACAAACAAACAAAAAAAACACCCAAAAAAACCAAAAAACCAAAAACAAAAAACCCACATTAACCAGGAAGATGCCCTGAATACATGTACCCTTTAAGGCCCCCTGTTCCTATGGCACAGTCCACGTGTCTTTCCAACCAACAGAAAAGGAAGAGCAAAGTCATATCTTACACCAGCACAGACCTTACAGCAATGCAGGGAACCAGACTGAGCGATGAGACTTAGGGAGTCTGGTGCTTACAGGGGTTTCAAAGCTGCCCGTTCATGTTAACCACTACATCTGACTGGGCAGAAAAAATGAAAACTGTGAATTTCAGTTTCATTGAAAAAAAAAAAAAAAACAACTGTTTTGGGTCAAATCTAGCAGCGTATGAAATAGGGGAGAGAATTCCATTTTCTCTCTCCTTAACAGTGGGCACACTTGAAAGCATCAAAACCACGAATTTGCCCAATTCTCAAGCTTCTACCTTTCCTGACTTTAGATTTATGTTTTTAAACTTGCCTTAACATTTGCTATTACAGGTTAGTTGTTTTTGAAGGAAAAGGCTCGTGACAATTCACCGAAAGGAATAAATACAACTGGGAAGTGCTGCTTTCCTGTGAAAGGGGAGAAAATCACAGCGCTAATGGCCAGGTGTGAGACGCACCTGAGAGGGAGAAAAGGGGAATGGGGCTCAACACACCTTCCAGAGTGTTCCCCTGCAGCACCCAGGGGTGTTCTGAGAGGCTCCATCAGCTGCTGTGCACCCACAGGGCACATCTCCCCCCGGGCTGTGCTGCCCCTGGGCTCCCTGAAACACCCCCAGCGCTGGATCTGGGCAGGTGACCCTGGAACTCACCTTTCAGCAGCCCACACGGCCTTACAGGATGGCAGCAAGTTGTTAATGACAAAAAAAAACCAAAAAAATACCCCCCAAAAAACCCCAAACGAACAAAAAAAACACCAAAAAAAAAAACAAAAAAAAAAAAAAAAAAAAAAAAAAAAAAAAAAAAAAACAAACAAAAACAAACCAAAAAAATCAAACCACACACACACAAAAAAAACCACCAAAAACAAAAAACAAAAAAAAAACAAAAAAAAAAAAACCCAAAAAAACCAAAAAAAACACCACCAACCACAAAACAAAACAAAAAACCCAGAAAAAAACAAAAAAAAAAACACCCCCAAAAAATCAAACCACACACACACAAAAAAAAACAAAAACAAAAACAAAAAAAACCCCAAAAACAAAGAAAAAAAACCCCAAAAAAACACCAAAAAAAACCATCAACCACAAAACAAAACACCCAGAAAAAAAAAAAAAAAAGCAGCCAAAAAATCCCCCACACCCACCCACACCCCTAAAATTCAGTATTTTTTCAAGGCTTCATGTTTTTTTCCAGATATAAGTTAAGTGGCAAAGGGCAAAACGATTAATTGATATAGACAGGAAGAAGATGGAGAGGCGAAGAAGAAAAGCCCCGTATTCCCGTTATTTCCATCATTCAGTTTCCAAGCTTTTGCCGTACACAAAGTGCCAAAGCCAAAGGGAATGCCGAGTCCAATAACACACGGAGAGTCCTGCTCTGCACACCTTTCACAGGAGCCCACGCTCTTCTCTCACGCACTTTTTGGCTGTTCTTTATTCAAATAATGTGTTTCCTTTGCCCAAACCATTCTCCAATCCCCTCTTTTATTTATCTGGTATCTCTCTCCCTGTGCGCCCCACACACCCATCAAAGTTTTAGATCCGTGACAGAACACAACAAAAACGAAGAGCAGCTCAGAGTCTCCGCCAGGTGAGTGTGTTGTCTCCGCCAGGTGAGTGTGTTGTCTCCGCCAGGTGAGTGTGTTCTCTCCCTCCCTCTGGTCCTTACCTCTTCCCCTGCAGAGATGGCATCTTTCTGATTGAGAGGGGCCTGGAGAAATGTGCCTGCAATGTGTTAGGGGTTTTCATACCCCCAGCCAGCCCCTGGGAGGTGTGAGCAGTGTTTTACCCTCTGCAGCCCTGATGTGTGTTCAAACAGCCTCGGTCTTTTCAGGTTTATGTAAAATATTTATATCTGGACGGATCCTTGGACAGCACAACATTAACTGCACACACTCAGCTCCTTCCCCCGCTAAAAGCTGCAGTGTGACAGAATTAAATCTTGCAGCAGATGCCTTGTGGGCAGTGATATCAGACTGAGTGCAAACACGGGGCAAACCGATGACATTTTGTTCTGTATCGCAGCGAGAAAAGCTGCTAGTGAGCTGAGACCCTTTCACTGCTTTATTCCCTGCCTAAAGCCCTGTGCTGCTGCCACATCTGCCTGCTGAAACGAGTCAATCCTGCCCAGGCTGGAATCAAGGAGGAAAAGGTACTGAGATAAGATATGAAATATATTTGGTAGGTCTGAGTCTGAAAAGATTTTACAGCACAATTCTCGCTTTAATGGAAAAATCACTGTCAGCTTGAAAGGCGAAGACAAATCTTCATCTGATACAACTCTGCTGAGGCTGTGGCTACCTGCTCCTGTTGGGATTCCAGAATATTTACCACTTGTGCCTTCAGACCACTCCCTTTCAAGATTTTATATTTTTACCCAGAGAGAAACTAAAATAAAAACCCTACAACTCCTCGCCAGGTTTTAATCACAAGCTCAGGAGCTCATTTCCCACCAACAGAAAAAGCATTTTCCCCCCACAACCCAGAACTTTCAACTGTCTCAATTAGCATAAGTATCATCCTGTCACGGGAATTTGCATCCAGGAAAAAACATCAATGAACATGAGAAAAAAGCCTGACAGCCTCCTAAATGCTGGAAACCATTTGTTTTCTGAACTGTTGAGTGAAGGAGGAGCTAAATTTGACAAGACCCATATTTTTCATAATGGTCCCTCTGCTCCAACACCTGGAGTGAGTTAGCAGGACAGAAAAGCTGCAGGAATTCTGAGCTTTTGCACCACCCCTGGTTGCCATTTTTTAAAACTGAAAGCTGCATCACTTCATTTTGCATCACAGAAAGGGTTTTCGGTGGGTGCTCCTTTATTTCCCAGACGGAAGCAGTCCTGGAGTTGGGGTCCTGACTCTGAGCCACCTAGGGGGATGCCACATCTGCCTTCATCCCCACCAGCAATCCTCCAGCCCATCCATGCAGTGCCCAAAGAGCTTTCCTGGAGCTCCTTTCCCCCTCAAAGGGCAAGAGACGCTGTGCCCTCTCCTGCTGGAACTCCCTGCTCCCAAATGGAACGGCCAGGGGTGGAAAGTGCTCCTGGAAGGATCCAGCACTGGGTATCTCTGGGCAGCTCCTGGCGTTTTGTGTTATCCTTCACGCTCTGGAAAGTCTCAGTATTCTGCCAGGCATCCTCAAAACAAACTTTTCCCAGGTTTTTTTCCTAAGAAAGGTTCAGTTTTACCGGCCAAATGTCAGTTGTCACTCTGGCTATCACTCTACCTTACACAATCTAACTCTTTGAGGGTTTTATCACTCTACCTTACACAATCTAACTCTTTGAGGGTTTTATCACTCTACCTTACACAATCTAACTCTTTGAGGGTTTTTAGGCAGTCTGAGAAATAAATGAGACATTTAGCCAATCCCTTCCTGGGTTGAACATGAGCAGGAATAATGAGAGTTGCTCCAGGTGCACATATTAATTACTATTCTGACATTTGGTGATATTATACCAAAACTATACTCCAGATTAAAGATGTCTGATATAAGCTAATATTGAACTGATAAAAGATGCACATTTAATAAGCCACAGAACAAAGAGAGAGAGGTGCTAAATCTAGAGTTCTGTGCTAGTTCTGTACCTCCTCTGAGTAAGAGCAAAAAAATCATTTCATGCCCGTGTTTGCATACTGTAAGCTAACAAAAGAGCTAAAAATACATTTGAACCAGAAAGATAGCTTTTTCCACCCCCAAAATAATAATCAATTATCCCTAAAAGACATTAATAAAACTTTCTTCCTCAGGAAAACTGAACATTTCTAACTCATATAAACTCTGAAAAACATCCTGAAGCAATTTCAACACATTTAATCTTTTCTGTGGTTTACGTATGACAATTGCTGTTGGTGTTCCTGTGAACATATTTGACAACAGAAATTTGACAAATGAAGATATAGACAATTGCTGTTGGATTCCTGTGAAGATACTATTCATTAGGCAAATATTCATTATCAGATTGCTGGCTAATATTTTCTCTTTAAGGCTGGCAGCAGCTAATGCCTTCTCACCTTTAGGTAATTACTAAAATTTTACCAAACAGTAAAATGTTCTCAAGTGCTCCATGCACAAGATGAGATTATTTAGGCCACTCAAAAGTTTGAGAAAAGTAAAGAATTCATCTTTTAAAATCTCGTTCTCGCACTGATGAATATTTAGCAGTCACTTTAAAAACAAGTTATTTGGCTTAATTATTTGACTTGCAGTCTGTTCTCAGATGAAGATTCAGCTCTGCTTTCTCCTTACACAAGAGATGGCCAGAATTAGACTGAGGAGAGAAGAAACGTGCTGATTTCCTCAGGAACTGACTACACAGATCAACGGTAATTTGACAGCTCTCGAGGAATTTTCAGTGAATTTAAAATCTGCGCTTTTGCTCTTAAGCACAGTTTCCTCAGCTGCACGTGTTTATAAAACTCTGCTCTGTTCATTCCCTCTCCAGGGCTCATCCCACCTCGTTTCCATTAGTGCATCTTGGGTGTGCCAAGACAGACAAATCTCCTTCTGCACCTTGCATCAGCAGCGCAGCGAAACACCCACCCTGTGATGGTGAGGCTGCAGTGCCCGCCTCAGCAAGGGGATCAATCCATTCCAGGCTACAAAAGCTCCATTTAGGAGGATTCCATCTGTATTTTTTTCACTTCTGTGTTTTCGGTATTCACTAATTACTGTCAGCGAACTGAAGTTGTGTGAGTTAGAAGCTCTAATGAGCACACCCAACAATGAAAAAGAAGTTACTTATATATAGAAAGCCACCTCTAAGCTTCTTATTAGACACCTCAACTTCCCTTCTGACAGCTTACCACTAGGATTCAAATTCCTACCACTAATGTCCTCAATTTCCTTCAGAAGAAAATTCTGACAACTGCATACTACATGCAGAATTTAGATTAAAGGATAGTCGACCTAATGAACTGAACTTGTTCATCAGAAATCTGAACTGAGCCAAGGTTAATGGTGTTAATCACCAGTCAGAAAGCTCAATTTTTTTTTTTATCAAGCTGCTTTTGTTGCTCAGATGAAGTCGGTTTCAGTGAGAAGCCAAGCTGAGTTTTGTAATACAGAATTGTCATCAGAATACACTTGTCAAGAGTTAAAGTATATGTGATATGAGATCAGCCATGTCACAGCTTTAAAGTTTAGATTGTACCAAACAAAGAAATAGAGCAAAAGCTGAGAAACTTAAAGAGGCATTTTAACTCTGACTTGGTCTGCTTATGGCTTTGGGAGGTTTTGGTGCCTTTTGTTTTTCACTCTTCAAGTTCCTTCTGTCCAGATCTGCTGGGGTATCTCAGCAGTGATGTTCCACCTTGTGCTGCTTTTAGGGCAGCAAGAGGGGATATAAACTGCAGTTTTTATGATCACAGACTCTAGTGAGGGATATCTCACGTATTCTAAGGAACACAGCTGCCAACACTTCCCTTGGCTTGAGGAATACACATTTACAGTCTGTACCAAATATCCTCTTCCTTCCATTACTAATACTTCTGACTGTCTCACATTCTGCCTTTTGTCTGAGGGCTGCTCAGTGCTTCAGTCACCACAAGACATAAGGGCATCCTTGTCCATGCTGAAAAATGTTAAACAGCTTTTAAAGTCAAACTCATGGACATACCTACTGTTAGATGAGTATAAAAGCAGAAATTACACTAGATGGATTATTATTATCATTGTTATTATTATTATTATTATTATTATTGACATCCTCCACATGCAAACAGAAATTTGGCCTGATTTTAAGAAATCCCCTAAAGGGAAAGAGAAAGAAAAGATCTGATTATTTGAATTGCCTGCATTCCTACTTTTCACAGATCTATCAGCTGCTCTATGGAATTTTAACGGTTAGTTCCAAGTTGCAGGGTAAGAATCAACCCTTTATATCGTTTTTAGACTTAATTACAGAAGGGAAATCAAGGTGGATTCAACTCGAATACTCAAGTTCCTATGAAGATTTCCATGGAAAATGCAAGGTGGTGGATGTGAAATGGGAGAGGTGTGGACACAAGAGACTGCCATGGACTAGGGATGGTGCAGACAAAATACTGTATGACAAGCCATAGGCAGACTCCACTGGTTTAATTCCTTTTTAATCTTGTATCAGTAATTTTTTTAATGCCTATTCCTCAAGCTGCCATATTTACTCCTGCAATACATCAAAGAAGCCTGACAATGTGAATTTCTGCCATCAGCATGCTCATTTCCTGCACTGATTTCTCTAAAAATAAAAGAGTAAAGTTATTTACTATTATTTACTGTTAAAAATCTAACAGTAAAGTTATTTAAACATGGTGACATGAAGTCTATTTAGTCATGATAGAATTCTGCTTTACATAAACATCTTTAAACAAACATTTAAGAGATTCATTTAATATTCCATATTTTACTGCATGATGGCACTAATTGCCAGACTTCTTTCAGCTCTTGTGATTTAATTACTTGATATCCTTTGAAATCCTGTGAACCATAAAAATCTCCAAAGCCTTGAACATTTGACTGGAGAAAAGCTCAACCCTTGCACAGGTGAGGAACGGCAGAAGTCAGCTTTTCCTGCCTAAATGATGAGTAGAAATGAATAATTGGGATTAATTAATCCGGGTCAGGCAATCTGACCATGTGCATTGTAACACAGGTTCCTACACTCTAAAAGCTGTAACATCACAAAACTCTGAGCCTGACCTCTTGGGTACACGCCAAGTGACTCGAATATTTCTGCCTGAAGCCTGTAAGTCAAACCCGCAGCTCAAAGAAATGTTTGAGATTGCGATTTTTCAAAGCTCAGAGGAGGTTAAAGTGAGCACATTTCTATGGTTTGCTGCTCCCCCTGTTAAATGCATTCCTCATTTCTACACTCACTTTGTCTGTGCTCACCTCTCAGCGGCAGAACTCATCACCTACCGCTGTATTAAAAACCACACTTCAGTCAGGAGACTCTTCCTCCCAAAAATACTTAGATTAAAACAAGTCTTTCAATGCCTTCAGATAATAATCTTAGCCTCAGTGGAAGGCACAGCGTGCTTTTATTCTGTTTTGGATGCAGCTTTGGGGCTGGTGTGGGTGTTTTCCCCTCTGACCCCTGGGGCTGTCACACCTGCACAGGGAACACGAAGGACTGCTGTGTAAAACACTGTCCCTTTGCTTTCCTCAGTGGCACAGAGCAAAGGAGCCAGTCCTTCCAGAGGCCTGTGGCATTCGCAGGACTGTGTGGGGCAACTCCTAATTGCAGTCTGAAAAACAAGGACCGACCCAGAGGGACACCCCACAGCAATTCCTGTGGATTCCAGGTTGGATTCCGTGTGCTTGTTGCTCCCCCAGGTCCATCCAGTGTTTGCTGGCTTCTCTAACACTGAGCAATCCAAGGGCAAACAATCACCAAAGGCACTCAAGAGCCCACAGCTGCAGCATCTGCAATAAAACTGCAACTAGATGAGCTCATCCTTAAAATAATGTATTCATTTTATCTGTAAGCATTTTTATTTTTTAACCCAGACTGTGTCACTAGCCTGTTCTGCCTTCCAGTGCAAAGTTGGGTGAGTCTTTAGAGCACTCACAACTATGTGGCAATCGTGTGCTAGATCAGATTTACTGCCCATGAGGCATATTGTAGGATTATTACTGCTCTTCAGAGAGTTATTTACACATTTTTCCTACCTCCCCTCCAATCCAACACCTTCCGAATGCTCTAAGTGACAAAATGAAACTGTTTTCTCTAGTTGGTGGAAATTTCTCCTCTCTTTAAAAGATGTACTAAAGGCACACTTCAAAGGGTTCTTTCACAGTTTCTGAGTGTGTCTGCCTAAATTGAATGGAAACTACTCTAACATCCCTCCAGATCATTACTGGGGAGAAACACTATGATAAAAAATTTATAACGTCTTAAAAATCTCAGAGAATCATGGAATATCCTGACTTGGAAGGAACCAGGGAATATTATCCGAGTCCAGCTCCTGGCCCTGCAGAGCACATCCCAGGAGTCACACCGTGTGCTGAGAGCACTGTCCCCAGGCTCTGGGAGGAGAAACATTTCCTGACAGCCAAACCAAAACTCCCCTGACACATTTTGGGGTCCTGCCCCTGCCCAGCACAGAGAGGGCATCACTGCCTGCCTCTTGGGTTCCCCTCAGGAGGAAGCTGGAAAATCCCTGTGACGTTTTTCTCCATCTCCTCCAGGCTGGAGAGGTGACGTCAGCCATGCCTCCAGACCCCTCACCATCCTCACCCCTCCTTTGAGGACATTAGGATATCTATTAGGATATCTATTAGGATATCTCTAATAGATTTATCTCTTTCTTAGGTTGTAAAACTGCCACATCCCTTGAGGTGATGCTGCCTCAATGCAGAGGAAAGCAGGACACCCCAATGCTCACCCAGCTGGCAGTGCCCTGTGCCCCCAGGACACCCCAATGCTCACCCAGCTGGCAGTGCCCTGTGCCCCCAGGACACCCCAATGCTCACCCAGCTGGCAGTGCCCTGTGCCCCCAGGACACCCCAATGCTCACCCAGCTGGCAGTGCCCTGTGCCCCCAGGACACCCCAATGCTCACCCAGCTGGCAGTGCTGTGTGCCCCCAGGACACCCCAATGCTCACCCAGCTGGCAGTGCCGTGTGCCCCCAGGACACCCCAATGCTCACCCAGCTGGCAGTGCCCTGTGCCCCCAGGACACCCCAATGCTCACCCAGCTGGCAGTGCCCTGTGCCCCCAGGACACCCCAATGCTCACCCAGCTGGCAGTGCCCTGTGCCCCCAGGACACCCCAATGCTCACCCAGCTGGCAGTGCCGTGTGCCCCCAGGACACCCCAATGCTCACCCAGCTGGCAGTGCTGTGTGCCCCCAGGACACCCCAATGCTCACCCAGCTGGCAGTGCCCTGTGCCCCCAGGACACCCCCAATGCTCACCCAGCTGGCAGTGCCCTGTGCCCCCAGGACACCCCAATGCTCACCCAGCTGGCAGTGCCGTGTGCCCCCAGGACACCCCAATGCTCACCCAGCTGGCAGTGCCCTGTGCCCCCAGGACACCCCAATGCTCACCCAGCTGGCAGTGCCCTGTGCCCCCAGGACACCCCAATGCTCACCCAGCTGGCAGTGCCGTGTGCCCCCAGGACACCCCAATGCTCACCCAGCTGGCAGTGCCCTGTGCCCCCGGGACACCCCAATGCTCACCCAGCTGGCAGTGCCGTGTGCCCCCAGGACACCCCAATGCTCACCCAGCTGGCAGTGCCCTGTGCCCCCAGGACACCCCAATGCTCACCCAGCTGGCAGTGCTGTGTGCCCCCAGGACACCCCAATGCTCACCCAGCTGGCAGTGCCCTGTGCCCCCAGGACACCCCAATGCTCACCCAGCTGGCAGTGCCCTGTGCCCCCAGGACACCCCAATGCTCACCCAGCTGGCAGTGCCCTGTGCCCCCAGGACACCCCAATGCTCACCCAGCTGGCAGTGCCCTGTGCCCCCAGGACACCCCAATGCTCACCCAGCTGGCAGTGCCCTGTGCCCCCAGGACACCCCAATGCTCACCCAGCTGGCAGTGCCGTGTGCCCCCAGGACACCCCAATGCTCACCCAGCTGGCAGTGCCCTGTGCCCCCAGGACACCAGTGTCCCCCCAGTGCCAGGGCACTGCTGGCTCCTGTCCTGGCCCTGGAGCAGGAACTCCAGGTCCCTTTACAATGCCCCTGCCTCCAGAGTTTCCCCCCCAGTCTGTCCCCAAATCCAGGGTGCCCACACACCTTTGGGCTCTCTCCCCTGACTGACCTGCAGAGTGGTGAGGAAGTGCAGACCTTAGGGAACTGGAGATCTGACAATCCCAGTGCAGGCACAGTGCAGACCCCTCAGTGTCTTTAGCTCAGACTGATGTGTTTTATGAGCACTGGGCTGCTCACACACATTGTACATGTTTCCATGTATGTGAGAGCAGTGGGGAACGGCCAGAATCCCACCTCTCTCAGCCTCCAGAAGACAGTGCATGCACCATAACCACTCTTTGAAGTCTCTCCCTAGCCCCTCATCGAGTGTTTCAATTGTTTGCAAGGGCACTTGTAGTAGAACTTGGCGGGGATTTAATCTGAAACTTGCAAGAAATTAATTTAGAGAAGAAATCACAGAACGAATGTAACGGTTTCTTTTATAAACAGCATTATGCAATTGCTCTGTCAGGTAACTGACACCTTAATCTTTTTCCTACTAGGATTTATTACTGCATGAAATCCAGCTCTGTATAAAAACCTCGTTCTGACACACAGAAGGCTCCAAAGGCAGGGAAATCTCTGTCAAACAGTCCAGAACTCACAGCGTCAGCTCAGAGACGGAGCACAGCCACCACAACCAGCTTAAACAGACAAAGTTTTTATGAATGCAGAAACCCAAAGGTCGTGTTGCAGCCCTTTACAGCATGTTTCTTAGGTGTCTGAAGATCTTACACTGAACTATCTGAGCCTAAGAGGAAATCAAATGATATTATTCAGAATACTGCATTGATAGCACAAGCCAAATACAGGTTACATAAATCAACAGACAGCGTTTTATGGAGGGAGAATTTTTTGGTAAAGAAGCAGCCTACTGTGTGCTTCTTTCATGATTTATTAAAAACTGATCCAAAAGCTTATTAAATTGGTTTTATATTTTAAAGCACTAAACAGAATTCTTTATCCCCCAAAATTAAAAAAAAAACAAAACTCTTAATATTGAAGTGTAGATATTTGAACTAATTTACAGTTATATAAAAAAATATTATCCAGTAAAGGATTTCAACATTATCTCTAAACATTATCTCTAATTACTATCAGGACAGTCAGGAGGGGATGGGACTTTGTTGATCTACAAGTTTTGGAAATAAGTTGAGTGTAGATTTTTGATCCAAGGATAATACAGCTTAGGAAGAAAAAAGCACTATGAGAAATTAAATACTACCCCAATAATAGAGGGTAGGAATCGAGGAAAGGTAAGATTTCATCATTCCAACTTTAAAAGAGCCTTCCATTCGAGTCCAGGTTTTCCCTGGATTATCAAACATGCTGTATTTCATTTTTCCTCTGTGGATGTTTGGTTTCCAGAGCAGCCCAACAGCAGTCAGAAGTGAAATATATTTGTGCATTAAAATGATAATCTGCATGGTGTCCTGGGGTGACTTTGTGATGCTTGTGTCCCCAATTATCCGTTCTCTTTGTGCTGATAAGTTCTACACCTTCAGGACTGGTTCTGGGAGTGAAGGAGAGGGAAGAAGCAGCTCTCTGTTTGCAGGAATTGCCCTCACTGCTCCACGTCCTGCTCCTGGACTCTGTTGTCTATGGACAGACAGAGAGAGAGAGAAAACTCTCCTTGGCTTTGAGTCAGCTTTTAGCCAGCTGAGGCAGACAATTCCCTGGACCGTTTTCTCTTCTTTTTCTTGGAACTGTTCAAACCTGCTCTGGACTGAGAACCCAAAAAGCACTGGAAGCTCACAGCTGCAGCCCACGGGGGCCCAGGATGGCATTTTCCAGTGCTGAGGGACTGCTGAGAGACTGGGTGGGCTGAGCTACAGCCCGGGCAAGGACTGCCTCAGTTTTGCCATCTCACTTCAGAACGGCCAGAGGTTCTGTTGTTTGATACTGTTTATTGGTTTTGTACTTGTGGGCACTTTGCTTGGTAAATAAACAGGTTTTTTCCACTTTTCTCTAAGGAAATGTTTTCCCACACCAGTTAGGGGAAGCGCCACTTGAATTTGCGTTCTAGAGGGACCCCATTTGGAGATTTCCTCCCAAATTTGCCCTAAACCAGGACACATTGCTTGTACTGCAATTAAGAGTTCAGAATTTTGAAGGGCTGGTATTTACCAGGAGATTGTTCCAGGAAAGATGGACAGACTGCCCTGAACAAACTCTCTAACTGCCTGGACTCGAGAAACACCCCGAGGGATGCTGTCCTCATTGCAATGGGGCAGTTGTAACCAGGTGATTCAGAGGCCCCTTTGAACCCAAACCTTCTCTGAAGGAACAAGTGAAGACAGCCAAAGCAGTCATTATCCCTGTATCTCTCTCTGGCTCCTTATCAAAATGGTATCTTGGTTTTCAGAAAGCGTGTCACAAATGAACAGGGAACTCAGAGCCAGACACCTCCTGGGTCACCTGGGCAAACCCTCTGTCTCAGCCACGATGTGACTGGATTGTTTCTGTAAATTTTCCCCTGGCCTCACTGTGCCCAAGCTGCTCTGAGGAGAAGCTGCTAAAAATGCCCTCCAAATTCTTTCAGCATCATTCTACCTCCCAAATCTCACCCTGGTTTTAATATTTTTGTTCCCTGTTTCTTGCCTTTTTGCCATTATCACAGCAGCAGCGCAAAGACCTTCTCCTGACGCATTGGAGTCATGACAGGAAAGATTTTGTTTCAAGTTGCATTTTAACTGCCAAAGTTTTAGGCTCTTTTGCCTGTAAAGAAGACCTGAGAGACAGTGCAATAGAATGAGCTACTGCTTGCTCACCAGACACTAAATTGGCATTTGTTAAGTAGAAAAATATTGCTCAAGTTCATTTTGTGCTGTGTCATCACCTGACCCACTCATCAGGGATTTCACTTCCCTGCCCAGCTCCAAAGCTTTGCTCTGCTCCTGCCCTTCACTCCTTGTCTGATGGGCTCCAGCTTCACACTGTATTTTATTCAGCAACAATTTACAGGGTTTAAGCTACTCAAATCTCCTTACGATTGCTCTGGCTTGAGAGATGTATTACTCATAATTCTTGAGAATGATATACAAACAAAGCAGTCAGACCTTGAAATGCAAACTTATATAACTTAATCTCCCAGCTCCCTGCCTGGCTCATGGCACCAAAGCCCCACCAACATGCAGGATATTATTTAGGTGAGTGCTACTTGTGATTATATATGGCATTAGATGTTTTATGATGCTTAGGGAACACTGACAACACTCCTGAGCTACAAAAGAAAAGCAGCCCCCCTTCTAAAGCAGCACAGCATTTCAAGTCTTTGTTATGTTACTTCAGACGCTCATTTCTGCCATAATAGCCCCAGCATTAAGCTCTGAACCCAACTGTGCACCCATTTTCCTGTGCCATTTACTTTCCTGACTGCAGGAATCGCACACTTACTGCCTCTGGGATTTTAGATCATTGTTCCAGCCTCCACACGCTCTAAAAGGCAGAAAAAAGGAGAGCTAAATGTTGAGATCTTCAGTGAAGAAGTGGTGTATGCTCAGCTAACATCTCGTAAGAATATGAAGAAAAAAAGTGCTGTTAGATCATTCGTGGTCTCCAGTAGGAGGGATGCTAATGGCTAATGTCACACAAAACTGAAGAGGGCTTTGATGGGAATCTTAAGGCTGGAGTAAGTTGAGCTCAAGGTATTTTTTCAGTATAGTTTTCACTGAGGGCCTTCTGTTATACCCAACGTGTCCAACCTGCCCAGAACCAGCTCACAGCCTTCTCAAATTAACAAACAAGAAATATCTGTGGGAGGAAAGTAAACAGGAAATATCTGTGGAAAGGTGTTAAATTCTGCTGAAAACACAGAAAGCAACAAATACAGTGAAACACCCTGGATTTAATCATTCTCATTCTGCTCAACTACCGGCACTGTGCTCTCAGTTAAAGCATATACTCCCATGTCCAAAGATTTCTGCACCAGTTTGGACAGTTAAGACCACGGTATCCAAAAATCAACCTTCCATTCCAGTTAGGCTGAACAGATTTATTCCAGCAAGCTGGAACATAGACCATCTTCTGTGTTCTAAAATTCTTCACATCATGGTTTTCAATTTTTCTGTTCAGGCCAGGCTTTAAAGTTCCCAAGGCATGGAACTTTATTTCTGGGCTTTTAAACCTCTGTTTCCATGCAGTTTATCTGGTATCTTTTTCTTAACCAAACAAACAAGTTCCTGGGAAAACTGAGATTCCTTTATTTCCAGTACAGTTTCCATTCTCAGCTACATTTGCCTATGTTACCATAGAAATCCACCTGGACCGAAAATAGGAAACGTGTTGCCTTTGAGAGGTTACTGGGAGATATTTAACTAATGCTGTGTCCTCTGGTCATTTGTAACAGGGGTGATGCTTTGTAAACTACAGCATAAGAAACTATCCAAGATAAACAGCAACTACTCTTTTCAACAGAAGGAAAACATTTCAATTCAGGCAAAGGGTATACCAAATCTGCAATGATAGAAAGGGGACAATCGTTTAAGGGATTAAAGTATCAAACTTCAGAGCAGAAAAGTCAATTCAAGGCTGGATGTCACATTTGAGTTGCCATGCATGCAATAGTGAGCTAAGATGTGACCACAGAAACTCTGTTGCTCTAAGTACAAGCAAGTACCTTCATTATCTATTTTTTTCTGCAGTATGAAGCAGTGGTATAAAAGGGCTTTTCCTGAAACTGAGAATATTGATGGGACCAGAATACTAGAAAGTATTACATATTTTATGGACATTTCAAGCTAGGAGTTATAAACATAATTCAGACGAAAGCTTGGGGTAGTTTTGTCCTGCTGCTCCCCAAAATGCCCACGCATCCTTTGTTCCTTTCCCAGTCCACAATCAGTAGCAGTAATTCGATCTGCAGATGTGTGCCTGCTAAATCCACCCGATTCACATTCCACCAGCTCCTACAAACCGTGAATGGCTTGGATTTCTCAGGATAGGTGTGGTCAGGAAGGAAACCTGCCTTACATCACACCCAGAACTCAGGTGTGGTGACACCCATGAAATCAGGTGGGTATTTATATGAGACACCATGAACAGGTTTGTGCCCTGATTTCTCAGCTGCTCAGTACAGACTGGGAGAGACACGTCTTGATGCCTCAGCACACCGAACAGGAGAGCGTTTGTACAGCCCCTCAGCTGTCTGCAGCACTCAGGATAACCCCAGAGCCCCCTGCTCCTCCTGCCAGCAGAGCAGGGCTGGGCAGGACCTCGACAGAACACACTTTTGTGCTCTCATGGGGGTGGCACATCGCTGCTTCCTTCCGTCCCTGTCTCCACAATTAATGGCCAACAGAACCCAGGACACGCTGAGAAATCCAGGAGTCTGCATCAGGAGCCTACATCAGGAGTCTGCATCTGGAGCCTAAATCAGGAGCCTAAATCAGGAGCCTAAATCAGGAGTCTAAATCAGGAGTCTAAATCAGGAGCCTAAATCAGGAGCCTAAATCAGGAATCTAAATCAGGAGTCTAAATCAGGAGCCTAAATCAGGAGCCTAAATCAGGAGTCTAAATCAGGAGCCTAAATCAGGAGCCTAAATCAGGAGCCTAAATCAGGAGTCTGCATCAGGAGCCTAAATCAGGAGTCTACATCAGGAGCCTACATCAGGAGTCTGCATCAGGAGCCTAAATCAGGAGCCTAAATCAGGAGCCTAAATCAGGAGCCTACATCAGGAGCCTAAATCAGGAGCCTAAATCAAGAATCTAAATCAGGAGTCTAAATCAGGAGCCTAAATCAGGAGCCTAAATCAGGAGCCTAAATCAGGAGCCTAAATCAGGAGCCTAAATCAGGAGTCTGAATCAGGAGTCTGAATCAGGAGTCTGAATCAGGAGTCTGAATCAGGAGTCTACATCAGGAGTCTAAATCAGGAGTCTAAATCAGGAGCCTAAATCAGGAGTCTGCATCAGGAGCCTGAATCAGGAGCCTAAATGAGGAGTCTAAGTGCCCCTGAAGAGCCTTTTCTCTCCCCAAAAGCAGAGTCTGTTTGGCAGAGAAAGAGGAGAGCAGGAAGGTCTCTCAAGTCCAGAAGCCTTGAATGGCAGCTCTCTCATTTACTGTTTCAAATGTTCCCGTGGGGTCACTGAGATTTCAGATTCCCTGAGCAGGAGCTCATGGGCTCCCACTCCACTCCTATCATTTCAAAGAGTAAAAATAACCCAACTACTGAAATGCTGAGCAGACAGCTTCTTCTCATGAACATGGACGTGGATGTCTCTGGTTCCAGGAAGCCAAAAATGGATCAGATTTTACAGTTCAGAGCTGTTGGTCAGACTCTGTCCTCAGGAAAAGTCAATCAGAATAAATTCTAATGAGGGAGATTATGAGTACTTCAGGGTTTAAGTGCTCTATTTCAAGATTTATCACGTTTCATTCTCAATTTAGTGCTTTCATTCATTCCCCTTTCTGTCGCATTTGGGGGGGGTTTTACTAGAACAAAGAAATTAAAAAGTTCTCTCAAAAATGAGAGCTCCACAGAATTATCCCCATTGTGTAGAATCCTCAAACTTGGATCACTAATACCTGCCAGACTGTCAAAAAGGAAAACATGCTCTCATGATATGGGAGAGAAACTGTAATGAAATGCTTTGATTTTTGGGGGGATAAGTTTTTGTCACCGTGCTCAACCTCCAAGAATAACAAAAAAAATTTTGAAGTGAATTATATCCCTGGATTCAAACCACTAAGTCACAAATAAGCAGAACTGCATTTAAATATTGCTTGTAGCAAGCCTTTTGTAGGCTTACTTCCAGCTGAAGCAGGGAGGAACTTGCCCAAGCAATAGATTATATTAGGTGAAAGTTAAAAATTTTAAAAAGACATGTATTTGTGTCAAGTCAATAAAATTCCAACTAGGAAAACTCCACTGAGCATGTGACAAAGCAGCTTTAAAGCACAGCAGGATGAATCCACACCTTGTGTCAATTTAAAAAATTGCTTGATTTAGAGCAGCACATTTGTTCTTATCAATTCACTTATATAGAAATAATCACTTCCTATGTGCCATTTTATATCAGATTTCTCTGATGTAAAAGGAAGATCAGTTTATTGAGAAAGCATTTTGACCTACTTTGTACTAATAATCTTCCAGGGTTTTCCAGCATCTAGTTTACACATCTCATAATTTATTTGAATTGTACTTGAATTTTATGTTATTTCAATATACACTATTATTACTACAGAGAGAAGCAGTCAATCCAGACATACTTATCCTCTGGTAGAAATATATATTACAGGTAGCTGTCAACATTTTGGCCTTTCTGTTAAACTCAGAGCCTGTACAGAGCCAAAAAACCCCAGAAATTATATTGAGGAAGTCCAGAAGAAGATAAAACAATTTTAAAAACAACTGAAAGAAAGTAAAAAAAAATGTGCTTTATCTCATCTATTCTTTTGCAGGGGAAAAAAAAAAAAAAAAAAAAAGATATCCAAGAAAAATGGTACTTGCAAGATTTAAGCTGCTATAAAATCTAGTTTCAAGCTGGCCACTAACAGTTTAGTACTTATTAGAAATGTCTTTAGGGGTCAGAATTTAGGTGAATCTACTAAAGGGTGAGAAGAATATCTCTGCTTTGTCTCCCTGATCTCTACAGGAAATATTTCACAATCCCTTCAGTCGTCATTGTTGGATTTACTCCATGCCAACATCACAGCCTAGGCCACTGCCAAAAATAAATCACCTTTTTCACCGTGGAAAGTTATCTGACACCAACCTGGAAACAGGTTATTTGGCATCAACCTGGAAACAGAGTAATTTCCTTAATCTGCTTGGTCTATCAGCTCCTTGTACAACCCAAAGTGCTGAACTGGGAGGTGAGTGCACAGAGAGATCAATCCACGCTGATTGATCTCTCTGCCAAATCTGATCATTCTGCCAAAGCACCACAAATGCAGCAGGTTTTTATACGATAGGTGGCTTCACACACGTTTGGGACAATGAATAGACTGGAATTGCCCAATACTGCAAACCTGAGGAGCAATGCAGTAAAAGAGACCCCAGGAATGTCAAGAGACCTTAGGAATAAGAGTGATTTTGCTGGTATACTTGGAAGCTGTAAGCTCCGATCATTTTTATTTCCCGTTATCGCAATGTCTATTCCTGTCAATAATTAAGTTAAGAATGTCATTCAGTTTACATTGCAGCAGTCCAGGCACAGAGAACTGGTTTTTCTCTTTCCTTTTCACATTTCATTTCTAGTGCACAGAATAAATACAGAAAGTGTGGATTTTCTTAGTAATCACTTAGATTACACCTAGCTACCCATAAATATGCTTTTCTACCTAATCAGCAGCCTCCACAGTATATTGCATTAAATCAAGATAAAATTCTGCAGGATAGGACATAAAGTGTGTTCACACACTAGCTGAAATCAAGTTTCAGCTAGACTTTTAGTTTTAAATATTTTTCTAGATTACAAGCCTATCTGAATTCCACGAAAACAAGCAAACACACCCTCCCAATGTTTCAAATCACCACAATACAGCAATTTAATTATTTCACCTCCACTTATCTTTCTTATATACATAATGTCAAGTTATTTCAATCAATTATTCACAGACAGTTGTGAGAGATTTTCATTAATTTGGTACATTACTTAGGTGAACAGGAGAAAAGGCAAGGGGGCACTTAGAGAAAAAAAATCATTAAGTCTCTCATACACAGGGATATATTGCTCAACATAAAAAATGGTAATGCAAGAGGTTTTTATAGTTATCATGAGCAGCTTTTCACGGCCTAGGATCCTGCTGAGGATACCCCGGCTGCAGAAGGAATGTCTCAGAGCCCTGGGAGTTGTCCCAGGAGACCTCTCACCTCAGGGCAGGTCACAATGATCCAAATACTCCACTGATGGAGATAAACTCCTGTCCCAGCACTTCCACTGGAGATTGTACCAGCTCCATAGAAAACCTGATTTCATGTGTAACTACCTCAATCCTTAGAAATTTGACTCAGTCTTACCCCTAAATGTATTTTCCTGCAGTTCTGCCTTGTGACTTTTTTGCCCCACAGGTGCAGAGCAAGAGCTGCTCACTGCTCTCATCTCCCCAGCACCTTACACTCGTTTGAAGGCTTTATCTGTCCTTTTGTCACTCCAAACCCCTGGGTTTTCAGGGTGTCCTCATAACCTCCTCCTCATTTCTCCCCTCTAATCAGCCTTCCTGCTGCTCTCTGGGCAGTAACTTCATTCCAAGGGTGGCACTGAGGATTGGTGGTCAAACTGGGCTCTCACAAGTGTGCAGCAAAATTCACACCAGTGTGGGGAGGCAGTTGTGCAAGAAATTGCATTTTTCTTCGGCACAGCACAGCATAAACCTTTCCCCTGCTGAAATGGCATGATGTTGTACTGTGTACTTGTGCTGCACGTGGGGGTTTTAGATCAATTTAAGTGGCAAAAAAAGCCCTTTGGTCTTTAAAAACTTTTCTTTCTCTTCCTAGATGGGAAGAGCACAACAGCATTCTCAAACCCGGCCTGTGTATACCTGTGGACAGAGTTACAGCTGCAAAAACAGGAGAAGGTGAGTGCTTGGTAACACTCCAAATCAAAAACTGGCTGATAAGCCAAGTTGTGCTGATAACAGAGTGTGTTCTCATCAACAGCCTGCCTCTGGTTTCCTTTGGAGCCTGTGTGCATCTCTCCCCTGCACAGACAAACCCTTCCACTGCCTCACTGGCAAGCTCCTTTTCTGGGGAGCATTTTACACCCTGTGTGGTCTCAATTTATACCAGCAAGCATCTGTGACGTGCTCAGCAGTATTCACCCCCTAAAACGCCCTCTAAAAGCAACAACATCAAAACAAATTTGTGAGGGAGTTGATGATAGAGGAGGTTTTCTCACTTGGCTTTATACTTTTTACTACTTCTGCTGCTCAGTGCCGCCTGCAGGAGATGCCTGCTCCAAGCCTTTGGAGGAGGACCTCTTTTCCAGGTTCAATTATTCCCAGCGCAGGGAAAGGTTGTTCCAGTAAGAATTGGTGGTGATAGAATAAGAAGAAGAAGAAGAAGAAGAAGAAGAAGAATGAGAAGAAGGAGAAGAAGAATGAGAAGAAGAAGAAGGAGAAGAAGGAGAATGAGAAGAAGAAGGAGAAGAAGGAGAAGAAGGAGAAGAAGGAGAAGAAAGAAGAAAGAAGAAAGAAGAAAGAAGAAAGAAGAAAGAAGAAAGAAGAAAGAAGAAAGAAGAAAGAAGAAAGAAGAAAGAAGAAAGAAGAAAGAAGAAAGAAGAAAGAAGAAAGAAGAAAGAAGAAAGAAGAAAGAAGAAGGAAGAAGGAAGAAGGAAGAAGGAAGAAGAAGAAAGAAGAAAGAAGAAAGAAGAAAGAAGAAGTCACTGAAGCTGCCGTGAACAGTTCCAGGGGGACACCTGAGTAAGGGACATGGGCAGTGGGGCCACACGCACTCTGAGCAGGCTCACTGATGGCACTGAGCTGTGTGGGACAGTCACCTTGGGGAGAAGGGATGCCACCCACAGGGACAGGGACAGGCTGGAGAGGTCCCACACCTGGGGCCAGCACACCTGCAGGGCAGAGAGCGGCCATGCAGAGAGAGATGTGCAGGTGAGCAGCTCACCGTGGGCTGACACCGAGTGCTCACAGCCCACAAAACCCTGGGCTGCCCCCAGAGGTTTCTCCAGCTCTGCTTTACTCCTCTGAGAAAGCACCTGGAATACTGAGGCCTAGCTCCTAAATTTTATTCATGTTCATAATGCCTGTATAACTTAAGGAAGGGACAGTATTAATTCCCAGACTAATACCAGCAAAGCACAGTCAAACAGAGGCCTTACAAAAGGCTAGAGTTCATGGTTTTTATTGAGTTGATGAGTATTTTCCCTTTGGTGTAATGTCTCTGAATTTTAAAAAAATGGGCAAAATTCAGTATGCAGAAGGAACCATGAGCAGGGGAGACCAGCCATGCAGTTGTGTTAAGTGCAATAAATAGCAGTTTAAATAGATATTTTTCTGTGAGCAGCCTCAGGCTTTCCTGATCACCCAGGACGTTAAAGATGAAGGAAAGAACTGTGGGGTCTTCAACACCAGAAGAAGTTGGAGCAAGTGCATGGGAGGGCACAGAGCTGGTCAGAGCAATGCTCCCACACCAGAACTGGACTCGGTTTCCAGGCTGAGAAGGGCAGGGCTGCTCAGCCTCAAGAAGGGAAGGTTGTGTGCACATCTCTTAGACTTTCCAGCATGTGAAATAGTCTCCAGGGGAACCAGAGAGGAGCTCTGCATCAGGAGCTGCAGTGACACGATGAGGAGTTATGGCTATGAATTGAAAGAGGGGAAATCAGGGTGAGATGTGAGGAGGAAATTCTTCACTGTGAGGGTGGTGGGACACTGTCCAAGGCCTGGTTAGATGAGGTCTTCAGCAGCCTGCCCCAGTGAGGGTTTGGACTAGCTGATCCCAAAGGTCCCTTTCAGTCCCTTAACAATCTATAATTCTAGGACTAATGCAGAAAAAACACCCGGGAGCACTGACAATCTCGACCTCCTCTTTCCTTCCCTGTGCCCAAGGTTCATCTTGCCGTGCAAATCGAGAACCTCCTCCCACTTCATCCATCCTCAAGTGACCATCCTCAAGTGCCACATCCCCCCAAAGGGCACAGGGCACGCAGCAGGTTTCTGAACACCTCGCCCAGATCTCTCTCGCCGTATCAGAACATGTTTTAGGAGATGGAATTCTTCTTCTCCACCAAGAATGCTTTTAATAAACACCCAGCATGGAATTTCCAACTAGAGACGTCTTCACAATCAATTAAGATAATGAATGCTTTAGAAAAAGAACTCGGAAGTCTGATTGTGAACACCACAGCCTGTAAATTCCCTAAGTAGCTCACTGAAGCCCAGGATGCTCTGCAGACCAGGAGCACCCTGCCAAGAGCACAGAGGACATCAGTGGGACGTGCAGTGGGACAGGCCAGCTCCAGCAGCCCTGCTGCATTCCATGGATGGAGCCTGGTGGCAGGAGCACCAGTCCTGGACTGCCCTCTGAAATCACTCTGGATGCTGTGCACCCACAGCTCTTTCCTTCATCTTTAACATCCTGGGTCATCAGGAAAGCCTGAGGCTGCTCACAGAAAAATACCTATTTGAACTGCTATTTATTGCACTTAACACAACTGCATGGCTGGTCTCCCCTGCTCATGGTTCCTTCTGCATACTGAATTTTGCCCATTTTTTTTAAATTAAGAGACATTACACCAAAGGGAAAATACTCATCAACTCAATAAAAACCATGAACTCTAGTCTTTTGTAAGGCCTCTGTTTGACTGTGCTTTGCTGTTATTAGTCTGGGAATTAATACTGTACTTCCTTAAGTTATACAAGCATTATGAACATGAATAAAATTTAGGAACTAGTCCCTTGGCATTTTTGAGCAGCAGGTAAATGCTTTTGAGCAGTTAATTCTACAAGGTTTACACTTTTGTTTGCTGGTCAGTTTACCTCGTGTAAGAATAACTTATCCCTTTATAGTTTACCTTAACTCACAGCAGTCAGAGAAATTATTTCCCTTTTATTTTTCATTCATTTCTTTTTTGTCCTCTAATCGTATAATTTCCTGAAGAGATTAAAAGAAAATTTTGCTTTTCAGAAAATAAAGTCTCAAGTCAAGCTGAACAGATAACTCACACCCTGCTCAAATCACAGAGCCTAAGGTTAGGAGTGTGAGAAGTTTTTCCTTCAGCAATTAGCTGAAGGAAATTTTATAGGGATTTTATAGAGAATTTAAGGAGCTAGGTATTCATCTGTTCCCCTGGCATCACAGGTGTGTGAGGACTGCACAAACCCACCTGACAGGTATTACCCAGGCAGGAGTTAGGGACAACTGGAGAAAAGTGAAGCACAGAAGTGTTGAGACTCTGCTTAGGGAAATAAATTAGGCTGTCATTCTCACGGGGGCTGTTTAGGGAAACAGAACAAATTTGAATAACTGTTCTCTCAAACCATCTGAGCTTGCCTCTAACTACCCCAAGTTGTTAGTGATGCGTTTTAGCAGTGTAACTCAGACCTTTGGCAGGAGCTTCTCTGACACTGTCTTTTAGAGCAGAACTGACACCGGTGACAAAACTGACATTATGTGTGTTCATGCTATTAATCAGATTCTGCCTCCTCTAGGGCCTTATTCCCAGGATGCCTTTTCAAGAGGTGCAAATATGACCGGATAGGTCTTGAGCCTCATTTCAGTTTTTAGCAGACACTTCAGAAGTGCTTGAAAGGGATGTTTTCTGTGTTAAGATCAGAGAAACAGCGAAGAGGTAGAAATCAGCAAAACTAAAACATTGCCTTTATTCTGTGGGACCTGTTTTGTCTCTCTGAGGTTTGCTGCACGGTTACAATTATCTGCCAGACATCCTTCATCCTTGAAAAAAAAAGTCTTACTTTGATTAGCTCAACGATTTTTAGGTTCTCAATAACAGTTCACACAATATTTGAAGAACTATCTGTATTTAATAGCCAGGGGACAGTACCACAGAAGAACCACAAGCCTTTGGAATGCTCTTTTCCAGGTGATCTCTCTTATGTCAGGTAAACCACTGGAATTTTTTCCCCGTTTTTGCTTTTCTAGCACATAAAATTTGTCCTTATAACGTGAGGACACTCTCGGTCAGGGAAAAGTGGCAGAACACAGAGACAGCAGCTGAAGAACACCATGAATGCTTCTGTGGTGAGGATAAACTCCTCCTCTCCCTCATTTGCTCCCCATCTTCAAAACACTGAGTTACTGTCAGTTCCTGCTCTGTGCCAGGTTTGGAGGGAATTTCTCTTCCCTGACACACACCTCCATGCTGCAGAGGGGCTGCTGCCATCCGGGTAAGATGGACATTTGCTGAGACCCAGGGAGCTGAGTTTGCCATTTAACCTTGCACCAATCCTTGCTCTTGCCAGTTGGGATAATTCCCCAATCCCAAGAGCAGCTGAACCCTTTGGTCAGCTCTGTACACTCAGATTGCTGCGCAAGGTGTAACCAGAAGTGTGTATTCTGCTATCACCTGTTGTGGCAGCAGTTTCCTTTGTCTCTTCCCGCTGCATTCACAGAGCCATCTCTCAGCCCTGGACCCTCTGCAGGATCATCTCTGCTCCAACAAAACCCTTCTGTCACTCCAGGGGATGGATTGGACCGACACCAGCACCCCGACACACTGCAACCTGACTGGCAGGGGTTTCTGTTCGTTTTCTGTGCTTTTTACATATTTATTTTAATTTTCCCAGTGTAATAGTTAATATTCCTATTCCCACATATTTGCCCGAGAGCACCTTAACTCCTAAATTCTGATACTTTGGAGGGAGGGGGTTTACATTCTCGATTTCAGGAGAGGCTGCTGCCTTTCCACACAAGGACATTCCCGTGTCCACTGCTAACCTACTTCTTCTTTTTCTCCACAGCAGCAAATGTCTGTCACTTAGTTTGAGACAAAAAAAAAAAAGTCAAAAGAAATTGTATTTTCTTGATAGCAGCACTTAAAACCTGACTTTTTTTTCCCCTAGAGTTAAACACCTGCCTATAAAGAGAGCTCCAAAAGCTGCTCACTAATTTAACACCTCTTCTGTGATAGTTGCAGCTTGAAAAGTGACCCAGCTTAAAGGTATTTCCCCATTTTACAAAAACAAAACAAAACAAAACAACAAAACAAAACAAAACAAAACAAAAACCCAAAAAAAACCAACCAAGACAACCAAAAAAGCCCCACCCAACAGTGCACATGAAACACAGAAGACAATTTTGCAGCTAGCAGCTCTTCCTTCCCATTACTCAAAGACACGACACTGATATGGTGATATGGTTAAATATTTTCTAATTAAGATGAAGAAAACATAAAAGGCCGGGACATCAAACAAGTTAATGCAGTCGACTACAACAATTACCCTGATCAAGCCTTGAAATGCTGCATCTGAGATGAGCTCTTTTCAAACAATAAACCCTGGCTGTGTTGGAAGCACCTATTCATCACTTAATGAACACTCAGACTACAACCATTAAATTAAGTGTGTGTTTTGCATTACAGTCATTTAGGGGTCAGGTCAACGAGCAATAATGTTGTTGCTACAACAAAAAAAACCTGCAACTTCTGGTTTTATATTTCATTTTAAAGCTTCAGTTCCACGCTAATGTAATAGTCAATGTGATTTTGTAATACAAATTCATCTGCTCTCTGAAGATACTAGATTGAGTTTTTATTTTTCCATAAATCATATCAAGGAGTTGGTTTTTTGGGGGGTTGTTTTTGGGTTTGTGTGGGTTTTTTTTTTTTTTTTTTTTTTTTTTGTTTTGGTTTTTTTTTTTTCCCCTGAAAATACAGATAGCAAGATAGGGAGTACAACATAACCAAACTTGATTAATTCTACCAAAATCCCCCACGGCATAAAATTCAGGAATACCAGTTCCTGCACACTGTTCAAAGACCTGTTCTTAGAGCAAAGAGCAGTAGGAGCACACAAACACTGCACAGGTTTATTCCTCAATACTGAATCACTGTGGGGGAAGCAAGAATGAGGTGAGCCAAAGAAAATACAACAAATTCAGAGACACATCCAGCACTGCTTAACTAAGTCTTATATTATAGGAGCTGAAATCTGGATTTAAAAACCCACAGCCAAACAAGGAGATGCTTTAATCTAAATTCTCTGCAGAAACTATTAATATTATCAAACTAGTTCTTGACTCTTGCTTTAAAACTATTTTAACAACGCCAACAAAAGGAAGCATGAAAATTATTATGCATCCTTTGGAAGAATTATCATTATAGAACTCTAAGTGCCTCTGGTAAGCTAGACCAGCAAACTTCAGAGAGAAGAAACTTCAGAGAAGAGAAAAGGCAAAAAGACAACTTTTTCCTACATGTTCATGCTTAAGTCTTAGAGCATGCTGAAAGGTATCAATTACTAATGGCTTTGTATATAGAAATAATTTACTAGGACTATTAACACGGTAACAGAGACTTCAGACTAATCATGGAAGAGATATCTATGTGTATTTTTAATAACTAACCATTTTCCTAACAAACTTCAATCAGACAGGCATTCCCAGTAAGCACCATTTCCACAGTTGTGTCAAACTGTTCAACACAATACAGATATAACAGGGGGAATTTTGGATAATCCCTGGGCTCTATCATCACCCTCCCTTTTCACTGCATTTTCCTCAAAATTTTCTATTTTTACTAGGACTATTAACACGGTAACAAAGACTTCAGACTAATCATGTAAGAGATATCTATGTGCATTTTTAATAACTAACCATTTTCCTAACGAGCTTCAATCAGACAGGCATTCCCAGTAAGCACCATTTCTACAGTTGTGTCAAATGATTCAACACAATACAGATATCACAGGGGGGATTTTGGATAATCCCTGGGCTCTATCATCACCCTCCCTTTTCACTGCATTTTCCTCAAGATTTCCCATTTTGCTGCCAGACCCATGGTGCAGTTTGGGGTTTCCCTTTGGGGTTGTCCTGTGCAAGGGCAGGAATAATGGTCAGGGAATGTGCTGAGCTGGAAGGGTCCCACCAGGACCACCCCTGGGAGTCACATCAGGGGCGTGATAACACATCCCAAAAACCTCCTGAGCTCTTTCCTCAGCTTTGCCTCTCTCACCGTTTCCCTGGGGAGATTGTCCCAGTGGCCAGCCACCCTCTGGGGGAAGAGCCTTTAATGTCCAGCCTAAACCTCCCCTGAGGATATCCCGTCATTCTCCTCCATCACAAATCAGCTGAACAAAAAAAAAGTGCATTATTTCTAATAATTAAGCATTAGAAATAGTTCTCACCTCCAAGTTTTTTAATATTTTCAAACTGTGTGACAATAATGCAAAATACTAGCAGATTTTTCACCTAAGAGACCAAAATTTAAGGCAGAAAACAAAGTATTTTGAAATATTTTTCTGTAATCTCCAGAGACTTGGCAAGTCTGTTTCAGCATAACTTCAAGTACCAATAGGGATATGGGAATAGAAATTCAGAGTTTTGAAATAGCAGACAAACTGCTACAAAAGGGAATTTGTCATTTTTTTTGACCGATCAATCTTTTTTGAGTTTAGGTGTCTAATAAATAACCTCAAGGAAAATCTGGTTACTCCCTTGAGGCTTGTGGTTGTTCTTTCCTCACTCGTTAGCCCTACTGAGCACCAGGAATTCAATCCACCCTGCAGCACTCACACACTGCTGGTGTCTCACTCAGGTCTGTCCCTGCTGAGTGTCTGTTAGCTGATCCCAGAACCCTACAAAGGCTCTGAGACACCACCAAACCTGCCACTGACACGACTTTCCAGAGAGAAGGAACACTAATACTGCACTGCTTATATCCCTCCTATTACTGCAGGTGTTCATCTGCACGTCACAGCTTCTGCTTCAAACCAGTGCCAAAAACTCCGTCTGCTCATAACGCTTCTGGGAAATTACATGGATAGCCCTGAGCTGAGCTGCATTACTCGGTATCCTGTAAAACCTACAAGGTGCACAGATTTTTTATCATCTCTTCTTCAAGCGCTCCCCACGAACACGTTTCAATGAGCAGCAGAAGGAGATTTGGTTTTCATGGAGCATCAGTCACATATATGGGCATGGATTAAAGTGACAAGCAGCTGTGCTTCTAAATACTGACCACTGTCACCCAGAACACTGTGGGACACGGACACGACACTCAGGCATTTCCTCTTGCCCTGTATTTAATAAATGGCACTCACCATCCTCCTCCTCCTCCATCACACACAGCCCCAGCCCGGGCTGGCACCAAGGCTGAGCCTTCATCAGCCCCAGAACACACAGCAGGACCATCACAGGACCATCACAGGCAACACTCCAACTGCCCTAGCATGGTAATGACAACACTTTCCTGTAATCTGATGTTTTTTCATGTTGCCTTCTTCCTAGCCTTCGTGCCCAAGCTTTGAAATGAATTATGAGACTGTTTGTGGATGTTTTGTAACAGGGAGGTTGGCATGTTTTTAGCTGTGGTCAAAAGCCATTGTTTTGTAGGGTCAAAAGGATCACGATGCAGCAGAATAATGTAGTTCCAGTTTGTGTAGTAACTACAAACCTCTCCTGTGCCTTAGAGCCTTGAAAATTTGTTTGGTAATTTCAATGACATTACAGGAAGCAGTGAAACCTTTAGATAGAAATCTTCAGGATTTCAAGAGGACAAATATGTGCCTAAACATTCCATCCCTTAAGTAATTCCTCTGGGTCTCAGCTTTTGTGTGTCCTTGAGTGGTGAATTTAAAAGAGACATTTCGTCCGTACTCATGTTTTCTACGCTTCTTTTTTAAAAACTCAGTTTGTCTCACGTAAATCTACCCATTATGCTTTTAAAGTTATCTCCACGGTGTTATTGGCAGTTCAGTGTTTGAACCAACATCATTTCTAGCTAAAAGGCCAGAGGAAAACTGAATATTGCAGTGCCTTAAATACAAAATAGGGTTTGGCAAGAACAAGACGGGTCAGAGCAGTCCCATTAAGAGTTTGGCTAAGTCACCTCACCCCTCTCCTGAATGCTCTTTCTGCAGGGTGAGCTGCAGTGACAAACCTGTCATTGTGTCATTGTTCTGTTTGACAAATTCATTGAAAGGTCTGACCTTTTCCCACTGCTCTCCCTATTAAAGCTGTAACAAGCAGCTTTAAAAATTGGCACTAATATTGATTTTTTTAATGTGACAATTGAAGGACTAATCTGCATATTCCTCCTCCCCAAGCTGAGTACAAGCTCAATCCCTCTCCTTTATATTCTGCACTTGAATGATTTTATAACTATTGTTTCTTAGCTTTGTTCGTTTCCATTCCTCTTGTCTCTCGCATTTTAAAATTTGTTCTTATTTTACTATCTTCTTCCCAAATGTCTCATGTGTGTTGACTTGTCTGCTTTCCAGGCTCTAACAGAAACACAGCTAAGGTCTCTCTCAGCTGTTTTCTGCCTCACCACAAAGTAACCTCACTATCCCAGAAGGGAGGCAAATCCATGGAAAAAGCAGCACAGCTCATGGAAATATGAATGGCACAAGATCCCTCAACAGGCACCAGCAGGAGTTTTTGAGCTAGGTCATTGACATCAGAAACATCCTGATGAGAGGGGGTTGATATTCAGGGAGTTTAGGAACACAGCCAGCCACCAAAAATACTATTGAGTCCTCTTCCTTGTCCTCAGAGTCACCAAGCTGTGAAGGACTCAGCAGCAGACGCAGAGAAGGGATCACCTGAAATAAAACCTCATTTTCAGGCTCTGCAGAGGCACATCAATTCTGCAGCTGGCCCACAGCGATGTTCTTCACCCAAATATAGGAGCGGAGCTTTACATGCCTCATCAGCCAGATGCTTTGCTTTCGGTTTTCCTCCCTTTTATTGGCTGTTCAATGCCACAATGTCCCATGGCAAGGGCAATTCCCTGCTGGGCTCCTCCTGGGACAGGAGAGCTCTTGGTTTGTTCCATGAAGCTCTGCTGAGCAAACCATCTCTGGAATTCTGCTGCCCAAGGCTCCTCTCACACAGCCATCGGGCAAACACAAAATGAGGTGCCACAAAGACAAGGAAGGCACTGATTGAAGTTTTTTAAACAATTAAAGTAAGGTCTGTGTTCTGGGCCGAACTCATCTGCTGCAAACCTGACCTTGGCAGAGGAGACTGCACTATCTCAGATCACCAAGGAAAAGGAAATCATTTTTTCCTACGTGGTCATTCGGATTCATATTTCTGATTTAGATGCTGCTGGCAGTGATTCATGCAACTGAGAGCTCATACTGACTCGAGAGTACAGAAGTTCACTGGGAAGTTCCCATCCGGCTGCAGTCTCCACACAAGCCACTCTTACAGAGATAACGCTGAAAAACACTTGGACTCTCTGAGTTTTCCAGATTCGCTGCTGATTTAAAACCCAAAAATGTCCACAGTAGTTCTTTCTGTGCCCTAGGATGCTGTTTCATGCACCTTTCACACGTTGGCCGCTGCTCTCTCACTTTTTCATCTGTCTTATTGTACAGCAGCCCTGGGGTCCCTGAGTCTGTATCAGCCCAGATCAATTTGAATTTCCCATTCCTTTGACCAGGCAGCATTTAAACACACCCTGATTCAGGTTCTTCTCCCTCTTCTCCCCACGACGAGGGCTGCAAACAGGAATTGTGCTGACTGGACATGTCCATGTGCAGCTTGTGCTGGACAATATTACCAGGACTGCTCCCAACCTACTCTCTTGCTTCTTGCTGCTCTCTCATGCAGCAAATATTCCAGCACAGCTTAAGGCATGAGACTGTTACCCCCTAAATCTCTGTGAACCTCCCTCTGACCCGCCACAAGTCATGAAATTACTTTAATGGCGTCATAAGGACTCTATGTGCTAAAGCTTGGAGCATATAAAGTAAGTTGATAGAGGTCTCTGATATCAAATGATTTCATTTTTTTTAAGGCTTAGCATGGTGTACAACAGCATTAAATATATAAAAAATATATATATTTATATATTTAATATATTTATATAAATATTTAATATATTTTATATAAATATACATAATATTTATATAAATATTATATATTTATATAAAATATAAATTTTCTGTTTATATATAAATTTATTTTATATAAAAATTTATATATATATAAATATATATTTTTATAGAATATTTAATATATCTTATATAAATATATATATAATATTTATATAGGGCTAAGTGCCATATACACAGGCTTGGTCAACAGAAAGAACAGGACAGAATATTCCCCTCCAAGTTAAACCTTTTTTTTTTTCTCATTGCAAGGATCTCCACTGGAGCTTGCAGCTTCAAATCATACCTTTAAAATAGATAAACATTGTTATTTTTTACTTTCCCTTTTACCTTTCTTCTCCATCCAAATGCTACTATTCACTAGACACTGATTAGGCAGCTGCTGTGTTTCTTTTAAGTATTTTCCATTAGAGACGCTTTTTAGGCGGCGATTTTTGGCATTTGGCAATAGCCTTTTCTGGGTTCCCCCAGCCTGAAACACGACCTTTGGGTTCTGTCTCTGGGTGTTCAGGCTTTGGGAACACCCCCAGCTTACAGGATCGTGGTCAAGGGCTTGAAGTGCCTTTTTGTCACCACTTTGCTGGCCCTGTGACACCCTGGGAGCCGCTGCTGGTGTTTGTCTCACCCTGGCACAGAGGAGCACATCCTCCTGCAGCTCTGCCTCTGCAGGTCTGCAGCTGAGTGAATCCCTGCTGCATTTGGCACAACAGGGATGTTGTGCCAAACAGGGTTGGTTTGATGTTGGCACAACAGGGATGCATGTCCCCCAACAGGACAGAAAGCTCTCAGGAGGCAGCTTCTGAAGGCAGGTGATGACTTGTTCAGGTAGCTAACAAAGAAACTGCGCACCAAGTGTGCCTGTTCAGCGCTACAGCAATTTGTCCAATTCTGCTGCTGTCCCGTTCACACTGCTCCCTCCCAGTCCAGGAATCTATCATCTGCCTCACCAGGGACAAAGTGACACACGCGTGCTCCTCCTCCCTGTATTTTCCCTCAAAAGAAAATAAAAGATTCATATCTGACAATTATACACTGAACACAATAACAGAGAGGCTTCTCTAGCTTTTCAAAAGCACCTCGATCATTCACGTTTCGTCACCTTTAGTCCTAACAAAAGATAAGGATGCTTCTAAGAGGGGGTCAAAAAGCACAAATAAAAGTATTTCAAGTAACTCCAAGCGCTTCCTAATGCCCACTTGCTTATTGCAATAAGCTGGCAGCACTACAGAAGACCACAGCCCTTACTTTGTAGGATTTGTAGGTACTTTTCTACTGAAAGTCCCAAAGTGATGCCAGAAGAACAAGTTAATTGTATAAAAAAGCTTTGACTGGTCACCGAGCAGCTCAGGAGTTAGCAAGGTAAGCATTATTGTTTGTAACAAATTCACCCCGATATAAATCACAATATATTCTAAGACATTTACAGGGCTGTTTAATGCTGTTCCTTCTAAATCACTTGTGTCTCGAGTACTGCATAAGCTACTTTCCTTGTTTATTTTTTAATTTTGCTGTCATAGAAGTAACCCAAAGTCAACTTAATGGCTCCATAATGTAATTTCACTGCCATAAACTGAAAGTCATTTGCATATCTTCAAGCTCCCTCGTTTTATCTTCATCTAGTATTCACCATTTTGTAATTTACCTTCTCAAGATCTTCATTAGCACTTAACCATACAAACTCTCTTCATTGGGCTTGAAATACGAGCCCAGCCTCTTAGTCTTCAAGTTACACGTGGGATAGGATATTCAGTCCTACTCTTTTCCTTTCTGATAAATTTGAAAAGCCTGTGTTGTTTTTTACACCTCAGCTAAGCCTTCACTCATCATTTCTTGCAGCGTGTATCTTTTTCCTAGAAGGTTTAACTGATTAAATTGCTTCCTCTCCTTTCTCATTTCCAGCACCATTTTAGTTACAGTTATCAGAAGGGGGCTGTGCATTTCAGCAGAAATTTTCCTAATTTCCTAATGTGTCCTAATTTTCCATTCCCTTTGACCAGAGGTGCACTACCCCCCCATATTTAACTTTGGAGGCACTGTCCTTTATCTGCAGTTACTTGTAGGATTGAAATGTGGAACTGGTAAAGGTTAGAGACACAGAATCTGCTCCAAAGTTCTGATTCGCAAAACAAAAGCAGGGACTTTTTCTATTAAGCCACTGATTCTTTTAGCAACACTTTACCTTTCATGTTTGGGAATATCAGTTGTTTCAAATAATCTCTAGACACGAGACAAACTGGTATTATGGAAAAATAAATCATTTATAGGCCATAGAATAGAGTGTTCTGTATTCACGGACCTATCTGTGTGTTAGCTTCATGCTTGCCATTTTGCCTTGTATCCATTTTTTTAATAACCATGAAAAACACCACAGCATGATTTACAGAGATCAAAATTAATAATGCGTTTACAGTCTTGAGCACAGGCCTTACTTCATCCACCAATATTCCAATATTTCCTCAAGTCCTTTCTCCATACCCTCTGGGTGCTGGATGCCTTCAGCTGCCAGCACAACACATTTCAAGCAAAGAAATGGAAATTATTCGAGGGAGAGTCCATAGCTGGGTTTTGGTCTTGGGTTTTACACAGTGCTACTGAAGCAGAAGAGACACAACCTGTAATTCCAGAGCTGTCAGCTGCAGCCAACAAGCAAGACGATGGCAGGTTGATCAGTTTGGGGGTTTTTGCAGCTCAGGCTTATGAATCATGGAGCATTTAGATGATCTCAGTTTGGGTTCTGCAATGCAGTTCTGTTGCAGAGGAGAAGTTTTGAAATAAAGAAGCTACCTAAAATATTCCACAGTCAAACAGAAATACCTGTTTGCATTGGGCTGTTTACGCTCAGTATTAGTGACAGTGCAACCATCTTATCTCAAGCTCCTGAGGCTTGAAAGACATTTTATGAGTAATAATCCCTCCTATACTGTGCAGAAATCAAGTGTTGAATATTGAACACAATTGCATTTTGGATCCAATATATTGCAGGTGTTTGTACCTTCCCTGATGTGTCCCAGTTCCTCAGTTTCAGAGTCACCTGGCCATTGGCTGCACACCTTTTTGTCACCCCAGCCCACTGTGTTTCTAAAGGATAATCTCCTCTACAATGTAAAGAGTAAATGGTCTAAGCCACACGTTCTGTAATTCACAGGAATAAAGACACAGAGAATTATGTTCAGCACACTGCTTGCTGGATAACCCTGCTTCACGTCCACAGTGACACATCATTAATTGCCTTTTAACCACATTTAACTCTCTCTCACATTCACCTTTGCTTACACAGCTCCATCAGGCTCCTATACAAGCTCACACAGCTTCCATCATCATCCAACAGGTTTTAACACCTGAACTCTGTAGGATCAGAGCTGAACCAGCAAATCCCAGCTTTTTATGAGGTTAGATTAAGTGTTGATTGCTAGCACTACTTATGGCTTTCATGAAAAGAAAAGAATTACTTTAGCTCCATTGCCATGATGATGAGAGAACAACGGAAAAGGGCAGATTATAATTAAAATTATGAAAAAATTATTGTGTACCATAAAAGATACTAAACCAACTCTGTCAGAGAGAAAAATTACAAGAACCTGGTTTATGGAACTACTTACCCTGGACAATATTTTGCTCTATAGACTCCCATCTATCTTATTTTACTTTTTTATTGGCTTTTTGTTGTACTTTGTATTAAAATGACAAAAAAAAAAAGGAAACCAGAAACTTTCAGAGTTGGTTTTTTTCCTCTTTCCCTGAAGTATATTTAAATACACTTTTAAAGACTAAAATAGCCTACAACTTTATGCAGGGCTATTGCCAGTATATTTTCTTTATTAATGATTCTCATTCCCTCACATCTTCCTTCAGGACTAGTGTGCCTATTCATCACAGAACACTCATCACCAGGGGGCCAAACTGGGAAAAAATCAAAATAAACCTCGTTTATTCTTAGCATATCAGCTATGGCTGTTCCTCCAAGTGCCTCTTCACGAGAGGTTTAAATCTGCAAATCAGTCTCTTGTTCCCCAGCAGCTCCTCGAGTGCAGATGTTGAGAAATGCTGAAGTGCAGCAGCATGAGGAGGGTCCTCTGCTGGCCCTGGGTTTGTAACCCAGAGCAGCGACAGTCTCTCACCAGCTGGGGCTGCACCTTCATTTCCCTCCACACACCCCAGCACAGCCAAGAGCTCTTTGCTGTGTGCTCTCCTGGACCAGCAGCTTCCCAACCAGCACAAAATTCTACTTTCATTAAAAACCTGCTGCTGCCAGTCTGACTCTGCACGTTCAGGCGTCTGAAGAGTGACACTAAAGGCAGCCAAAAAGCAGGGACAGCAGGCTCTGGGAATTCAAACCTGGTTGCCATCAGCTTTCCAGTGAGCTGCTGGAAGCTGCCTGTGACCTTTACTTGCAGTGACACGGGGTGAAGGTAATTCCAGTTCTATTACGGCTGGATTTTTATTTTTTTTTAAAGATTAATATGAAGACTTGGATTGCAATGGCTGTTAACTGAATACTGATTATCCCTAATGCTCCTTAGCTGTACCCTTTATTTTGTTTTTTTTTTTTTTTGAGAAATGCCACGGTCCTGTAATAGGCCTGACTGCCTTTCTGCTTGGTTTTACCATCCAGATGGATGGGATGGAGGGAACACAGATCTTGCTGATTATTTTTAAACCGTTTCAAGAAATGAGACTAATCATAGCACGAGCCATATGCCGCAGCTATTTTATACCTCTGCGTTTGAGCACACAATTAAGAAGTTTGGGAAAACGTTGGTTTTTAAATCCTTCCTTGCGATATGGGACTCCAAAATTTCATTTTTTTATGCTTTGATACTCTTACTGGTAACTCCCATTTCTCCCATCTTCCATTTCAGTGACCTGCCTGATTTTATTGCATTAACTGCTTCCTGCACCAGGCAGGGAGAAAAACAGTTTGTCCTGCTCTGAGATCAAGAGGGAAAATAATTACTTTCAAACATAAAATTAAGATGGAGGGTTTTGTTGCTGGCTTTCCTGCGTTTGGATTGATTTGGGGTTTTTTTTGTTTGTTTTAAACTAGGCAAGATTCAATGGTATATTAGATCTCTTACTTTCCTAATGCATTTACTTCCTGAACTTAAATAAATCCAGTGAGAGCTCTGGAAATTTTCACTAAACTGTTTGAGTCTTCCTCCATTATTCAGCATTTAAATTTTGGCCTGCCCCTTCAGTGAGTCGATTATTGGGTGGAATTACATTTTATCACTAGCATCCTCTGAAAAAGACGACAATAACAAAAAGAGGAAGCTTTAGATGAGCACTGTAATAAATCTGAGAGAGCAGGGACCGCTTTTTTGTTCATCAGACACAGGAGGGAAGAATCTCTCCTTGTGAACGCCACGAACCCCTCTATAAATCACTTATTTCCTTCAGTATCAATATGTGTGTTGGGCTCTGCTCCTCTTTGGTTTCGCTCAGCTGAGGCACAAAGGAGAATTAAAGCTGTACTCTGATCTCAGAGATAGCCTCAAAATGTTCAGATTAGCTTTTCTGCAGCAGGAGAGAAATTCTTTCATTTGTCTCACCCAGGGAGATGCGTCCCTCTGGGGACCCAACCATTCCCTTAATTAGCTGAACAGACCTTAAAACATTCCCCAATTACCTCAGCAAGGATTTGCCTGTCAAGGAGCCAGCCTAAAGAGAAACATTAAAACAAAATAATTCGGATTAAAGGCCTCCTCCCTGACACTCTGCCGGGATGTGGCACAAGCGTTGACAACACAAGGTAATTCAGGAAGCAAAAGTGACACATCCAGGTTATGGCCACACATTAAATCTCTAATGGAAGTGGAGGTAGCTAAGCCTGGCTTCTATTAAAGCTGATAAACCAAGAGTCATAGCAATAACCAGCACTTGGGAAGGCCACCAAACACCTTCATGGTAAATTCCTGAAACGGCATCAGTCGGGAGGATCCTCCCCCCTTTCTAACCAACTGCCCCCAAGTGACTCTGCTTTGTCACCCCTTATTCATTCTTTGTAAAAATTTCTCTGATTTTTTATAAATTTCTCTGATTTTTTATAAATTTCTCTGATTTTTTATAAATTTCTCTGATTTTTTATAAATTTCTCTGATTTTTTATAAATTTCTCTGATTTTTTATAAATTTCTCTGATTTCTATAAATTTATTGGATTTTTTATAAATTGATCTGATTTTTATAAATTTATTGGATTTTTTATAAATTGGTCTGATTTTTATAAATTGGTCTGATTTTTTATAAATTGGTCTGATTTTTTATAAATTGGTCTGATTTTTTTATAAATTGATCTGATTTTTTATAAATTGATCTGATTTTTTATAAATTGATCTGATTTTTTTATAAATTGATCTGATTTTTTATAAATTGATCTGATTTTTTTATAAATTGATCTGATTTTTTATCTGATTTTCTAAATTTATCTGATTTTTTATCTTTTGATCTGATTTTCTAAATTTATCTGATTTTTTTTAAAATTTTATCTGATTTTTTTAAAATTTTATCTGATTTTTTTAAAATTTTATCTGATTTTTTTAAAATTTTATCTGATTTTCTAAATTTATCTGATTTTTTTTAAATTTTATCTGATTTTCTAAATTTATCTGATTTTTTTAAAATTTTATCTGATTTTCTAAATTTATCTGATTTTTTTATCTTTTTATCTGATTTTCTAAATTTATCTGATTTTTTTTAAAATTTTATCTGATTTTATAAATTTATCTGATTTTTTATATTTTTATCTGATTTTTTAATCCGATTTTCTATAACTCTTCTACTTGAATTACCCCGTAGGAAAGAGTTGAGCAGCGCTACATTAGCACAGGAACCAGAGGCACCGAAGTTCTCCACAAAAGGTATTTTCCCCTCAGAGCAAGTGGCAGTTTCGATAAAAAAATAAAAAGATAAGCAGAAAAATATTTTAGCAATCACTCTTGGTGTCTCCTATCAGAATTCACCGTGGCCGTTTTCCTTCTATAATTCAATAAAAAGAAAGAGACCCGGAGTTGAGCATTTGAGGTGAGGTTTACACTTCGCTAAGAACCCCCTTTATTCACCACGCGAGACTGGTTTGTGCAATGCGACAGTAACACCGTTTAAAATCCAATTTCCCTTTAAAAGCAGTGAATTTTTGTTCAATTCTCACTGTTTGGCTTTGCCTCGAAGGCACTTTTACAATGAACCCCGCTGCTGGGCTGGCACCTTCACAGGGTACCCCAGCCTCTGAGCTGAGCCACTAAATCTTTAATCCTGAAGGCAAAGCCAGCGGAAATTACAGTTAGTTATTTGTCCTTATTGGGGTGTATTTCCAGCGGCAGTGTCGAGGTATTTCCCACATCCCGACAGGGGTAAATCACTGCTGCTTTGTGATATTCACCCGGCTGCCATCAGGAGCACACCGCCGGCTCCCCAAAGCCAAGGGTTTGGACACCCTGGAGTGTTCCTGAGCCCTTAAAGCTAATCCAGGCATCCCAACTGTTCCTGGTTTGTATTCCTGCGTGCCGCTGACTCCTGTGAGGGCAGGGCACAGCGGCAGGAGGAACAGCACCCGGCCCCTGAACGCCACAGGAATGCAGGGCTGGAATGACCCTGCCCTCTGCCCCAGAGTGCCGGGGAGCAGACCCCTGCCCCAATGCCAGTGCCCGGGGAGCAGCCCCCTGCCCCAGTGCCCCAGAGTGCCGGGGAACAGACCCCTGCCCCAATGCCAGTGCCCGGGGAGCAGCCCCCTGCCCCAGTGCCCCAGAGTGCCGGGGAACAGCCCCCTGCCCTGCCCCAGAGTGCCGGGGAGCAGACCCCTGCCCCAATGCCAGAGTCAGGGAGCAGCCCCCTGCCCCACCCCAGTGCCCGGGGAGCAGCCCCCTGCCCCACCCCAGTGCCCGGGGAGCAGCCCCCTGCCCCAGCTGCAGCCCCCTGCCCTGCCACAGAGTGCCGGGGAGCAGACCCCTGCCCTAAAGACAGAGCTGGGGAGCAGCCCCCTGCCCCAATGCCCCAGAGTGCCGGGGAGCAGACCCCTGCCCCAGAGTCAGGGAACAGCCCCCTGCCCTCTGCCCCAGAGTGCCGAGGAGCAGCCCCCTGCCCCAGCTGCAGCCCCCTGCCCTGCCCCAGAGTGCCAGGGAACAGCCCCCTGCCCTGGAATCGGGGAGCAGCCCCCTGCCCCAATGCCCCAGTGCCCAGGGAGCAGCCCCCTGCCCTGCTAAAGAGCCAGAGAACAGACCCCTGCCCCGCTCCAGTGCCCAGGGAGCAGCCCCCTGCCCTGCTCCGGACCCCAAGCTGCAGCCCCCTGCCCCAATGCCAGTGCCCAGGGACCATCTCCCCCTGCCCCAGCTGCAGCCCCCTGCCCTAAAGCCAGAGCCAGGGAGCATCTCCCCCTGCCCCAATGCCAGAGCCGGGGAGCAGCCCCCTGCCCTGCCCCGGAGCCGGGGAGCATCTCCCCCTGCCCTGCTGTCAGTGCCCAGGGAGCATCTCCCCCTGCCCAATCTGCAGCCCCCTGCCCCACCCCAGTGCCCAGGGAGTATCTCCCCCTGCCCCAGAGCCGGGGAGCAGCCCCCCGCCCTGCTCTGGATCCCAAGCTGCAGCCCCCTGCCCCAAAGCCAGAGCCAGGGAACAGCCCCCTGCCCCAGTGCCAGAGCCCGGGAGCAGCCCCCTGCCCTGCCCCGAAGCCGGGGAGCATCTCCCCCTGCCCTGCCCCAGTGCCAGAGCCCGGGGAGCATCTCCCCCTGCCCCAATGCCAGTGCCCGGGAAGCAGCCCCCTGCCCCAATGCCAGTGCCCGGGAAGCAGCCCCCTGCCCCAATGCCAGAGTCAGGGAACAGCCCCCTGCCCCAGTGCCAGAGCCCGGGAGCAGCCCCCTGCCCCAATGCCAGTGCTCAGGGAGCATCCCCCTGCCCCAGCTGCAGCCCCCTGCCCCAATACCAGTGCCCGGGGAGCATCTCCCCCTGCCCCAGCTGCAGCCCCCTGCCCCAGTGCCCCAGCTGCAGCCGGACTCTCCATTCACAGCCCGAGTGAATCACACACCTGACACCTCACATTGCCATCTGTTGTGTTTTGGGGTTTGGGTTTTTTTAAGCTATGGGCAGTTTTTCAAGACGCCTGTGCTGAAAGAAAGCTGCATGAGCAGCAGGTCCTTCTCATTCCTGCGAATCAGTCCGTGTTTCCACGTGTGCACCAACACCTTCAGCACAACCATTAAGGCAGAAAACCACACTGGAGGAAGCCTCTCATCTATTTCACAGAAAACTGGTTTCTTTCTGTGTTTCCTCAGGCTTTCCTCTGCTGGTGTTTTCAGACTGTAGTACCAACAGTGTACAGCGAGGGGATTTCGGCGTTAAAGTACAAAAGCCCAAAATAATTATTGAAGAGAAATGTCATTTATACCCTGCTTTAATTCAAGTTTTTGACAAGCCTTGGAAAGGCACCATCACCTACTTCAGCAGATAAATATTCTGAGAATGGAGACGAGACAAAGTACCAGCTATCTCTTCTAAAGTCCTAAAGAAGGAAAAATCCTCCTGAAGGGGCTAATAAAAATGCAATGTAGGAAAATATTGGCAGCCAAAACACTGAGCTATTTCCTAGTCAATTGTCCATCTCAACACATGACTGAAGCATTCACAATAACGGATTACAATTCAGTAACCAGGTATTTTATATCAATTTGTGCAGATTAGCTCATCTCAGAGCTGTGGTACAGCAATGGGCAGTGCTTCAGACCACAACTGCAACTCCCAGAGTCAAGGATCAGACTGTGCACCTTTAAACCCATTAAATATATGCAAAAGTCTAAAAGAGCAAAAAAAACATTCCGTAGCAGCAGTTTGACAGGAGCCCTCTAAAGGTGTAAAGCCACAGAAATTGAATGTTCAGTAGATTATATTTAATTTAGAATTATATTTCATTTAGAATTATATTTAATTTAGAATTATATTTAATTTAGAATTATATTTAATTTAGATGCAGAATTTTTGCCTCATTGAAAATCAACGAGCTTTTTTTGGCAGGCTTTGTTTCCGAAGGAGGTACGGTGAGCCTTTCAAGGCTATTAAAACCAGTCCTGATAGCAGCAGCAGCTCCTTTTCACTCTATTCCTACTACTTTCCAATTTCTGAGACTGTAATATCCTGTATTTTTAAAGCAATCTTCCGTACTCCTCCAATCTCCCATTGAGAGAGCGGACCAATTTTCAAGTTGCATTTGATTGTGGCCCTATTTCTCGTGTCAGAAACCCACATCCATCCTGCACACGTCCCCCAGACCTTGCAGGGCTGTTCCACCTTGCCTGTCCTCTCCTTCCCGCACGGAGAAACTCCAGGACAGAGCCTCTGCACATTCTGTGTCATTCCTTGGGCACCGATCCGTCCTGTGACAATTATCACTTTTAAATGAGCTGTATTTCCAGGGCACAGGTGCTGCACCTGGGTATTGTACAAGCATCAGTCTTTTTTCCTGACTGCAGCACACAGAGCAGCCAGGGCAGTTGGAGTTCCCCCCCAAAAATCCCTCAAAAATGTCCTTGAAACTCCTCGTGATGTGCCAAAAAAAGTTCTGGTTTGAATCTCTCCAAATCCACCCGAAATTGCCCTAAAATCCCCCCCAAAATCGCTTGGAATTGTGGCAGGAGTTCCCCAAAAAATTCTGGTTTCAATCTCCCCAAACTGCCCCAAAACTGCCAAAAAATGCACCCCAAAATCGCTTGGAAATGTGTGAGGACTTTCCCCAAAAAAGTGTGTGTTCTGAGAACAGGGGGAAGCTTTTCCTTTTGAATATTTTTCCATTGACTACACTATTTAAAATAGAAACACAGAGCACAGTCCATTCAGAAATTAAAAAGGGAGGTTTTTGTTTGGTTGGGGTTTTGGTTTTTTTGGGGTTTTTTTGTTGTTGTTTGGGTTTTTTTGTGGAGGTTTTTTTTTTTTTTTTTTTTTTTGGGTTTTTTTTTTTTTTTTTTTTTTTTTTTGGTTGGGTTTTTTGTTTTGTTTTTGTTTATCTTGTACCATCAGAGACCAGCAATGAGCCTCATTAGTGACCTTCTGCTGTTACCTCCCCACGTTTTCCCCCTTAGAGGAACTCTTTCCTGAGATTCTGGAATATTTTCCAACAAGTTTTGTTTACCCACAGAGGGACACATTCCACAAGATGCAAGGTCAGAGTGACTCCACACGCATCAAAACAACTAGGACAGCTGTTATTGTGCCTGTCGTCCGACAACTCTGAAGATTTACATCTTAAATAAAGGAAAAATCAGTATTTACATTCTCTCCTGAAAGAAAGAGCAATTGTGTAGAAGGGGAAGTCGAAGGAAGGAGTCAGCAACATGGAAAACACCATGTGACATGGTTCTAGAGTCCTGTAAATTATTTTGAGAATAAATCAACATTAAAAATAAAAAATAAAATAAAAAAAACCACCACACACACAAAAAAAAAAAAAAAAACCTGTTTTCAGCAACAATATGTTAGAAATACTCCACTGTCCTAACCTCTCTCAGGCTGGATGATCCAGAGCCAAGGCAGCCTCGAGCTGGGCTCCTGCTGGTTTGACATTCCTTTTACACCAAAAATGAACCTCCAGCCAAAACCTCTTCCAATTGTATTTAACACCTGCTGATGATATTACTGCTGAAGAGATCCTCAGTTAATTTTTCTCAAGTACTCGAGCTTCAGATTTTCACTAAGACACATTCCAGCAAATGCTTGCTGTGAATCCTTTCTTTGACTTCACCTCCACTTTTTCCACGCTTCCAAAACCACTCGGGAGCATTTAACAGATTCTTTCACGTTTGCCACAACTCAAAGGCCTTCCCTGGTATTAACTGAAACTGGTAAGGCTCAAGCAAAACAAAAGCCAAAGCAATAAATGATTTGTTTCTACTCTGAGGGCTCCTAGCACTTACTGACTGTCACAAGCCTCCCAAAAGCAGAGGCAGCACCCAAAAACCAGTCAATGTGAGGTGTTGGGGTTTACCTGCAGCAGGGCACAGCCTTGGAGGAACTGCCTGGTTCTCACCCTCCACCCGTATTTCAAGAGCAAATAAGCTAATAATAAATTCCCCTATTAAAACCCCCGCAGAGGTTTTCTTTTCTCATTAATTTCCTTCGCAATTACATCGACCCCATTATCTGTCAAAGCAAGCCATAACAGCTCTACAGACAAAGGCATTGAAGCAGTGACTGTTAATATACACAAAAATAAAATCTGACAACAATCCTTTTCAGCCCCTTTCAGAACGCTGCATGAAGTGTTGGTTGCTAACTGAGGAGAAAGCAGAAACAAAACAAAGTCTCCCACTCTGCAATTACACATCGATGTACAACACCATCTGCCCATTTCTACATAGAACAGCATCAGTTGTCTCATCATTTGTCACTTATGGGATTAAAAACTTAGCACTTATTCCTACACATGTGGGAACCAGCTACATCATTTAAGAGGCTTGAAAAGAAGTTTTCCTGGTTAAGGTTTTACAGTTGCTAAGGTCACTACAAAATCTTTCCTACACTGGGCAAGGTATTTATCAGAAAATCAAAATCAATCTTAGTTTCTTGTCCAAAAGTCACTGAAGGAGGTGATGTGTTTGGTTTCAAAGATGGTAAGGAAGTACACAGATGTCCAGGTACCTACATGCCAAAATTCAGGTTTTATGATTTTCCTCAAAAAATGGCAACATGCTTCATTAACTGGCTTAAATTTTTGAGCAGTTTGTTGTCGCCACTCCGGCTCTTGACAAAAGGATCATTTACACCCCTTAATTTACAGAGTGAAATGTTGCAGTCGACTTTATCCATCAGACTCTTTCTCTCTTTGTCAAGTTTCTGTTTCTTAAACTCCTTTTACGAATGTGATGCAGACAACTACTAAAGTAAATCACAAATGAGCACCAAGAGTGGTTAAGTAGCAGTTGCATTTTCATTCCACTGTGAGCTAACAGCTCAGGTTTTCTGCCTCTATGGATCTGAGCACAGAGCTGCTTTATTGACACAACCAAACACAACATATGAAAAAGGCATCACAAATGAAAGGAAGGCACCACACATTCTCCAGCTAACCTCAAATAAAGTGTTATTAGTATCCGGCAAAGCACTGAAAGTTATGATTCATGAAGACAGGAAAATGGGAGGCAAGGTGGCATTGCTGTGTTCTGTAACACCTCACACGAGTTCATTAAATTCAGGTTAAAGCAAATTAAACCAATCTGAAAAAAATTCAGCTGTGCCCCTATGTACAAACCAAAAGAAAAGGTAGTTATGTTTATGCCCCTTTCAGGAATTGTTAATTTCGGGAAGTGATAGAAGAAACAGGTTTTTTTTTTCAATTGAATTGCTATATTGGGACAAAACTTCTCTATTGCCTGTGCATCCACCTTTAGTTGAAAAAACAAATCTGAGCAGGTGAAATGAACCTCCAAGGAAAATGATGGACTATAAAGTCTGTTTACTTCATATCAAGCACATGGTGCATTTTGCCTCCTTCCAGTCTTCTAACAACAGGAAACCTCCAAGAAAACACTGTCAGCTTAAAGTACAGGAGCAATCCAAGTGTGCATTATTAAAAGCATGATCTAGCCACTTAAAAGCAGGGAGAACAATGCCTAAGTGGTCAATTTCTAACCTGAGGTCAACTAAGAAAATTCTGGTTCAAAAGCACTGGTTAAATGATGAAATGACTCGGTACCAAGTGATTTAGTTTGATGGGAGCAGGAGCTGTTACACAGCACAGACTCTGGGCTGAACCACATTTAACTCCCTTGTGAGAAATGATGGGAAGGAGGAAGATTGCAATTCCATGAAGTTATAATTTATTTTATAAGTTGGTGTGGCAGGTCTTCCTGTCCTGTCTCACCCTGGCCCATGCAGCGTTGTCTCCTCTCCATGGGCTCATCTCCAGCTGTCTTTTGGTCTTGGCTAATCCACAGGATCCATCAAACGCTCCTCAGCACCCAGGAGCAGTGATCCTGTGACAAACCCACCCCAACCACAGGGCATTTCTTCTTAATAAAAACAAACCAGGTTTACATGAAAATCGAATTGTTTACTTATAGGCAGATGTCAGCAGCAGTAATAAAAGTTACCTACTTTTTCTATTTTTTTTTGTATATTTTTAAGATGTTTCATTCCAATTTCAAATTCTGTCTTGAAAAATTAACCGTACATTTAAGTTAGAAAGGTCTCATTTCAGTTTAACTGTACAGAGTTATGCTTTTCCTCTTTTCTTGAGAATTTTATATACATCTCAAAATCCTTGAGAATTTTATATACATCTCAAAATCCTTGAGAATTTTATATACATCTCAAAATCCTTGAGAATTTTATATACATCTCAAAATCCTTGAGAATTTTATATACATCTCAAAATCCTTGAGAATTTTATATACATCTCAAAATCCTTGAGAATTTTATACACATCTCAAAATCCTTGAGAATTTTATACACATCAGCTGCACAAGCTCTAAATCTCTGTAAATATCACATTTGCTTATTCTTCAGGGTTTGAACTGCCAGTGCTGTTCCAGTGATCAAAAGGAAGCAGCTGCAATTCCTCATAAATACACATTGTATTTAAGCAAGGTGGTTTGTTACTGGTGTTACTCCAGTATTTCTAACCAGCACTTCATGTAGAAACTTTTTTTTTAATAAATAAGGAAGACCTGCCACATCAACTTATTTTATAACTTATAACTTCATGGAATTGCAATTCAGCGCCAAACTCTTGCCTTTACCTGTACCTGAATTTTGAAAACAAACCCGAGCTCTCTTTTAGTTTCAATGGACATTTACCTTTCAGTTCTAATTCATGAAGAGCCCCATGCAATAATATTTACAGCATTTTCCAGCTCTTCAGCCCGCAGTGACCATCCACCAGCTAGCTCAGGACTCAGTGTGTCCAAAGGGCAGAAAAGTGTGTCTCTAACAGAACGGCCTCTCCTTGCTACTTCTGCACTTCTACAAATCCCACGTGGGATAAAAACCAACTAATGACGCACAAATTTCAGGCCACCACACTGCTGCCTTATTTTCATCTCCTGTCCCTCAGCACCCCTTTCTGCCAAGACCTGCCATAAAAGGTGGCAGCACCTGCTGGAACCACGCAGGTGACAGAACCCGCTGTGTCCCTCGGGGATTGTGTATCCGTGTGCTGTGACCCCAAAGCCACCCGAGCATGAATTCCCCGGGTCATCCCAAGGAACAGGTGTGACCCTGTCACCTTCTCTCTCTCCTCGGGGGCTGCACTGGGCACAACAGCACAAAGGCCTGACAGAGCTTCCACATCTGCCTGGAGGTCCCTTGAAGTCTTAAAATAGATATTCTGGATAAATAGCAGGCGCACGTCTGTTTTCTGAAGGCATGGTGAAATCCAGCATTGGCTACACCCTTGCAATACAGCAGGCATTAATGCAAATTACTATCTCCTATAAACTACAGATGAAAATTCTGGAGAGAGTTTTTAGGTGCTTGCTGTTATTCTGTGAATCTCTCACTTAAAGCAGTAAAATACACTTCCTGGAGAGTCCTCTCTTGCTTGTAAGCTGAATGCCACTTCTACAATTTGTCTGCAACACTGATTACCAAAGAGTCAAGCTTTTAGAAGGTATTCTATTAATAATATAATACCTATAATATTATATATAAAATTAATAATACAAATACAAAAATATATAAGCCAGTGCAACAATAAGCCTGATACTGAGGTTATATTTTAAAAAGGTCTAACTGGGCCACTCTAAATTGGCAGAGGAAGGAGAATTAGAAGGAAATCCAGAAGTCAGTCACCTAAATGTATTTTTAGAGCAGCAATCTAGAATAGGAGATATGCTTTAAACGGCGACTCCAAGCAGTTTTACAGCAATCAGGAAATCATTGGAAAGGGACACATACAAGCATCCAAAACACACGTGAGCCACACGCTTTTGGATGGTCCAAGACACAGTCAGCTTCTCTTTCAGGAAGGCCCCTAAGGAAATCTGTATTTGTCCTTTTAGCAGCATTCTGAATGGCAGAGCTGTGTCTAAAACACCTGTACCTCCAAAAGGTGAAATATGAACATAACAAGCCCAAATAAAGCAGTCTCATTTTTACAGGAAAAAACAACCTTGACTAGTGTTCTCTCACGGCTTGGTCTTAATTTGGGCAAATTAAAATTTAACTTTTTTGGATGGACAATTTTAGCTATGAACACTTATAACAGTTTACGTGTTTAACAAACGTCAGCTGCACTATCCACACTCCAAAGAAGCTACAGAAGGTATTTCACTGCATCCACGTGAGCTCTATCTGCAGGAAGCTGGAGGCACCGTGTCCTTTTACTGGGGCTCCTGCACTGAATTTCCCAGTACTGAAATAATGATCTGTGCGAGTTGCCAACAGCTCTCAATGCCCCTTTCTGCTCAGCTCCAGATGTGGGTAACGTGTTTCCAGCCCGAGAGAAAAAGAAGTTTTAAATCTAGGTTTAGCATCTACCACACAATGACAGCACACATTCACAACGCCGAATGCATAAACGTAACCCGTAGAATATGTTGGCTTTTTTTTTTTTAAAGCTTCAATACTCATAAATGAAATAAACGGCTCCTGGGACTGAGGGCTGGTGTATAAATAGTGTCTGCAGCCTCACCATGTGTCTTGCATTTCTTCCATAGCAGTAAGGGTGCATTTTAATAGCTGCACAGCTGTTGCAGTCTCCCTATCTGGTTTCAGGATACTCTGCTCCGTTTCTGTCATTAAAGCACCTATTTGTCTATTGAAAGCAACTTCCCTAACACACAGCACACACAAACTACCCCAGGGCTCACTGCAGCCATGTGCTGTCACCTAGAAATGTGTGTCCTCCCAGCAGTGCCAGCCGTGGGCTGACACGCCATGAACACACGTGCCCCTGTCCTGTCTGCACGAGGGAATGCAGCTGGTGGCTACATGGAAAACGTCTGAGCACAAAACAGAGAGCCTCTTTTCCCAATTCGTTATTGATCCATACAGAAAAGTAAAAGCTTTTCAAAACTTTCTGAAATTATTACTTACTAAAAGTTCTTCTGAGAGATGCATCTGAAAAGTTCTGGTCACAGGTTAGATCTCTGCCACCGTGGTCAGAGCTCCAAAAGTGTTGCTTTCAGAGGCTGTTTCTTGAAAGAGCCACACATTTTGGAAGGCAGAGGTTTGCAATCTTTAATTGTGCTTAGTCCCACTAATAATTTCCAGAAAGAATGACAGGAAAGCAAAAGACAGCTTTAAACCAGTCTGTTTTGAGGAGGGCTCTGGACTAGAAGACCTCTGGAGACCCCTAAGTTACTACCTCATTCTGAATTTTTGACTTCACGTGTATTTGATCCCCTTTTCAGCTATCAGCAAACGGTAGTCCCAATCCCATTCTGGAAGACTGAAGTCTTTTTTTCCAGCTGTGCTTTGAGCCTAAATTTCAACATTTATTTCATTACAGTAAATAAAAGTCCTCTCCCCGTTTAGGTGGCTGCAGATACATTCTCTAAGTTCTCTATTAAATGAAGACCTGTGCTCTTACTGCTCCCCTCCTGGATGACACCTGGACGACAGCCCAGATGACACCAGGCAGACCAAAGCCTCTTCTGCAGAACAGACAAAACATCATCAGTCCTTTCTCCTGGATCCCATAGAAAGGACTCCTCATCCAATACTTCTAACTGTCCTCACAGTCCCAAAGATCCCCTCCACGCAGAACAATGTCACTCACACCTCTTTGAGCACACAGATAATATTTCCAGCTGCGATTTCTTGGAATATCTCATTATATTATATGATCAAGGGAAACACCAGCATCACATGGCGAAGAGACAGGAGGGGAGAGAGGAAACTCAGCTCAGTTCAAATGGATAACATGGACAGCATCTGTGGGTTTCCAAGGAATCAGGCTGCTGGAAGCCCACGTCCCTGTCCACACCTGCACCCCAGGAATGACACCTCACCCTCTGTGGGCCATGTCATTGTGAGGGCACAGCCAAAGCTCTCTTAGCTGGAGAATGGGATATATTCACGGGAATTATTTTGGCTCAAAAATCAAGGAAAATCCTCTCTGTCCAACCAAAAGTGTCCCAGGACACCCAGTCGTATTTCATATTCCTGCAGGTGGCAGCTTCCAGACCTGGGACAGGAGTGAGTGAGGAACAAGGACAGGGAAAGCTCTCCCCTCGTCTCTGTCACTTGATAGTGGACAACTGCCAGGAGATATCAGATGAAGCTCTGCTCAGCCAACACAAGCAGCTCTGGTCAGCTCACAGCCTGAGCAGACACTCCCCTGCTTCCTGCCCACTCAGACAGGGGCAGAAATCACGCTGGAAATGTAATCCACGTTCAACAAAGCACACACCTGACAAGCAGGGACATAGATACACAAAACTGACCCAAATAACGTCTGCATTTACCAGGAGGTGACCTCCCTGACACGAGAGAGAAGGGCAATGGGCAGAGGACAAGTATCTGGAAGGGAAAGGGGAAGGAGGCAGACTCTTCTTTAAACTGCAGTTGCATTTTTCTCCCACTGGCAAAGAGATTAGGATTAGAATTACTGACCACGATCAAGGCTACATCAGCTTTTAAATGCCCAGGTACCCACTGAATTTTAAACAAATACGTTAATCATGGGCCAAGGGATAGGGGAAATGCCAGAACCCAAGAATAAAATGGAAAACATTCGGAGTCTAATGGTATTGCTTCATTTCATTGTTCATTAATTTGGCTGGTCACGTCTCAGGAGAAAACCTGCACATTGTAATAGTCAGAAGGCATTTACCACACTTTAGAATTAGTTCTGCACTCGGCAGCTTGGCTGTTAGTTATCTGAAACACAAACTCCTTCCCCACTCCTATCCCTAGAAATAAAGATATTTCTCTATTCTTGTGCATGTAGAATAACCACACCCAGAGTGCTACATCCAGTTCTGAATCCTCAGCAGAAGACAGAGTCACAAAAGTCACAGGGCTGGAAAATCTCTTTTTGGAGGACAAAACTGGAGTTTTTCAACCTGGAGAAGAGACAGCTCCAGGTAAACCTTACTGCAGCCTCCCAAAATGAAAAGGGACCTTATAAAAATCAGATTTTTTTTTTGCCAAGGCTTATAATAACAGGAAAAGGAGCAATCCCTTTAAACAGAAAAAGTGTAGGTTTAGTTTGGACCCGAGGAAGAAGTTGTTCATGATGAGGTTGGAATGTCATTGTACAAAGTTGCCCAGAAAAGCTGAGAATGTGCCATCCTTGGAGACGTTCAAAGTCAGCTTGGATCAACAAAAGATATTCCTGCCCATGGCAGGAGACAACTGGAAAATCTTTAAGGCCAAGACCAAACCCTTCTATGATTGCAATGTGTTTCCCAATGTCACAGCAGTGTTCTAATTCTCTGTATGGAGTAAGCAGATAAATCATTATGATTTTATTTGCTCCTGTGTTTTGTGTTCTGGTGCCTGTCACCACAAAACTGTCTGTTACCTGCCAGTATTTCACTTGATCACACTTGATCTGTGAATTTTCATGATACATAAAAGAATTCAGAGATTGGCTCAGAATAGAAATCAGGATGGTGCAGTCTGAGTGCTTAATTTTAATTGCCATACTAATTACTTGGGCTGCGCTCTTTCAGAGCAATCAGAAGTAACTTAAACACGAGACCTAGTTTCAAATGAAAACTTGGATTAACTTAACCACATGTCATCCAGGGTCCAAAATCCTCCTAAGGACTCTTTTGAGCACTGACTGTTTGGTCCCCAAAATCACCTCCCCTCTAATCAAACTGCTCAGACAGTAATCAAGGCCAGAGGTGAGCAGAGGTAAATTAATCACATGCTGCCCTAGAGCTCCACTTTAATGGCAATATACAAACTGAGCTCCCAAACCCTTCACAATTAAAGCAGGGGTCAGAAAAGGGTGAGTTATTATTAGAAACCCACTTCCCAAGATTTGGCTTATTGTGGACATCTCTGCTGTGTTTTAGTCTAACATCTTTGACAAGTGCTACCCAATCCCATCACCCAGGAGAGCCACACAAAACCTCCAGGAACAGGGGCTCTCCTCCTCACACTGCCCTCACTGGAAAGTTTTAATTAAAATATTTATCCCCTTTCAATCAAATATCATCATTATGAAATACAATAGGCTGCATGTTCACGAGACAAGTGCCCGTACTATGCAGTTTTATAGCACTAAATTCAGAAGCCAGTAAAGGACAGGAACTTTCAGCCAAGTAAAATGATCTGTGTCTGATTAGTCAAGGGCCTATGTTAGGAACAAAAGAAGAATGGGATCCGAAGGCTGGACTTAAATTAGCAAGTTGCTGCTTTCTCTTGCATAGCAACAAAACATTGCAGCATTGCAAGGCAAATTCCAGTCTGGGCATTATTAGCTGGAGAACGATCCCAGACCTGCAGTGCACGGGATAATTCTGAGTTTTAGAAAAGACACAGGAACAGACAGAGCTGGAAAGCCAGAATCACTCCCTAGGGCCTGGAATCATTTACAGCTAAACAGAGTTCACACTCTCCCTCCAGAAAAACCTTTTTCAAATACAACAGCTTCAATCTGAATGCTGAACAAATTCTGATATTGGACCAAAGTATAGTTTTTCTAAGCCCTGCATCAATTATACTGGTTCCCACTCACACAGAAGATTTAAAATCTCAGTTTTTATGAGCCAGCGTTCTGCCCAACAGATTTATTGTCACACACCAAGTCTGACGTTTTACAAAAGAAAAAACGTTACTGGTTCCAGCCACCTAAATGAATATCTACTAACGATCATTTTACAATCTTAGATCAGATCTCCTGATGTAATTTAATTCTTCAACATTTATAACAGACTCAATGAGGTACAAATTCCACTGGCACAAAGGCATGGGGGGGGGAAAGCAGCAATTTAACTGTCAGAATAAGAAAGATTCAGCATGTTCTTAAAGTAAAATCCTCTCTGAATAAAGCAAATTTGACACCAGAATCTGAATGTCCATTGCAGGGCTGCTGCGGACAGGCTCTGCCAAATGAATTTGCTATAATGACTCACTCAAATTAGAGCAATTGGAACACTACCCTGTTTCCTACTCATTAGTCAAGCCCAGATTAACGAGAATTTAGTGTTTGAAGGGTTTCCACGTTGTTATTAGACAGCTGGCACAAAGAGTAAAAACATCTTTTATGAAATTTCAAGCACTGTTTAGTCAACTAAATCAAGTAAATTATTTGCAGCTCACACGTTCACTGTAATCCCACAGCAACATCTGTACTGGGTCCAAGTGAGCATCACTCCAACAGCAGCCACCAGCAAATTTTAAAGTTGATATTATTAGTTTAGCATATGCAGATAAAATACATGTACATAGAATAAGGGTTATGAACACCTCTGCTTCCAGGAAAATAATTATCCAGCAGCAGCTTTAGTGAAACTGTATCCAAAACAGCTGCACCTATAGGCTTACACTCCATAAAACACTCATTTTCACTCTAATTCAGTTTTTACATTTAACTTTCACTCGATCATGTGAAAATTGCCCTTTTCTGTGCCTTGTTTCCAAAGACCAAGACCACAGGGCCTTGAAGAGCACACAACATTCAGAACCAGGGGAGGAATTAGGATGCACAAAAAAAAGTAAACAGAAAATACATTTAACTGCTGCGTTTAATGAAACGCTGGTTTCAGTATTTCATTTTCTTATTGACACTGTGTTAACCTTTCCAGGGAACCTGCAACAGCAGCCAAGACCTGTTCAAAGCAGGAAGGCATCCGCTCCTTCCTGCGGAATTCCAGCTGTTTCCCTTGTTCCATCTCCTGTTCCTTCTCCCTCACACCCCAGCTGGCCGCCCTTGAACCCTCCTGTGGGATTTAATCAGCCATTTCATCATCCCTCAGGGAATCTGAGGACCTGTGACACCTCTCCCCATGTCACACATCCCTGTCCACCTATTCCACTATTCAGTATGTACTGCTAAGTGCCACGTGCAGGATTACCCCCAGCTCTGTAGTTCTTTACATCTTTTTATTTAGAATACTTTTATGAAGCTGTGTTCAATCTGCAGCCTCCTGCTTTATTCCGGAACCGGACCTTAGGCATTAGGTTACGTGCAACACTGATTTTACAGCTTGAATCTGCATTCCCACCTCATTCTGCCTACCTGTGCATCCAATACCTGATTTAACTGTCCCAGTTTCTGAATTATGAAGCATTTAATGAAAACGAATTAATTCTACGTCAATAACTCAGAGAGAAGGCAAGAGATGCGTTCACATCCAGCAGCACAAGAGCGACTGGCACAAGGAGCAGTTGAAGCTTGTGTCCCAATGAGGTGTCCCAGCTGAGAGCCTCCTCCAGCAGTCTCCTGCTCTTTAGGGGTGTCTGCTGGTCTCCCCTCCGCTGGGACACAGCTCCACTGCTCCAACACTGGCCAGGAGGGCAGAGAACAGACTGTGCTGAGCCGAGGGAAATTCTGCTGCTCCACCGAACCCCAGCAGCGGCACACACTAATCCCATTACCGACATCTTGACAAAAATCAAACCAACAGGAGCGCAATCGCTTTAATTGTTTCCTTTTGCACATCAGAGAGGCCAAGGGCCGTTAGACCCAATCCGTTTACGAAACGTTTCTGGCGTGTGTAAGATTTTTGTGCCGGTGTGAAACATCAGAGGATACAGGGCTCAGCCTTGGCCCTTTCACCAATAACTTTGTGCTTATTAACGTCGCTCTGTGGGACAGCAGCTAGCTCAGTTCAGACTCCTTGCCCGGGCTGGGGTTTAGGATGGCCAGACTATTCCCTGGGTTATCAGAGAGGCTTGGAGCTTTCCCCAGTGACTCCTGGCAGCCCTGGGCAGCTCTCCCTGGAGGAGCTGGGTTACTCAGCCCAGGAGCCAGCCCGGCACAGGATTTACTGTCCCTCCTCCCCAGAACCCAGCACAGGCTCTGATAACGATTGCTCATAAAGAGAAACTAAAACACTGCAAATCAATAACCTCAGCAGCTCTCCCAAAGGAGAGAGGACTTGAAATGACTCTGGGGAAAAGAACAAGACTGTCAATTAAACCTTTAAGTGCCTCTAGAATGAGTACTGTGCTCATTCTACCCACGTCACGTGTGATCTGCTCTTTTTGACACAGCACTGCGCGGTGTGAACATGCAAACTGGGAGGCATCCAGGCGCCCTCCTCAATGCACTCAGCTCTGTGATGGCTTTAAATTTAGCACCTCAGGTACGTGCTCAGGGTCTCTAAATAAATTAATTAACTAAAAAAAGTCATTAAAATCACAATGGATGACAACTGCAGAACAACACCCACTGTTGGTTAATTATTTAAGATGCAGGAAAGGAAGCTGCAGACAAAAGGGCATCATACTGTCACCTTGGCCACCCAAATTCATCTCACTGCCTCTAATACTCAAGTCTTTTGGGGCCTGTTGATACTCTATAAAGATGTACTCTTTTTAGAAAGCTGATCTACCAACAGATATAAATTTCTGCTAGTGATTACTTATGCCTGCTAATGATCATTATGTGCCTATATGATATGTACACATCATTATGTCTGCTTTTATTTACTAAGGCTGTTCCTCAGATCTTGCTGCAATTTTCAATTTCAGTGTCAGAGGAAGTGCAGAATATTTTCACATGCAGAAAACACACAAATAAAAAAAAAGGACTTACTGTTTGTGTTCCTTTGTAACACCAGGAATTGTTATTAGGTCTGGTCCACATCTTAACAGGACAAGAGGAAGCAGTCCCACAGTCCGTGAGCAGTCAGCAGTGCCCCTGCAGTAAAATAAAAAATTCGGCATCAGAAAAGTCTAATTGCTGCCCAGCTCTTCTATTCACACACTGAACCATTAAATCTTCTTTGGGCATCTTCTTCCACTGCACCCACTGAATGTTCCACTCCTTAAGACATGTCCACATCAAAACAAAGTTAATGCATGACCTGACAATGCCTCAAAAAAAAAAATCCGAAAAAAACACCCCCAACCCAAACCAAACCCAAACACTGTTTTACCTTCAAGAGTTTGTATTATTACCATTTAAAAAAAAACAATTAAAAAGGAAAATTGTGTACTGCGTGCTGTTATTGCCTTCTCCGGAGCAGCTCAACTCAAAACCACAAGGTGAGCTGGTCCAGCCCTCAGTGACCTGTTAGAAAATCCACTCACCAAAAGTGTGGACAACTTCAGTATTCCTACAGCAAATCCCCGTGTCCCGCTGACTCACACCAAAACATTGCCATTCCTGCTGCACAGTTACCCCTACTCTATCATTAGGGGCACTAGGTGGGAACACTGCAAAAGTCGTGGAGGTGTTTCCATTTGAGGCTGATGGAAAGGCTCCAAAACCACCATCAAATTTTAACATCCAAGGGGAAAAAACAAAAAACAAAACAAAACAAAAAAAAATCAGAATAGGGAAATACATTCACTTGGAGCCAAGATAACTCTGCTCCAATTTCCCAGAAAACTCCACAGCGCTCTGTCCCTTGCCCAGCAGACCCTAGAGCATCTCACAGCTCTACTTTACACACCAGCACAAAGAATTAAACCCTAAATGTCTATTTTACAGTGAGCACGCATTTTCAAACACTGCCATTATGCCTCTTGCCTTGCTGTAATTGAACAAATTAAGGTTTAGAAAATAGAGCCATCTCTTGATAATTTTAAAGATCATTTAAGGAGATCACAGTCGTCATTTGGCGGCTACTTTTAACAATCTGCAATTATTAACAGTGGCACGGCCTATAACGTTGCACAGCACATAAATGACTTTGTTTGCACTCATTAACTTTGAAGATATAATGTTTCCCACCAGTAAAGTACCTAATAATGGAAGTTTTACTGTAGTTTAGACAATATCCTGCGGGTAGACGTGAGGATGAGTAGTGAATATAAACGTAAAGAGAAATCAGCAAAAGAAAAGTTACCAACAAGGTTTAGGAGAAATGAAGCTTGTTTTTGATGTATTGATAGAGCAGAATAATTTTGGGATTGGCTGAATAAAAATGACATTCTTGTCTTGTTACTTCACAACCCAGGTAGACACATACAGACCCAAACAAAGAGCTTTTTAGTTTTGACAAAAATGACTTAGCACTAGGACGCAAAACTGGGAAATAAATGCAATTGAGTGGAATCAGGAAGTGTTAAGACATTACAGAAATAGAGAACTGTTAAAGCAGGTTCCCCCAGGAAAACTTTTCCTACATGATAACTTCTAACTGCATGGAACAGACGTGATTCCATGAAGATCCATTTGCTAATCCTAGATACGAATTTCTTCATTTAGACTGATATTTTGGTCAGTAGGAAACACTGATCAGTGCTCTCAGAATTAAGTGTTGGAACATACTCAGACTGAGCCAACCACTGCACACAAAGCTGAAAAAAACCAGGACTTGGAAATGACCACATCACTAATTTATCCTTAGGATTAAAATTATAGTCACAGTTGTGGTTGCTGTAAATTCGGACAAGCAAAGAAACAACCACAAGTGAGGCACATCACCATGAAGCTAGTGAAATCTGTGCAGTGTAAGAAACAAAATATTAATATATCAATATGCTACTCAGAATCAATGCTCAGTGTCCTTACAGCTGTACAGAAAATATTTTCCTCCCAAGAAATGCAGACTGACGGTACTAAACAATCTGTGTCTTAGTTTTTAACTAGGGAATCACTGAAAAATACCTAAGACTCGTCAGAATATTAATCGAAAGAATTCAGATAATCTACCAAAATCTATTTCTTATCACGTCATCTACAACCAAAATATTTCTTACACAGCTTATCTTCTCCTTCAGCTTCAAAGCAGCTATTTGAAGCTTTTGCACATGTATAGAATATATAGAATATATATAGAGCAGAACACAATTTTCATCAGCCTCACGCAATTCCATGGATATTTAAAGCTGATGAAATGTGAAGGTTGATGCCCCACGATATAGGGCCCCCACGATATAGGGCCCCCACGATATAGGGCCCCCACGATATAGGGCCCCCACGATATAGGGCCCCCACGATATAGGGCCCCCACGATATAGGGCCCCCACGATATAGGGCCCCCACGATATAGGGCCCCCACGATATAGGGCCCCCACGATATAGGGCCCCCACGATATAGGGCCCCCACGATATAGGGCCCCCACGATATAGGGCCCCACGATATAGGGCCCCCACGATATAGGGCCCCACGATATAGGGCCCCCACGATATAGGGCCCCCACGATATAGGGCCCCCACGATATAGGGCCCCCACGATATAGGGCCCCCACGATATAGGGCCCCCACGATATAGGGCCCCCACGATATAGGGCCCCCACGATATAGGGCCCCCACGATATAGGGCCCCCACGATATAGGGCCCCCACGATATAGGGCCCCCACGATATAGGGCCCCCACGATATAGGGCCCCCACGATATAGGGCCCCCACGATATAGGGCCCCCACGATATAGGGCCCCCACGATATAGGGCCCCCACGATATAGGGCCCCCACGATATAGGGCCCCCACGATATAGGGCCCCCACGATATAGGGCCCCCACGATATAGGGCCCCCACGATATAGGGCCCCCACGATATAGGGCCCCCACGATATAGGGCCCCCACGATATAGGGCCCCCACGATATAGGGCCCCCACGATATAGGGCCCCCACGATATAGGGCCCCCACGATATAGGGCCCCCACGATATAGGGCCCCCACGATATAGGGCCCCCACGATATAGGGCCCCCACGATATAGGGCCCCCACGATATAGGGCCCCCACGATATAGGGCCCCCACGATATAGGGCCCCCACGATATAGGGCCCCACGATATAGGGCCCCCACGATATAGGGCCCCCACGATATAGGGCCCCCACGATATAGGGCCCCCACGATATAGGGCCCCCACGATATAGGGCCCCCACGATATAGGGCCCCCACGATATAGGGCCCCCACGATATAGGGCCCCCACGATATAGGGCCCCCACGATATAGGGCCCCCACGATATAGGGCCCCCACGATATAGGGCCCCCACGATATAGGGCCCCCACGATATAGGGCCCCCACGATATAGGGCCCCCACGATATAGGGCCCCCACGATATAGGGCCCCCACGATATAGGGCCCCCACGATATAGGGCCCCCACGATATAGGGCCCCCACGATATAGGGCCCCCACGATATAGGGCCCCCACGATATAGGGCCCCCACGATATAGGGCCCCCACGATATAGGGCCCCCACGATATAGGGCCCCCACGATATAGGGCCCCCACGATATAGGGCCCCCACGATATAGGGCCCCCACGATATAGGGCCCCCACGATATAGGGCCCCCACGATATAGGGCCCCCACGATATAGGGCCCCCACGATATAGGGCCCCCACGATATAGGGCCCCCACGATATAGGGCCCCCACGATATAGGGCCCCCACGATATAGGGCCCCCACGATATAGGGCCCCCACGATATAGGGCCCCCACGATATAGGGCCCCCACGATATAGGGCCCCCACGATATAGGGCCCCCACGATATAGGGCCCCCACGATATAGGGCCCCCACGATATAGGGCCCCCACGATATAGGGCCCCCACGATATAGGGCCCCCACGATATAGGGCCCCCACGATATAGGGCCCCCCACGATATAGGGCCCCCACGATATAGGGCCCCCACGATATAGGGCCCCCACGATATAGGGCCCCCACGATATAGGGCCCCCACGATATAGGGCCCCCACGATATAGGGCCCCCACGATATAGGGCCCCCACGATATAGGGCCCCCACGATATAGGGCCCCCACGATATAGGGCCCCCACGATATAGGGCCCCCACGATATAGGGCCCCCACGATATAGGGCCCCCACGATATAGGGCCCCCACGATATAGGGCCCCCACGATATAGGGCCCCCACGATATAGGGCCCCCACGATATAGGGCCCCCACGATATAGGGCCCCCACGATATAGGGCCCCCACGATATAGGGCCCCCACGATATAGGGCCCCCACGATATAGGGCCCCCACGATATAGGGCCCCCACGATATAGGGCCCCCACGATATAGGGCCCCCACGATATAGGGCCCCCACGATATAGGGCCCCCACGATATAGGGCCCCCACGATATAGGGCCCCCACGATATAGGGCCCCCACGATATAGGGCCCCCACGATATAGGGCCCCCACGATATAGGGCCCCCACGATATAGGGCCCCCACGATATAGGGCCCCCACGATATAGGGCCCCCACGATATAGGGCCCCCACGATATAGGGCCCCCACGATATAGGGCCCCCACGATATAGGGCCCCCACGATATAGGGCCCCCACGATATAGGGCCCCCACGATATAGGGCCCCCACGATATAGGGCCCCCACGATATAGGGCCCCCACGATATGGCCCACTGCAGGCCTCTGCCAGCACTTGGCATCATGGATTCGGTAGCAGAAAACAAAAGGTAAGGATTCTCTAAATCTACCAAAAGGAAAACTCTTCCCTGTGTGTCTTCTGAGAAGCAGTCTTTCCTGCAGGTTTTCTTCCAAGAAAAAGTCTTGCTAAGTCCCCCCGTATCCACATGAGGATGACAACTGCATTGTAAATCAGCTGCAGCAGAGTTGAACCGTGGTGAAAAGAGGTTGAGGATAAATATGTTTTCGTACCTGCCTCATGGTGATACCAGGGACTCTTCATCCCATCAAGGTCAACAAGATCTGAGTGGCAGGCCAAAGAACAGGCCGGGGAGGCAACTTGGGCTGCAAAGAAAGCCTCCAGCCCAGGAAGACCAAATAGTCCAGGACTTCATTCCAAAAGACATTACATTTTAATTTTCTCTCTGTTTTTTCCCCACCAGATATCCGTCAGACACAGCCCCACAGCGTATGAATCCAACCACGCCCTTCACCTGTGTGGGAAATTAAACCAAGGCAGAGGCACAGGCAAACAACAACACACACACCTCTCCCTGAAGGAAGATGGAGCTTCTCCCTGTTCATCCCCTGGAGCCATTGATCCTCAGCCCCAGCTCTCCACTGATTTGGAGCAAATATTCCTTTTGCTACTGTCAGAACTGTACACTTAAAGCAGTCACCCTCAGGAGCGTGAGAGGCAGAGCAGCTACCTGCCTACAGGAGATACCCTCCCAAAGGAATGATTTTTCAGGCAATTAAAGACTCGAGGTCACCTAAATTTCATTCATTGAATCAGGAACACGGACTATAAGCATTTCAAAACGTACACAGCATGTTTGAAAGGGAGCCCACCTTTGGGGGATTTGCTGACAGTGCCACAGCAGCACAGGAGCACGTCACCCAGCAGCACAGATGAGCTGGGAGTGAGACAGCCCCAGCAGATCCCACACCATCACCAAGAGGACAATGTCCCAGGGGTTTGAGCCGAGCAGGACAGACAACAGCAGATCCCAGCAAAGTCCAGTGCTGACCTGGCACAGGCAGCCAGCTCTGAGACCAGCCCCAGGAGACAAGCCAAGAGCCCAGGGGCAGGACCGGGCACAGGCACGGCTTCCTCCACAGCCAGCAGGGCCACCTCGTCATTCCCTGTGCCAACAGACCCGGGAAGGCTTCAGAAGAAAGGAAACTAAAAGATGTAAATGCAACGGGAGAAGAGTGGAGTGACAGTATGTGAGAGGAACAACTGTGCAGACACCAGGGTCCGTGGAGAGGGAGGAGCAGAGGTGCTCCAGGCAGCACACCTGGGGTCCCCCCGCAGCTCATGGTGGGGCAATGGAGAAGCAGCTGTCCCCCAGCAGCCAGGGGAGAGAGCAGGGGTGCAGAGATCCACCCAGAACCCGTGGAGCTGCCCCACTGGAGCGGGTGGACACCCGAGAGGAGGCTGTGACCCCTTGGGAGACCCGTGGAGAGAGGACTCCTCCCGTGCTGTCCCTGGAGGGCTGTGCCCCATGGCAGTGATGCCATGTGCCCCAGCAGTGGGGAGGGCTGCTGCCCAGGGGATGGAGAACTGTCTCCCCTGGGAGGAGTGGAGCAGGGGAACCACTCCTCCCCCTGAGCAGCAGCACAAACTCATGTGCTGAGCTGATCACAGCCCTCATTTCCCCTGTGCTGTTGTCGGGAGGAGCCAGAGTTGGAAGGGGAGAGGGCTGGGGGAAAGGGGTTTATAAGGGTTTTATATTCATTATCCTGCCCTTACTATGATAGCAATAAATTCAGTCCACATCTCTAAGCTGAGCCTGTTTGGCCCATGACAGTATTCGGTGAGGGAACTCTCCTGGTCCTTATCCCAACCCACAAAGCCTTTGGTACATTTTCTCTCCAGCTGCAGATGGTGAGAGAGCAGCTTTGGGGCGTGCCTGGCCTGGGCCAAGAGCACCTGGGACTGAGGCACAATCCCAAAAGTGTTTATGGACAAAAAATGGACTGGGCACAGCACTGGGCACCAGGAAAAGAGGATTATCTCAGCCACTCTTCTACTGCAATAGAGTGTCAGGACCAAAAGACACATCCCTTCTCCTTTTGTACATACCAGACCTCCTTGGTTGTCATTGGTGTTAATAGTGGCTTTTCTTCTTGCTCTCCTACTTATTATACTGGGAACATAATATTTTTAAAAACAAACCCCAAAACAAAACAGTGAAAATAAAAAAAAACAGATGCTTCAATATGTTAACAGAAAATTCATTTTCACACTTGACTTCTGTTTTACAAAATAAACACAGATTTCAGGCTAGGAAAGATTGTTCAAGGAATTAATCCACCTACAGCAGCTGGGACTGGTCAAGGCACTCTATCCTTAAAGCTCTACTTGTCTTTGCTGAATTTTCAAGCCCTTATTTTAAAACTTTCTCCAGTGGGAAAAGCCAAGGCGTTTGGCTGCAGCTGGCACTGCCCCAGGTGTGGAAAGAGAGCCACCAAGCTCTGGGGGCTTCCTTTTTAAAGCTTTCGCATTTCCCCAGAAGCCTTGGAGCTGTTTTCCAGGCATAGGGACGGGCTGCCCTCTCTTGTCCTGTGCTGCTTCTCCCTGCTCAGGCTGGAGCCTGCCAGCTGCCAGAGGGGCAGGGACACCCCCAGCTTTGGGGACGTGCTGGAGAGGAGCAGCAAGGCTGAGCTGGGCTCTGCTCAGACCCCACGGAGGGAAGGGGAAAGAGCAGGGCTGGCGCTGAGTCTGCTGCCGTGGCCTCACACCCAGCACCTGCGGCTGACCCAGGCAGGACAGGGCACAGCAGGGCCAAAAACGGGCAGGCTGGTCCTCTTCTCTGAGCCCCTGAGCTTCTGTTCCTGCAGCTGAAAGCCCCAGTGCTCCCAAAGCGCCAGAGAGATGGGGATGCCTCAAGGTAAGACAGCAAAAGAGCAAAAACTCTCACCAGGAAACATGGCTTTAAGGGCTCCTCACTGCTACAATTTTATTTAGGCTAGCTTTCCACCAGTCCCCCCTGGCCAGCTCCACCAGGTCCTCGCCCTGGCCAGCTCCAGGTCCTCGCCCTGGCCAGCTCCTCCAGGTCCTCCCTGACCAGCTCCTCCAGGTCCTCTCCCTGGCCAGCTCCACCAGGTCCTCTCCCTGGCCAGCTCCTCCAGGTCCTCTCCCCTGGCCAGCTCCTCCAGGTCCTCTCCCTGGCCAGCTCCACCAGGTCCTCTCCCTGGCCAGCTCCTCCAGGTCCTCTCCCTGGCCAGCTCCACCAGGTCCTCTCCCTGGCCAGCTCCTCCAGGTCCTCTCCCCTGGCCAGCTCCTCCAGGTCCTCGCCCTGGCCAGCTCCACCAGGTCCTCGCCCTGGCCAGCTCCACCAGGTCCTCGCCCTGGCCAGCTCCACCAGGTCCTCGCCCTGGCCAGCTCCACCAGGTCCTCGCCCTGGCCAGCTCCACCAGGTCCTCGCCCTGGCCAGCTCCTCCAGGTCCTCGCCCTGGCCAGCTCCACCAGGTCCTCGCCCTGGCCAGCTCCTCCAGGTCCTCGCCCTGGCCAGCTCCACCAGGTCCTCGCCCTGGCCAGCTCCTCCAGGTCCTCGCCCTGGCCAGCTCCACCAGGTCCTCGCCCTGGCCAGCTCCACCAGGTCCTCGCCCTGGCCAGCTCCACCAGGTCCTCGCCCTGACGTTCCATTTATCCACAGATGGTGACTAAGAGTTCTCCAGGAACTCCATCAGAAGGCTGCACATGTAGCCAGTGATGCCTCATGCACACAAAGTGCACCAATACCACTAGAAACTGGTGAGGAGTTTCTGCGTGGCACATTGGTGCTCTGCTGCAATTTAACTGTGTCCCCTTATATCAAACACACAATATGGTAAAGCCTCGCCCCACACCTCCATCTGAAAATAAACGCTTTTCACACCTCGTCTGTGGACTGTTTCTGCTCGGTGCCACTCTCCCACGCTTCTGTCTCTTCGGAACACGTGCAGGTAGGGTGACAAAACACAGGCTGAGTTTGAGGCAGGTTTTCTGGAAGCTTTCAGCTTACGAGCCAGGAATGTTTTTGAGGCAGCTAGTCCAGCACTGTGATATGAGCTATCAGATGCCAACAGGACAGTTTGCAGGATTAATTAAGTATAATAGCACCTGTAAGAGTGCTGGAAGGAGATTTTTAAGAGCAAGGGAATCTGAAGCATTTCTAGCTAACTCCTTTTGGCAGCTGGTGTCTGTAGTGTGCTGCTTTTCTATTGTAAGGGTTTCAGAATCTCACCAACTCAACCAAGGATGGGAATTATCTCAGTTCAAAGGTTGGTAGGTACAGTTTATCTGGTTATTTGCAGTGATTACACAGATTTTCATAAGGATTAATTTGAAAACAATTTTTTGAAGTTATACCTTATTTCTCTCTGCGATAAATTAGTTTTCTAACCATGAATTTGAGGTTGTGAGTTTATCCAGGCTTTCCGTCCTCAAGCAAAGCAGATTATCCAAGCCAAATCAAATCCTCACTATTTCAGCAAAACGAAACCTGCCAGGGGTCAGTAAGCAGAGTCTTGTGAAAACAAAAAGCCAGATGAGCCAAGTTCAGTGTCCCAGCCCTGTGCTGGAGGGACACAATGCCATCCTGGGGGCTCTGGCAGGCCGAGCACAGGGACACCTCAGCAGGTGTGACACACACAAGGGCCTCGTGTCAGAGGGGTTTTCAGCACGAGCACAGGCTGTGTGTGTGTGTGTGTGAAAGCCAAACAGCACCTGAGTGTGCACGGGGAGTCCAGAACCCCAGCAGCAGGGCGAGGGAGGGGACGCTGCACCTCTGCTCCGGTGACACCCCACCACCGAGCCGCCACAACAACAAAAACAATCGGGACAAATACTGGGACAGGTCCAGAGCAGGAGCAGAGAGGTGAGGAGGGGACTGGAACACCTCTGCTGTGGGGAGAGGCTGAGAGAGGTGTGCTCTACATCTGGAGAAGACTCTGAGATGTCACAGCACCTTCCAGCACCTAAAGGGGCCAGCAAGAGAGACGGAAGGGGACTCCTCACCAGGACAGGTGACAGTGACAAGGGAGAACGGCCTCAAACTGAAGGAGGGCAGGTACAGCTCAGGCTCATCTTGAGATATTAAAAACAAATTCTTTTGTGCAGGTGGGAAGACACTGGAAAACACTGCCCAGAGAGGCTGTGGACTCCTGATACCCAGAGGCACTCCTCCAGGCTGAGCGGGGCTCTGGAACACCTGAACCAGCAGGTTGGCGTCTGTAAGGACATCCGTGGAGGGCAGGGAGAGGGAACTCTGCAGAGCTGAGATACTCCAGAAACACGGTTTATTGCAGGGCTCTGGGTAAAGAGGGCTGATCTCAGCCCCCAGCCTCTGCTGAGGGGAGCCCCAAAGAGAGGGGATGAGGGGAGGGAGGGAAAAAGGGCTAAGACAGGTAAGAGAGGTGAGAGGAGTGCCAGGAGGAGAAAATGGGCAAGAGAAGGGATGAAGAGGCAAGAGCTAAGAGGAGTAAGAGAGAAGAGCAGGGAAAAAGAGAGCGAGGACCTTGTTCCAACACATTCTATCTCCTTTTGTGATGAATATTCCGATTTACAGTGACCAACCGGCACAAGATACAAAACCTACAAACTTGGCATGCAGCCTATGAGAACTACTAAACAACCATATCATCCTACATTCTAAACTCTAAAGACTGCTTTTCTTATCTCCTTTCTCCTCGCTGCCTTGGCACGGTGGAGAGGGGCTGCATTCTTGGGTCCTGTTGTTTTCTGTCCTTCAGCCCATCTCCAGCTAATCACTCCTCCTGCCTTGCCTAAATCTCAAAGCTTCATTTCTTTTTCACTCACAGGTTTTACATCTCCGGTGTTTCTCACAGACAATCACATCCATAAGCCCTTCCTGCCCCATCTTCCCCATCCTGGCCACAGCAGGGATGCTGTACCTGGTGACCTGTGAGCTCCCTTCAGCCCAAACCATCCTATTTATGGTTCTCCACTCCTGTGAGACACAAAACGAGTCTTCAGTGCGGTGTGAACACACAAGGGCAGATGGTTCCAACGAGTTTCAACACCCTCTAGTCTAAACCTTCCCTCTAAACCCACAAATGGTTAATTCAATAAGCAGTTTGCCTTGTCCCTGTTAATTTATACAAGAGAATTATTTGACACCCGTTGATCTGCAGTAGATTAAAAAGGCACATAACTGAGTTCAGCATTCAAATTCCCTTGATTGGAAATTGGTAATTAGAATAAGGAAAAATAACAGAATAGCCCCGTCATCATATTGCAGAATTGAGTCGCCCCGAGGTGTAGAGAAATGTGTGACATCTCTGTCAATTTAAAAAATGCAGCAGTATTATTGACAAATTGGCAATTCACGGAGTTTTACTTGAACAAGGGCGGGAGTAAACCCAGTTTTTCACCCAGTGAAAACACAATAAACTACTTGCAAATTCGAGAGGCTTTATGCACACATTCAAACAGAGCAGATCTGTCAGTTCTATGAGTAGCACTCATCAGACAAGTTCAAGATGCTGATTTTAATCACTTTCACCTCAGCCAAGGTCACTCATTCAGAACCTCGCTGTCAGCTGTTAAATATTCCTGCTTAGGAAGTTTATGACACCTGGATTTATGGAAGATTTTATGCCAGGAAATATTCCTCTACACTTGGACTACAATATTTTTATTGTAATCCTATTGTTTGCACAATTGGCATAGTGTTTGCAGTTGATCTTCGTGAGACTAAAATAGGCAAAATCAGGTTAAAGTCTTAAGAATTTTAAAATTTAACAATGTATTGAGGTGAAAGCATGTAAGTGTTGAATAAGTAGACTTTTCAGTAAGAAAAGACATAGACACAGGTTTTCAGGACAGCCCCTTAACATCCTTGAAGTCATTTCACATATTAATTTTGATTTATGTGTCTGCAAGATAGCTGTTAAAATAATTTTGCACCATGCCATTTAAAAAAAAAAAAAGGCTCAATGCACATCTTATGCTCAGTAAGCTATTACAAACGGAAATTACTTGCTACATACAGAATTGTTAAAGATCAGCCAGCATGTACCTGCTTACTGACAAACCTGGAAATGGCAGCAGCAGCTTAAGTTTGTTCTCCTGCAGTTATCATAGTTATTTTGCCCTCTTATGAGAAAACAGAGTCACAAGAACCCAAAGCAGGATCATTTCCTTTTCTGTCCTAGCCTCTTTTCTTTTTTTTTTTTTTTTTTGTGGTTGTGGCTACCCCTAAAGAGCAGAAACTGGCCCATTTTTGCCAGCTGCACACCCACATCTCCTGCGCCCTGCGGAGGATTTTGCTCAGAAGCCATCTCACTAAAGTTGTGCCTGGCCAAAGGCTCCAGGAATGCTTTCCCTACAAGGGACAGACAACATCATTAATGAACAGATGGACATCCCACCTTTCACAGTGACCAGACACGTGAGACTGGCGCTTGGAGCAAGAGCTGGTTTGCCTTTGGAGGTAGAGTGAGACCCCCCAGTTTGGGATAAATTTTATTTATAGATTTTATTTCGCTGGCACTGCGGCGACTCGCTCTCCCTCCTCCTTCCTCATAACCGGCAACAACATTCAAAATTAGCCACTTTTTTTCTCCTTATTTTTCTTCCCCAGGTGGATCAGATGCCAGCCCAACCTCAGTAATGAAAACAGCACAGAAACCCTTCTCCAGGCTGGTCCATGCCTGGGGCACATCAAATGGCCAAACGAAGGGCAGACACTGAGCAGGCAATGCCCTAGAGCACACAGCATCCTGCCACTGCTCCAGTAGAAGGGCTGTAATGCCTTTCTGCTTCCCCCAAAACCCAGCCTCGAGCAGGAATTATTGCCTTTGGAAAGTCTGCCCACAAGGAAAAACTGAGCCAACTTTTTATCCCCATCACAGAGTGGCTGTCACTGAACCACAGCTCAAAGCCACAAAAATAACCCAGGGACAAGTGCTTTTATAGGTTGTCTTAAGTGGTGTTCTACAATCACTCCACCGAGCTTTGACTGGAATTTCTCTACACATTTCTACATTTTCTATATTACTGATAACAGAGATCTTCAAAGTTACTCAATGCAGCTTCTCACTCCCTCATTTAAATGCATTAAGAATGGAGTTTGCTTCCCATTAATAGTTTTTGGTGCCAGATTTCCTGTTCTCGCAGAGCAAGGTGGCAGTCAAACCCCTTCAATAATCACACAGAAAAACAGGATTCAGGGCTGCCAATAAGATTATTTTTCAGCCTGGCAGAATCCAGTCCAGGTAGTACTAAACACTTATGACAGCACTATCAATCCCCTTTTCTTCCCTTTAAAAAAATACATTTATTGTTAAAGCTCTAAATCTGATCGCTATGGATGTGACAATTACCAGGTATAGCCCTGTGTAAGGAAATATTAGCAGCGTAATTTTAATGATTTATATTTTATAGACACAGCACTGCGCAAAAAATTATTACGTATTTTGGTAGCCTTGGTGAATTGCACAGAAGACAGTAAGAAGAAGCTGAGATCAGTGGTAATCTTTCCTTAGCTGAATCTTGAAATACTCTTTAAAAAAAGTCCTGGGGTCCAGCGCCTCTACTGAAAAATTAACTTTGTTCATATTTTATAAGCAAGAGAAATATTATTTAAAATGCAAAAAAAAAAAAAAAAAGCCATTAATATTTTGGGTTTTGGTAAATACCATTTGATTGCCTATCAAGAACCGAGCTACTGATAATCTGAATATTTTAGAGAATTTAAATCCTGTAAAGCCAGCACCATACCCAGGCAAGCTCAGAAGTGTGGGTGCCTGAATATCTCCAATACCTTTTGTGAAAATAGTAAAATAGTAAAAACTTTTGTGTAAATAGTGCAAGTGGCACCAAATATTCCCCCTAAACTTTGCTGCAGCTGACACCAGGACTGAGAGGAACCCTGTTCCTTCCCTTGTCAAAGATTAATTAAATCCCTCAGTTGTGGAAAATCACTGAAAATCACAGTGAGGAGGGAGGAAAGAACAGAGATGAATAGAATTCCCTGGAATAAAGGGTGAACTGTGGAGTCTGTTACATTTTAGAAGAAAAGAGATTTCAGAGGAGCCCACTGAGGGTTAACACGGGCAGTTCGCACCTCATGTGCCCACCCCCAGCTGTATATTCCTTTAAACAGGACATTTACTGAAATAGCCCCAGACTAAAGCTGCCACTGAAACCAGGAGGAACCGATGGATGGATTCTGGATTCCAGAACATTATCTAACACCACTCCTGCAATTTGTTCAACCCTTCGGACGCCTTTCCTGACAATCCAGGGAACAAATGCAGAAAAACAGATTATTACTCCTCGTTTCCCAGCCCTGAACAACGAGCAGATGAGCTGATCTATTGACAATCTATCGAAAACACACACTGCTTCAAGCAGCTGATTTTTAACCTCAAAACACAGAAAAAACTGCGGAAAATGTGCAAAGCCACAGACCCCAATGATGCGCTCCTCCACTTATAAAAAGGATTTTTTTTGTTTGTCTTGCCACCACGTTCATGGCAAGAGAGGGTTTGATTTGAACCAGAGAAAACAATTTTCAGTGTGAATAATGTAAGCACAGTCAAGCAGATGTCTTCTTTGCATGTATTAAGTGACTTCATCTTAATAAAAACGTTCAAGAAAAATCAATTGGTTTTTCACTTCAGAAGGACACTTGCAGAAAACTTTCTAGAGATACCAAATGAACTAAAACCATGCATCAGAACAATGTGAGAATTTGGTTCTTCACATTCAGCAGAAATCCTCAATTATCTATGCAATTATTAGTTTAGCTAAATAATTTCCTCTTCAGTGCAACAAACTGCAAATCTTTTTTCTAGTCTATAGCTACCCCCAGGAACACACCTTAAATTAAAGGCTGATGACATTCCTGATTAACAAAGTGGGCAAAGGCTGTGCCTAATGACAATATCACCGAATCCATTGTAAGAGTATTTTCACAGTTTAGAAAGGAAGGTTCTTGAGTGGGTGAAGAAAGAGATCCAGCTGTATTATTTAACTTTTTATCAAATAAAATATCTGTCATTACTGCTTTTCCTAAAATAAACCATGTTTCTTTTCTTACTATATCTTAAAATTAAGGATTTTAGATTTTGTCTTCATGGAATCTAGAACTTGCAGAAACGAGGAATGGTAAAAATAAATTGATGGCTAAGAATGTATCAGCTTAATGTATTATGGAGGCTGACCAAAAAATCCAAAAAACAGTGGATAAGACAACCAATTAACTAGGAAAAAATTAAACCATTTAATTTTTAAATGTTTCAACACCAAACATTTACTGGTGTTATACCGATTTTCCATCATGAGTCAGTAAAATATTGTCGGTTTGACAAAATTAACACGCTTTTCTCACCTTTTGTTGGCTTCCTCACAGGCAGATTAGCCTCTCTCCTTCATTACCTGTTGTTTAAATGGTTTAAATTTGACACCGGGATGTTTTTATGTTTGGGAGCAATCCTCACCAGCTAAAGGCAGTTAGTGCTTTAAAGCACCACAGAAATAAACAAGTCAGAGAAATGATTTGTTAAAAAACATGGATATTGATCTAATACCGATATCCAGCTATGAGGGACACAGACTCTCTAACAGATTGAAGTTACAAAGTGTGTGTTTATTACATTTAAAGTTAGAAAGTGTGTGTTTATCACAATAAACACGGGACAGCTCCCAAATACACACCACAATTTACAGATGCTCACAGGGGCTTTTTATGTCCAAAAGTGTTGAATACCCAAAACACAAATGCATATTCATGACTCTGGTCCGTCCCATTCCCCGCTCCGTATGGTAATTAGCCAAAAAGCAATTAAGCATGCGGAGTTTGGTCTTTGAAATGGGTCAGTGGTCCTTTTTAGGGGGTGGGGTCTCAAAATGATGAAGTAAGATGGGTCTTCCTCGCTTTGACTTTTTAACCTTTTATTGTTGGTGACACCTGGATCCTGTTTTCTCAAGACTATCTGATTTATGATCACATTGTGTTCTTGGGGTCTATTGATTAAGGTCTCCTGATTTATCGGTTCCTTAAATCCGGCTTATGTTAAAAAAGGAAGTTTACCTTAATGTCTAGTTAGTAAAAGGGGAGTCTACGTGCTAAAGTCTTTTATTCTTCAAAATGTAAAGGGAAGTCCACGTCAGCAAGTCCACGTCTACTTTAACTAAAGTCCTTAATTCTTTAAAATTAATATCTCATAACATTAGACTGTTGTAACTCCTGCTGCCCGGCCCCAGACCCATTTACACACCCCACCTGCACTCCCATTTCTGCATTATTCCCCTCCTGGTGCTGGGTGTGGCGATGCCGGAGGATGTTTTACTCCTGTAACAGTGCAGGAATAAATGTTGTTTTTGCACACAACGTGCCCCCAGCTCAGACAGACCCACAGGGCAAACACAAATCAACTTTTCTCTCCGGGCTGGGAATCACCTTTTCCTTCCTCGTGTCTGTGTATGGACATTGATTCAAAACCCTGTCTCGCTGATATTACTATTAAATTACTATTAACAGAATATTACCATTAAATAGATATTACTATGAAATTACTATTAAAACTTGACAACCTCTAAACTTAAATAGTTTCATACCATTTTCCCCCGTTTTGCTTAGACTGGCCAGTTCCCTCTATATTTTGAGGTGCAATTGTTCCTTCTAAATCGATTCCATATAATGATTTTTTTCAAATGTGCAAATTTTTTTTCTATCCTTTAGCACAGTTACGTGTAAAGGTATTTGCATTAAGGTGGAATAAAAGTTCATTAGAAAATTCCGGTGTCTATTTAGGTTCTCTCTCCAAAGTCACATTTAAAGAAGGGGAGGAGGTTTATTTCATTACTTTTATTATCGTTAACAAAACTATAAATCCCTAGTTCCATTATTAAGCTAACTATAATTAGAACTAATGGTGGTAACCCAAAGCCTTAGTACAAAAAGTGGTAACTCCAACAACAAAATGTTTGTATGGACAGAAAAACTGAGTGCACTGCCTTATTCCATCCACCACGAGCCTTTTTAATCAGCATTTTCTTTAAGCGGTACACAAGAAACCGCTTAAATATCAAATAAATATCAAATTGGCCATCCACAGAGCCGGGTCTGCGCTGCAGATAAAACCCCGGACAAAATTTAAAATGTAATTGGAGAGTCCCAAGGTGAGGGTATAACCGGGTTAATTCAGCGCTCCTTCCACAAAACCGCTAACTCTAACGGTCGGAATCACAAAATTCAAATTTACAGTTTCGCTACAGACTCATGCTTTGATTGACAGGTTAATTGTCAATCTACCTACTTTAATTATCAAAGCTACCGACTTTTTGAGTGCCAGCCCCCCTCAGAAACCCGTGTACTTACCTGCAGCTTTCCAAAGGGACTCTCCCGACTTCTGGAGCCTTCCAAAACCGAGCTGCGAATCCTCTGAAGGGTTCTGTCTAATGTCTGGATTGGCCTCGGTAACAACAGCTCCACTTGTGTCCTCATCAGCACTAACCGGAGACACCTGGGGAGCGCAGGGATTGTCACCGCGCTGCTGATGGGGTGACAATGCTCACCTGGCTGCAGGCAGCGGGGGCTCTGCAAAGGGACACTCCCAGCTTCTGGAGCCTTCCAAACCTGAGCCGCGAATGCTCTGAAGGGTTCTCTCTAATGTCTGGATTGGCCTCGGTAACAACAGCTCCCACATGTGTTTGATCAGCACTAACCGGAGACACCTGGGGAGCGCAGGGACTGTCACCGCGCTGCTGATGGGGTGACAATGCTCAGCTGCGGGCAGGCAGCGCTCTCCAAAGGGACACTCCCAGCTTCTGGAGCCTTCCAAACCCGAGCTGCGAATGCTCTGAGGCCTCCCCTTTTCTGTCTGGATTGGCCTCGGTAACAACAGCTCCGCCTGGGTTTGGTCAGCACTAACCGGAGACACCTGAGGAGCGCAGGACTGTCACCGCGCTGCTGATGGGGTGACAATGGTCACCTGGCTACAATCAAGGAGCGGCTGGCACCTGCACACCTCATTATAGGCCATTGAACCATGGCAATGTCAGAGCTAATAGCTAATATCCAAAATCTAATAGCTAATAGCTAATATCTGATATCTAATATCCAATACCCAGCACTGGAATTTCAGCTCTCAGTGTGATTTCAGGCCTGGCACTGCACATGTGTGTATAGGGCATTCTGCTATGGCAATGTCATAGCTAATATCTAATATCTAATATCCAATATCTAATATCCAATATCCAATATCTAATATCCAATATCCAATACCCAGCACTGGAATTTCACTCTCAGTGTGATTTCAGGCCTGGCACTGCACATGTGTGTATAGGGCATTCTGCTATGGCAATGTCATATCCAATATCTAATATCTAATATCCAATATCTAATATCTAATATCCAATACCCAGCACTGGAATTTCACTCTCAGTGTGATTTCAGGCCTGGCACTGCCCATGTGTGTATAGGGCATTCTGCTATGGCAATGTCATATCTAATATCTAATATCTAATATCTAATATCCAATATCTAATATCCAATATCTAATATCTGATATCTAATATCCAATACCCAGCACTGGAATTTCAGCTCTCAGTGTGATTTCAGGCCTGGCACTGCACATGTGTGTATAGGGCATTCTGCTATGGCAATGTCATATCCAATATCTAATATCCAATATCTAATATCCAATACCCAGCCCTGGAATTCCGCTCTCAGTGTGATTTCAGGCCTGGCACTGCCCATGTGTGTATAGGGCATTGTCCTATGGCAATGTCATATCTAATATCTAATATCCAATATCCAATATCCAATATCTAATATCCAATATCTAATATCTAATATCCAATATCTAATATCTAATATCTAATATCCAATACCCAGCACTGGAATTTCACTCTCAGTGTGATTTCAGGCCTGGCACTGCACATGTGTGTATAGGGCATTCTGCTATGGCAATGTCATATCTAATATCCAATATCCAATATCGGATACCCAGCCCTGGAATTCCGCTCTCAGTGTGATTTCAGGCCGTGCCCAGCGCAGCACAGCACACAAAGAGAGTGCCTGAGCGCTGTCTGTGTATTTGGAGGAGGAAATGCAATGGCAGTGGCAGGGGCCAGGCAATGTCTGTCTGCAGACACAGGCACAGCTCAGTCTGTCTGAAAATAGGCCACCCTGCCTCTAACAGCCTGAAAGGGGAACCCACATTAATATAAACCTTTTTATCGCTGTCTCTGTTCACAGCCAGTTTAAATTCACAGTTTTCCAGCTTTTGTATTGATGGCACACAGGCCTTTAGGCACGAGAAGCCAGTTCCATCTCTGCAGAGGTGTCTGAACTGTGAGGATTCTGGTGTCTGAGCAGGAGCTCCTGACTTTGATAGCTTTTGTGTCCTAAAATACCTTTAATACACTGGCCCATCGATTCAAATGGAAGTTAGCAGCCTGGCATTATGGAGAAATAAAAGTGATAGAGAGCTGAGCATTTGGCTAGAAAATTCAGCTTGAATGCCATTTTACTATTTCTGATGGTATTCACAGGTGTTCTTCTTTTTCACCTAAGGATATGAAGGACTCCGAGTCCTAAAATACACTTTCTGACAGTGGCCTGGCAAGTTCTCTCTCCAAATCAGCTACAAAGGTTGTAAATTTACAATGCCCAGCTGAGGTGAGACACTGAGGGATCCTCAAGGGCTTCATTTTGGTTTTTTTCCAGTGCCCAATTCTCCTGGAGTGTTTGAGAGCACCAGCCAAAGGTCCTGGGCCTTTTCCATGGTGTAACAAAAAGCAGATTTCACCAGCTCTGGGTCAGAAGGGCCTCATCCAGAGGTGTGAGCTGAGGTGTTTCTGGTAGGCCCACAGCTCATCCTGAAACGAACTAATATCTTCATTATTAATTAGAGCTCTGCCTTTCCTGAAGTACAATCAGCACACGCACCACCTTCCCGTGGATTTTTAGCTGTGTGCCCACCACTTTTTCCACCGTTTTGGGTACAGAGTTTGGATTTCTGACAAGCAGCGTGAGGACAGATAACAGGACACAATGCCGTCTGTTCAGGACTGAAATCTTCTCTGCAAAAATCAGTTTGTGTTGTGCATCTGATTCTTGTCATCTGTGATCCCAAAGCTTCTACTGTTTCACTGCAGCCTTAGCTGAGAGCACGCCTCTGAGATGCAGATTTGTGCCTCAGGAAGCAGATCAACAATTACTGACTGACTGCAATTCGAGAAAAGACAAGTGACTTTCAGCCTGCAGCTCTCTGGAGCTTTTGTGTGCTCGTTGTACTGCCACTCCTTCCAGCCCTGAGAGAAAAAACATCTTCCACAATGTTCTCCTGCGTTGCTGTGTTCCACTGACCCCAAACAGGGGTTCAGAAAAATCATTATTTTTGCTCTTCATTAAAAATCCCTTGTCAGATATTTAACCACCAACAGATATACTCCCTAACACTTATTAAATAGGTTAAATCATTTAAGAGTGGATGGCACATAGTTGTTTTGAACTTCTCCCTTTCCTTCTGATTTTTAAACATCTTGGGTTTACAAGGGCTCTAAACCCAGACCTGTGACTCAGTTTTGGTTTGAAGCCTTTGTGCAGAGTAAACTCAATTAAGATTTTCTAAGCAGTATGAGGAATGCATTGGTGCACTGGTGCAGTCTGAGTGCATTCATTACCCAGGTGAGAGAATATAATACTTTACCCATTTGTAGAGTATCTCACCTGGCAAATATCCGTGTCTTAGAGTAAGGCTGGGAAAATATATTTTATAGCAAGAATAAATTGTTAAACTCGGATAATCATGCTTAAAACAGAGTGTGACCACTTGTCATGACAAGACCTTGGAGAAAGAGGTCCATATTTCCATAAACAGGGGTTATTAATCTCAAATTCTTCTTATTGAGACTTTTGACCGGGACTGTGCTGCTTTTATTCCTGCAGCATCACTCTGAGCTGGGGGGCAGAAGTGCTGCTGGTCTTCAAAAAACCGAAAAAAGCATCAAACTGTGTCCCCTGGGAGTGACAACTTTTCCTTTTCGGTTGGGTTCCCAGTGCTTGGAGTGTCCCACGGGCTGTGTGCTGTGAGCAGCCTCACAGCAGCATTGTCACAATTAGCTTCACTGTCATCATGCCTGGCTGACATCACCAAGGCACTGGGACATGAATTTCATCCATCTCTGCTTCAGGCCACACTATAGGACAGGAGAGACACACACCTACAGCCCCGTTTCTGCTGCAGAGCAGACTGCTGGGCTGGCGTTTACTGATCCAAAGGAGCATTGCCTGGAGAATTCCCTCTGTCCAAAGATAAAAGGACTACAATACTTTCACGGTAAATTTGTCTGAGCGCGCTCACGTGCTGCTCTCGGGGCGTGAGAGAAGAAGCTGTTTGCAGAGATCATACTCCCAAACCAAGCAGGCTGTGGGAAGAGCCAGACGCTCAGAGGTAGTTCAGTAAGGCAGCTTTATCCTGGCTGTCACAATATCCCCAGCCAGAATACATTCTCCCAGCTCCCTACACACAGAACTGGCTTCTGCACCTCTTTATGACAGGTTGGTCAAGACGTGCACAGGGAGAGTGTAAAAGGCACACCAGTGCACAAAAGTGGAGTTTGCTGCCTGTGAAATACGTTGTGCACGGGTCAACAGGAGACCCCCCCTCAGGTACTGAAGCTGAGCTGTTGCAGGAATTAGGAAATCTTAAGCAAAGATTCAACTTCTGGATGCAGTGTGAGCTCTTTATTACTGTGCTCCAAAGGCTTTGGGGAGCCTTGGGCTGGTATGAGCCATCCCAATGGATTTTATACCAACACTTAAACTAAGAAAGGTGCCTTTTGTGCTAAGCACTGGTAAAAGTTCCATCACGACTGAGGACTGTTTTGCTGTTCCAGCACCGGGTCTCTGCTGGGCACTCCAGTGGTCCCTCTGAAAATCCCATCAGGGAGAAGCACGAGGCTCAGCAGGATTTTTGGGAAACAAGAACCTGTCACTCTGCCTCGCTGCTGTGACTCAGGGCTTTGGTCCCCCAGGATTTTCACATGAAATGTTTGCTTTGAACACCAGCAATGAGGCCAAATACTGGAGCCATTTAAAACCTGGTGGGGAAAAGAGAAAAGCAGCCACCTCTGCCAGCTGGAGCCTTACTTGATCCCCCTACACTTCATTTCTGCATTTTCAGGTGAGGCACACAGAGCAGAGGTGACATTAACGACGAATAATTTGTTTTTCTTCTTTCAGATCCCTTTGACCTGCCCCTTTGGGACCTTTTGGTCTCCTGGTTAAACACCTCGAGAACTCACCAGTGGTGGTGAATACCCATCTCCTGTTTTACCAAGATCCTTGTGCTGTTGTTTGTGCAGTATATCTGTGCCTGCCGAGCAGAAACAGGCTGCTCAGAGCAAGTAAAACCAAGAATAAACCCAGAATGATGCCTCAGCTGTGGATGTGGCTGCTGCCCAGTGCCATAGCAACCTGACACACACTTTAAGGCTTTCATGGAGGCCTAAACAGGAGCTCTCAAGCTTTGAACAGAGAAAAACTAACGTCATTCAGGTACATTTAAACAATTTCCTTCTATGTGATGCCACAAAATATCTGATTTATGCTCTTCCTTGAGCTTTTTGAAGAGATCCAGGAGCAGCCTGCGTTTGCACAGCATGGCAGACACAGAGAAGTTAGTTTTATAACTTGCCTATTTTTCCTTTTATCTTCCTCTCTTTAGCTGGGAGATGGATGAAGCACAAAAACTAACAAAAAAGGGATACCCCAAAAGCCAAGCCTTTAGCTGATCAATAGCAAATATTAGACACCTCTTGGGGTCCAGCTGAGTTCCAGCTTTCCCCAGTCTGTACAGACACACTGCCCAATCCTTCTCATCTTCCTCAGCAAAAGGCTTCTAAATATTGTGCTGGGCTGCAATTGTTCTTGTGCATATGACACTTACAGATCTTACTAAAGCCTGCTCACTGTCTTTGGGAGAACAGGAAAACTTCAGACCTTTGTCAGAATCAGAATGTTCCTCAGAACGACTGTGTAAAGTCTCCTGAGCACAAAATCACAGGGTGAACCTTACCAGACCCTCGCCTTCCCAGTGTTCTGACTTGGAAAAACATTTCTAGATTTAGGAAGGCTGTCATATTGATACACCAAAACCTGGCCATTCTGTGTCTGTACAGAAAGCAAGTTGTGTTGCTTGAGGGGACCTTAATCCACCTGAGCTGGGCCAAGTTTGTCCAAGTGGTTTCAGCTGGCATTCATTTATTGTCTTTATCTTATCCTACCCCTCCAGAAATTGGGCTTTGCCTTAAAAAAATTGTACAATGCTGTTAAAACTAATCCTGAGGATACAATTTCTAGAATGTGGCCCCTGAAGGCAGATGCCCTTTTGGTTAGAGAAAAAAAAAAATTATTAGTCCAACCAAATGTTAATAACATTTAGGTTAATCTAGGTAAAGCATTTAGTCCTGCAAGAGCTAGAATTCCACAGCTCAAACACCATATTTAAATTTTGCAGTGCAATACACAGTTTGTGTTTCAGTATTCCCATGACCTTTTCTCCAATCTGTAGCAACTCCTCAGACTGCAGGTTGCTTGCCCTGGACTTGCTTTTATTCTATTATTTCTGTAACTTTGATATTTACTTCTCCCTCCACCTTCCCACGTGATTCATCACCACTCTCGAGCTTAACCTTACGTATTTCCTGGTAGAGATATGACCAAAAAGAGTGGGCCCAGTGCTTCCCACATCACACCTGCTGCCCTGAAGAGCACAAAAAATGCTTACACGAGCTGAAAATCTCCACAATGTCCTGCTGAATGTGTCACTGACAGTGGGTCCTTCCACAGCCAACTCTATCTGAATTTATCAGCATCCAGCCTGGAGAAAATGTCTGTATTGTTTAACGTGTTACTAACTGTGGTTTTTCAGGGCATTTTTCCCAGTTATTTGTGTAAATGATTGTGTTCTTTCACATAGCAGACAAAAGTTAAAACCTTTGCTATTAACTCTTCTTTGTGTATACTCCTCCAGCCCTTGTAGATATTTCAGCACAGTGTTTTTTAAAAATATCCTCTCAAAAGCACCTTTTTTCTATTTATATTGTTCTTCTGAATAATAAAAATTTTTTTCCATTGGTAACGCTCGTATTTTGTGTGGGGGAAAAAAAATGGTGTAAAATGAAAGAGTAATAATCTGTAAGCCTCTAATAAGTTGTAAGTATTGTATCTTCTCTTTTTTATTAATATCTGAGTGTAAATTTGTCCTGGCTCTCAGCACGGGGACACAGAGTGAGGAAAGCAGTGGAAACTGAGTGCTGCCATCCTGCCTAACAGGGCTCCAAAGGGAGTTTTACAGGTTTTATTGCACCAGACCTGCATTCTGTCAACCACATAAGCACAAAAATGACTTCCATCCAGCACTGATTAACAACAGTTTTCATAATCACTTTCATTACTCTTATTTGTGCTTTGTTAAAGAGGAAACTGTGTCATTCCAATTTCTCTTGCAAAATCAGTCTCTGACTAGGAAAAAATCATACCTGACCAAAAATACCTTGGTTAAAGCTGACTGCCCTCCCTCTTCACTCCTAAGCAGTCTGTAATTAGCAGTTTACAAAAAGGCGGTTGTGGAAGTAGGGTGCTGATTTTTCCTCTTTTCACAGTTTTTTCCCAGTTGCTGTGAGACCTGTGACAGTGCCGCTGTGGTTCCCACTCTCACTCGAGTTTTCTCTCCCAAACCCCAGGAGCCTTTCCCCAGGGGACAGATTCATGCAGCTTTCCTGCACCTTTTGCAGTTTTCCTACAGAAGGAAGCAACTCTTTCTGCGTGTCTCTTTGTGCTCCAAGTCAAACCTGTCCGAGTCAGAATTCAGAATGACTCCATTTGTTAATTAAGGCGGATGCCTGGGATCTGATGAAGCGAAGGTCCTAATTAAACAGCCCGGTGACAAAACACCACCGCCTCGGGGCAGAGGGATGCGAAGGCCATCCAAACCTTTCACCCCTCTGCTTTGCCCTGAAAGGACCTTTCCTGGAGGAGCCTCAGATAACCTGCAAAAAGCAGAGTTGAAATCTGTATTGCCTCCAAAAGGGACCAAACTGGAGGAAAAGCAACAACATTAAATGATTTTTTTGTTGAGGAGAGAGGTTATCAAACCAAAAGGTGAGAGGTTATTTACTTTCAGGCTCGAAGCAAAACACTTGTAACTGATCTAAAGGATATTAGGCATCGCGTTGTCTCGACAGTTTACTTAAGGCGCTTTTTATCAGCATTTAACTGATCAAAGCATGAACTCGAGAATTCAGCTGTGCATTCTCAACGTCAGTTATTTATCTTTGCATTTACTACGTAAGGTGTCTAATTAATCGGAGAGTTTCTTGTGGTATGCAGCTAACATTTCTTTACAAGTCAAATCATTTTTGCTATCTAGGGAATAGTTTTCATAACATATTTAATTGACACTGAAATCCTGTATGCCATAAGTTTGGTTGGGGATAAGACTCAATCCAGGAGCCTGCCCATTTCTAGGAGGGGAGAGGCAGAGAATTGAAGTACAGTTTGGTAAAGAAATAAAACACAGAAATTGTAATTCTTTTTCAGTTCCTTTGATATACAACAGAAATATTTCCTCCATGTGCCATCTATTCTAGAGGATAGAGTTGCATTGACAGAAATCAGCCCAGAAAGACAATGATGAGGGAGGTAGAAAGGCAGACAAAACACTTTATTTTTACTGCACACCTTTCAGTGGGGTAAGCTGTGTGACAGCAAATGACTTCATGCACTATTTAATTTGTGGAGTTCTTCAAAGCAAATAATTAATTGAAATGCACATCTCTGTGGCTTGTCTTTTGCCTTTCTTTTGGTTCATGTACCACTTCAATATATTCATTTCCATATCTGTTATAATTCCCACACCAGGGCATCATTAATTAACGGCAACGTGGTTTTCAAATTGTAGGCTGAGGACAATTACTCAGAATATGTATAAGACATCCTCCTTCACTGAAATGCTGCCTCAGGTATCATATTCAAGAAGGCAAAGTTTGCTGGCTAATTCAGACTGAAGGTAACTGCTCATTAATTGCTGTCTGTGTGAGATACAGCAGAAGCTTTATTGGTTTTCTCGTAGCTTAAATCTTCTAATGAGTGTAATTAGGGAATACTTTTTACTAAGTTCTTCATTTATTAAATATACCTGTTCCTTAGAAATGCCAGAGAAGCTGGTTACATGGATAATAGTCTTAAAGTAATTAAAGTTGATAGGGACCTATCAGAATTCATTTTCCAGTCAGATAGCATTTACTCTGGTCCTAAGGGCTTCGCAGTTCATTTCTGTGCGAGATTTTTGATCTGTATTCTTATCACCTGGGAGCATGTCTGAGCAGTCAGCTGAGGACACCTCGCATCAAAAGACCCACCTCATCTGGCAGCAGGACCAATTATTCTTCTGCTGCTCATTCTATTGCTCAGAAGGAAATATGATGCATGATGTAAAAGATCCACCTCTTCAAGTGTGGACAGAGGATCTGTGGCAGGAGAATAATTCATGTCTTAAGTCTTCCAGCTGTTGGTTTCCACCTCTGTTTCTTGATTTTGTTTCAGGAACTTACAAGTTAAGAGTTAAGATCCATCTCTGTCCAGATATTTCCTGATAGACCCTGCCAGTGGAGAGGCTTCACGCAGCAAATATTTTTGGAGAGGAATAATTTAAACCTAGGCGCTGTACATCCACACAGAAAGGAGAAGAAAGGGAGAAAAATGAGCTGCGTAACTAAAAAAAATTCTGCCAAAAAAAAAAAAAAAAAGCTGAGAACTGAGTGGCCCAATGAATATATCCTCCTGCCATCCCTCAAATTCTGCTCTGAGGAGCTTGAGGACCAAGAAGCTGTGCCCAGGTCAGCTCCAGGAGCTCCACAGGCCTGATGGAGCGACGCCTTTGGGATGAATGTTTCTGGAATGGCGCTCCTGAGCAGAGGTGGTGCACTGGCAGGATGGGGACGGGCTTTCCCCGCGGCACAGACTGAGTGTGTGCTCCCAGGCTGGCAGAGCTGTGGCGTCTGGGGCCCTGCTGCCCTGAGAAAAGGCTTCTCCTCTGCTCCTGTCTCTGCCAAACCAGGAGTGGTGTCTGCAGAGCGTCGCTGAGCAGGGCTGGGGCTGAGAATTCTTCACTCCTGAGAGACCTCCAGCCCATGCTCCAGCATCACCAGCAGCCCCCATTAGGAGAGATTTCAATCAGTTTTAAACAGCATTGCCAGGGGTTTACCTGACAGAGAACAGATACAGATCCTCCACTGCCCATCCAGCTTCTCTGGAGCCTGCTGCACTTCAAATCTGCCTCTGAAAAGCCTTAGGCTTGGCGTGCATTTCTTGCTGCTGGAAAGAGCCAAGTCTTCGTGCAGGATCTGGCCTTGCTTCCTGCACACATTTATAGCCTTAAAGTTAAAATATCTGAATGTTTGGCTGGGGTTTGAAACTGCACTCACGGAGGGGTGTGGGGAGGGAAACGAGGAGCCCTTGTATGACAAAAGAGTGTGTGATTGCAGGTTGCTAAGGCTGAAAGCAGCCAGGCCAAAATGTCAGAAACAGTGGTGAACATGCATGAATTATTCCCCAGGAAATCCACCTATACCTCTTTTCTGTTACTCCGAATGATTTCCTATTTCTTTAATCTAAAAATTGTCCTTTCCTGCAGTTGTTAGAGTGGTACCTTTTGCTGACAAAAGGAACTTTGTCAGTTAGAAGGGAGTAGGCTTGTTTAACCAAGTAACATTTTAAAATCAGACTTTTCTGTCAGCCAGCATCTCGTTAACACATACATAACAAGCACAGTAGTACAATAGGACAAAAATACGAAGAATTTAATTGGTATTTTTCTTGTCATTAGTAACTTTTTTGGGACCTACGTTTCTGTAAAACAGTATTACATTCTCATCAAGGGGAATGATAGATTAAACTCCATGTCGCTATTAAAATTATTGGACTAAATCAAGACAAAGACCTATCATATAACACGTAATGTTCAGCTGCAATAAAATAGCAGAGTAATTACTATCCCAGTTCTGAGATGTATAGACACTGTGCAGCCCAGCTGATGAACTGGCACAGGGAATTGTTTAAAAGGCTTCACACAGATAGTTTACTTCACAAATAAAGACAGCAGCAGAACTTCCATAGCTTCTTCACTTCCATTGTCCAGAGAGTATTATACTTTAACATCAATTGCTGATAGTGGGGTTTTTTCACTTTGCTACATGAAGAAACAATCAAGAGTTAATTAAACATTGTTTTTTACTCATGGACTCCTGACAGTTGAAGTTCTACAGGCACGAAGGTTTCGATGTTTCCTTGCCTCCCGGACACCTTCTGACTGGTTTTCCTTTATCAGATGGCACAGTGTCCACCTGGAGGAACATTTCTCCAGAACCTGGCATTCCGTGCGCCCACTCACACAGCTGGGTGAGAAAACTCCTCTGCCCCGTCGTTCTCCTGTTGTCCGGGAGAGCAAACAGCCAAAATCATTTTCTTCCAGAGCGCTGTTTCTCCAGAATCAGTGAATGCCAGTGGGCTGGACTGTGCTGCCTCAGCCCAGGCAATGGGACACCAGGCAAGCTTAGGGCTGTGTCTATTCCTGGACACAGGGGACCACGCTCCTGGGCACGGCTTGGAAACATTACCAAAGTGCCTCAAAGGAGTTTTTGTTTGCTCAGCAGTAACCTAAATATATAGCAAACATTCATCTCCAGCTATTATTTTCATCTGAGACATCCCTCAGCCGTGGAGATAAATTACCAACTCGGCTGCAGTGTGTCTTCGGTGGGCCACTTTTAGCAAGGGAGCTCCAGTTTTACAGCCCCCCTTTGGCCAGGGTCAGGGGTTCCATTGCTATGGGAGCAAACAGATTTTCCAGTGCTGCTTGGCACGTGTTAGAATGCCAAGGAAATTCTCTGAAAAGACTGCAGAGACTGATTCCCCTTTCATAGAGGGACACTTGGCATTCTGCTTCAACTTACCACATTTACCCTCTTTTGGGAGGCAGCTGACACCCCTGCATCGTGACCCTGCTGTTAAAATTAACCATTTGCAAATCGTATGGTGTGCTTCTTATCTTACAGGAGACCCACTTCCTTTGTCTACTGAACTTCCCAGGAGCCAAACATACCAGTAGAATGATGAATAACTAACACTTCATTTTAAAGATTTTTGTACCACGGACCTCATCTTATTTTTGTATTTTCTTTTTTAGCCTTGGCTCCTCTCTATTTCTCTTAAAATTTCACTTCATAACTATGTGTTTTCATGGTCTGGGTAATTGTTCTCATTTCCTTCCGAGTTACTGGCACCTAAGTTACTGATTTCTAAGTTGTCTGACACTGAAAGGCTTGTTATTTATCTGAAACCTTGCCCTATGAATGCACTTCTCATCCACCTGAGAGAAAGATTCAGAGCTTCGGGAAGTGCTGTTCAGTTTCCCTGAGATAACAGGGGCCAAAAGCAGCGTGCTGAATTTGCTTTGCAACAGCCTCTCACACGTCTACACCTTAAACTGACCCACCTTGAACTCTTGGTCATCCCCAATCTGGTTATAAATCAGTGGAATCACAGCCAAGAGGAGGTTTGGATTGAAAACCTCCTTTTTTTGATGGGAAACCACATTATGTTAAGCCTCCCTGAATTCTGTTTAAATCCACGGACCAGTAAAGACGAGTCAATTTTTTTTTACACTAAAATTGAAGTCATGTGTTATTAATGGCAGGTTTGAGGCTGCTGCACTGTTCTTTCAGTTGATTATTTCTACGGGAGTTCTCTGGTTTCTAGGTGCTTCATTTCAGGTGATTTGGATAGAGTCATAAATGGCAATGAATATCTTGATACTCCTGTGATATTTAGCAGCAGGTACATCAGTCACATTTTTAAGCTGGAAAGCAAAAGTTTATTTATTTTGTTTGACTGGAAAACGTCAGCTTGCAGGACACAGTAAATAAACAGTGAAACAGTTTTTAAGATGTTTGAATTGCAACAGAAATTTTCAGTTTTACTTAATATTATTGAAGATTTTGAACTAAAATAGAAGCTGGGCCCAGTTTATAAAAGGCATTAACTTGCATGTGGTTTTTGCTGTCTAAACCTTGACAGGGTCCCCAAAAAGAGTCTCTCCCCATTTCTGGTCATGCTGTTTGCCACAGCAGGGAAAAAAGTCGGCTTTGGGTGTGTTTTTCCCATCCCAGCTTACAGCACCTCCTTCCTGCTAAAGCACCAATGTAATCTCTCATTAAAGGCTGAGGTTGGTGTAATACTACAGGGATTTTCTGGAATTTTGCTGGCCTCCTAAAGGGTCACCTCCCTAAAGTCATTCCACGACTCTCTGAAGCGTGGGAAGTACGGCACATAAAGGCTGTAACCTGAAGGTAATACTGCAGAGGGAAAAGTACAGAGTGGCCTTCTGGAGCAGTGTGGTCGGACCAGAATCACCAAACCAAAGGAGGCTTTTATTCAGAAACTGGCTGATAGGAAGATTCTTAACTAGAATTTTTATATATACTTGCTCTGAAAGGAATTTTCTGTTGCTTATCCTGTAGGAGTTGGAATATCAGGATTTCATTATCTGGCTGCCTTCAGATGGAAGCATAATTAAGCTAGTTCAGGGGGAAGCACAAATATGAAATTCAAATGGACTTTACAGTCCTCACCTATTAAACCTCCCTAAATGATGTGCTTTCCCTCCCAAACGAGGCGATGCATTTACCTGAACATGAGGAAGGTAAGATACATTTAGGAAGAGCTATTTGCATTGAAACCAACACACCCATCATTTCTGCTTTCCTGTGAGTGGGCACGACTGTGGGGAGCACAATGGGAATTAATGCAATAAGGATCTGGTAATGCATTCAGAAGGAAAAGATAAAAGAAGAATAACCCAGTGAAATTCTAGGTCTCTGGAGATGCCAGTTGTTTCTTCAAAGTGGGAGTAATACGGCAGCAAAATGGTTTTTTTCCTTCAGATTGCAAAGGAATCACATAGCTACTGTTAGTGGCAATAAAGTAAGTATTTATATGTGCATAGCATTGAGGATTCTGGTTGGAAAAGACAAATTAATAGAGTAAAGATTTGGCAAGTTGAAACGACCTGAAGGGATATTCACTGGAGTCAAGCTGGGTAAACAGTTTTCACTCTGAAACTGAGCCAAAACTTAGAGGGAAGTGGGAAAAAAAGTAGAATAAGATGGCTGTGTTCTCAAGGCCAGGTTAGCAGCTGGCAAACATTTGATTTTTGGAGAGGAGAGCTGAGACAGCCCTGAAACCAACAGGGAGTTCACACGGTGGGTCTTTGGAAAGGAATCAGAAAAGCAGCACAAGGTTCTGAATGGGGCCTGATTTTATCTAATAGTCTGATGTGTCCAGTTTTTACAAAAATGAATGCATCAGTCTGATGTGTCCAGTTTTTACAAAAATGAATGCATCAGTCTGATGTGTCCAGTTTTTACAAAGATGGATGCATAGGGCAGCCTTGGGGTGGAATGCTAATGGAAAAGTTCAGGAAAAAAAAATTAATAACTGTAAGTGTTAATTCTTTATGAAGCCCCTGTAAACCCCAAGCTGCAGCTTCAAAAAAATCCAGCCCTGGTTAATCCTGTGACAATTGACGTGCCTTGATGAGGATCTTGACTGTGATTGCAATTAAAGGAGAGGCAGAGCCCCAGATAGGTGATTTTCCTTTCAGCTTTCTTCAAGGATCATTTTTTGCTGCGTTCTTAAATGGATTCCAGTGCCTTCCCTTGGCGTCTGTCCCCCAAACCGGAGCGGGAGCGAGGATTCCACACCCTCTTTTCAAAGAGGAGAAAGAGGTCTGCACAATGTCCCCAAGGAAAGTGGTGGCCCCAGCTCCTCCTGTGTATTGCTGAGCAGTGAAACTCTGAGCCTGTGGAAAAGGCAGAGCACGCAGCTTGCCCAGAACACCCAGCAAAGAATTTGACTCCTTAGCAGACGCAGGGAAAGCGAAGAAATGCTTCGTGGAATCTATTAAATTCTCCTAACTGGGACAAGGTATTCTTGTTTGCAGTGTCTAAGCAACAGGAGATGATAAAAGTGTCTGAAAGGCACGATGGAGGGAAGTCTTAATTTAATTCAAGTGACTGTGTTTATGTGTTAAAGGAAAAGACAAGCTAAAGTAGCAGCTAAAATTGATTATCAGGTTCCTGATTTGCAAAGTATTAAAATTAGAAATATAAGGCGCTTTGAGCTCTTGCATCTTGGAGATGTTAGTCAAACTTGTTCAGTTCTGCCATCAACAACATTGTAGAGTCCATTGCTTAGAACTATCCAATTTTAACTTGTCCTTCAATGGAAAGTGTGGATTAATTTCACCTTTTAGAAAAAAAACATGCTATAAAATTTGAGAGCAAAATATAGGGAAAATCTAATCTCTAAATGAAGTTAATTCAGTTATTTTGACAGGAGCATAGAATATTTTTGAAATTGTTTGAATAATTTTTTTTTTTTTTGGTCCAGATTTTTTTGCCTGTGGGAAGAAAACTCTAGAAATGTAGTGCATGAGATCTGCTGAATTTGTCAAGACAGCGAGATCATGCAAATCTTCCCTCAGTGCTGATAGAGATGGATCGCTGCAGGGGATGTTCTTGTATGGATTTAAGGAAAACCAGGAATTCTCGGATAAAATTTCTCTAATGGGATATCCAAATTTAAAACTCCCTTGTGACCGGGCACAGGAGGGATGTTCAGCCCTGATTGTCACACTGAAGTCACGAATATCCCCTTAGAAAGCCCAGTGTGCTTTCTCTCCTCCCTTCTCCGCTCTCACACAGCTTTCAGCAGGGCTCAGGAAACCTGGCCAGATTGGCTGTTTATTGAATGGAATTAACACTCCTCTAATTCGGGCAGCAGAGCTGAGTCATGGCTCACAGAGCTGCTCTGCTCTGATTCTCTCTGTCATTTACACCTCGGGAAAAGGAGCCCCTGAAATGTTGTTTCAGATGATATTGAAGAGCAGATACCTGATCAGTGATTTACAGCAGTAAAGGAAATACCTTTAGCTGGGAAATTAAAAATAAGAGATTATACCTGTTCCTAGCACAGCCTCATAGAAGTGTTCTTGTTAAATCTCTCCCCAGGACCAGGGAACTCATAAATTAGTTATCTCCTTAAATTAAAACTACTAAGTATCAAAGCCAAGAATGAATTTCACCACCAAATTCCAGAATTGTTTCTCCCACTTCAACTAAAAGCAAAGAGCCTGACTCTTTACTTACCTGCCTACTCCTAATTGCCTGTCAATCCCAGAATAAAATTTGGGTGTGAAAATGTCGTTCAGTGCTGCCCAGCCTCAGGCAGGTTGTTTGACATGCATTAAAGGAAGGTGTATGGAGCTGGAGGAATGCCTCAGGCTGCAGGGTGATGCCCAGAAATACCTCCTGAAGCTTTGTTCCAGAATAATAACGCAGGGAAATATCAATAAGCCAAAGTGGACTAGCTTTTTGCAGAGTTTACATATCAGAGGTGTCTCGAATGTGTTCTAGATTTGCAGACCTGTACAAAAGCTCCTGAGGTTAATCCACTGCTCAAATAGTTGAAAAGAAGAAGTTTCAACTCGTTACATCCCCTTTTCTTTCAAGTTCTTCCCTGAATTCATAAACGCAGGGACAAGTAAAGGGAAAAAATACATTAAAAAAAAAAAAAAAAAAAGAAGAAGAAATAACAATGTGAAAGAGTTGTGGACGTGATAGGTAATGGGACAGACAAGGAGGGACTGTGTCTCTGTGGCAGCAGAGTCTCCTGAGCTGCTGCAGGTATGGGAAAACCACACTGGGTGTCAGGTCATCTGCTTTTAAGCCCTTCCCCGGTTCTCACTGCTGGTGTCACTTTTACCGAGAGCCCTGTGTCAGGGGAGGAAGAGAGAAGTCTCCATGAGGCTGGGGATGAGCACAAAGGAGCAGAAGAAGCCGTGCTGGCCCCGGGCTGCTGCAGAGGCGGTGGGCTGCAGGGGATGGGAAGGGGCTCCTGGCTCCTGCAGCTGCACTGCAGCACTGAGCCGGCCTCCCTCCTGCCTCGGGGACTGCAGGGACTCCTCAGTGCAGCTCCTGCAGGTGCACAACAGCCTCTGCAGGGAGGAGCCAGCATCATCCCCCCGCTGCTTTCTGTTCTGTTCCAGCCCGGGCTGACCTTTACAGCACTGGCTGCTCTTCATTGCATTGCTCAAAGTCCTGAGCAGTCTCTGGAACGTTAGGAGCAAAAGGGGAGGAAAAGTTTAGAAGTGAGGCTGGCAGAAGAATGTCTTATTTACCTCTGCTGATGTGCCAGAGGTGAATGATTCAGGCGAGGGACTGTGCTTTATTTCCTGCACAGAAATGTGCCCACCCCGGGGAGCCCTGGTGGGTGGGTGCTGCGCCCTGTTTCTGGGGGTCACCAGCCCAAGAGTCACCTCAGGGGATGTTTTTAGCATCTCCTAGCACTGGAGCCAGGCACAGGAGCAGAATGATCCAGTGCAGGGATGGCTGTGCCTGAATTTCCAGGGCAGGGACTCTGCAGAGCTCCGGGACCATCCCACAGGCACCAGCAGGAATCTGTAAGAGCAGCGCCAACCCCAAATTATCTCCTCCGAACAGCGCTGCACACAGCGCTAAATAAAACACTGGCACACTTGTCATGCACCCAAAGCACGTGGCCACGGAGACCAGAGTCAGTCCGGTGTGCCTAAACCCCAGGACCCTGCCCAGAAACCCGGGATGCTCCTCTGACACGTGGATTACCAACCAAAAGGCACCCGAGAAGTCAAAAGTTCAAGTGTGTTTCCACGCAGCTCTGTATTGTGCTTCTCTGTGCTTTTAATTGGTTTTGTTCATTACTGCAGCTTTTTTTTACAAAGAAATTATAAATTAGTTGTGAAGGGCATAGAAGCTGTTTTGATCCGAGATATCCTTTGATTCACTTGTATCCTACAGCGATTACCAGCTCCTTTGTTCTCCTTATTGCTTATTCCAATACGGATGAGAACACAGATTTTGTTTTTATTCTGACTGGGCCGTATTATCACGGCTCTGTTAAAAAGAAAAATACTTTAAGCAGCATGTGGCTTTTAGTTTCATCAGCACTACAGCAAAATCACTGACAGTAACATATCTCCTATTTAAAACAATCCATCATCAAAAGGCAAATACAGCCGATGGCCTTTCCTGCATACGCAACTTTGCACATAGATTTAACCCCTCTCTTTTAAAGACCTGCTAGTATTTTATGGATGTGATGCCTTGGAACTTCATTCTTGAGACAATTAAAATATTTGAATGAAGAACTGTGGGACAATACCTCGGTTTTTGTTCTCCAGGTTGCTCTGTCTCCTTTGCTCTTTAGCCAACTGCAAATGCTCCAGAGATGGACTGAAGTTAAGAAAAATTAAAACATTGACAAGCATAAAGAGAAAATTATTTTAACGATATTTTCATTAAAAAATTGAGTCAAGCCTGCTTTTATCCTGTAAAAAGATACACTGAGCTCTTGTCAACCCTTTCTTAGTTTCAAATCTGTGCCTGCTTGCTTGAACTGGGGATTTTTATGTTACATTTTTCACATGAACATTATTTTCTTGCCTCTGGTATTTAACACTTTTATTAGTATAGTTAATAGTTACAGATTTTAAAATGAAAGCTATTAAAATGCCTGTTATAAGCGTTCCCATTTTATCCACTAAGTCTGGTGTAAGTGCGGTTCATATTTCCACAGGCTGCAGTGTATTAATCCTAAATCATCGGGATTAATAAGAGATTCTGCGTTGGTTTCTTCTGCTCTTCTTCTCTGTGAGGACATTTTACTGCAGAAGGTTTCTGGCAGCTGGTGCTGTCTGCACTACCAGCACCACTGAACTTGATCTTGCCCTTGGCTTTCCTGTAGGAAGGCTCCTCAGGCTTTTTAAAATCCAATCTAGTTAGCTTTGTTTGTATAACAAACGGACTTGGAGCTGCTTCATTAAAGAAAAAGTTACTTATTTATCTTTATTCAGCAATACGGACAAAAAGTGAAAGCAGACGGGGTTTATTTCAACACCTCCAATCTCCAGATTGTTTTCAGTTGGCAAAGGGAGTTTTATGGAAGCCCCGAGAGGCTGAAGCATCCAGGCTGTCACAGCTGCCATCAGCTGTCCCCACTTCATTCCGTGAGACCTGCAGCACTTTCTAGGAAAAGTACAGATTACAGGCCTGGTTTAAGCCCTTAAGCTTTTAATTGCCAATAAACAGCTCTTGGCTGGTTTGACTCCTTGCCACGTTAGCAGACTTTGCTTTGCTCCCAAGTTTCCCTGACTCACCACTGCTGTCACCTGGATTGTCCTGGATGCAGCGGCCCCAGAGAAATAACATTTGCAAGCAGGATTTCCGAAGAGGTGGATCAGGATAATTATCCAGAAAGGTTGGAGTGTTGCTGGGATCTGAAGGCCTGGTTGGGTTGAGGAGGGGACTTGTGTCCACAGGCAGCAGGTCTGCTGTGGTTTTGAAAACAAACCAAGTGAGAGGCTCTAAGTCAGAAATAAAATTTAACGAGAAGAAAAGGAAAATAAAATAGAATAAAATAAAATAAATACAAAAAGAAAGACCACTGACAGAGTCAGAATACAACCTGATCAGGGTGATGGAAACAGTCCAGACGAGGTGGTCTTCCTGAAACAGAAATCTTGTAGAAAGGTCTGGTAGCTCCGGTCCTCTGGGAATCCAGTGGGTGAGGGCTGCTTCTACTGTCCCAAATCCCAGCTTATATCCAGGTGAGAATGCTTGGCTCCTCCCCTGGGCGGAGCATCTCCCAATGGGATGATGAGTCACACAGGGGGTCTTTGATGGCTCATTAAATAGAGATAACACCCGGAGGGAGTTACCTCTGAGTCATGCAAAAGGCATTGATGGGCCATTAACTGAAGATGGTGATAGAATACATCCTAAACTACAACCCAGGACAAGGTCCTTGGAGGATTTATCTCAGGGGCTCACCAGAGAACCTGGTGACATCACCGAAATTCGGTACAGGCAAAAGTTTTGTGTAAATTTTGTATTAGAGGAAAACAGCCGTGGAAAGATGTCCATCAGGGCAGCAATCAGGGAAAAGGTCAGAAAATGATTCATTTGCTCACCAGACCCACGGGTGAGCCTCAGGTGATGATTTTACTGACAATAACAGAAGGACAGTATTTTCTAATCTGTGTCATCAAGAATTAATCCTTTCTCTTTGCTAGTAAAAAAACATGAGTTTTTTTCATTGTAAGCTTCTCTAAATGTATGAAACAGACTAAAATAAAATGGACAGGCAGGGAGCATTCTGTGTTTTTCCAACACCACAAAATGCAAACCCTAAAGGACTGGCCACTCCAAACTAATTAGAGGCTCTCAAAAGTTGTGAATTCAAGAATAATTTTGAAATAAAAGCTCATTAATAACTCTGATCTTCACTTCAACTACTCACTTGTCACTTGGGCAAAATCTCAAAATCTAACCACTGCTGTTCCTCCATAAGAAACATAACCTGCTCTCTTATTAACTTTTCCTGGTTAAAATATAAACTTTCAAGTTTTGCACCTCATTTAGGTACTACCTAAAGCCCTGTCCCTAGGTGCTCCCCGTGGATATGATTGCTGTGCGGTCAGAAGCGTGGCTAGAAGCAGTCCAGGTTCTCCTGGGGACCAGGACCACATTTATCTCATCTGATGCAGCTGAATGCTTTAAACTCATCCAAGAAGGCTGTGCTTCAGGATCCAGGCTCCACCTCTCAGATCTTTCTGGACAATTGTGTGATCTCGTATCTTTTGTTGGGTCGATTCTTCACTAGTCTTGGTGTTCCTGCTGGATGAGAAGGACAGAAAAGGTTATTGGGGTCTACTCACATCGTTTCAGGCAGAATTCCCCTCCAAAGCCTGGGGCAGAGGCGTGCTGAGGAGGAGTGTGTTATGGCCTGCACTGCTCTCACAGACGGCTGGCTTTGCTGGCTCCCCCTGGCAGTGCCAGAAGCTGTTTCTGGTGGCACACCTCCCTTCAGCTCCGCGCTGATAAACCCTCCTGGCTCAAGCACAGCTTTGCTAAGCCGAGTGCACCAGCTCCAGTAGCTTCCACCAGCTCAACAGAGGCTTGGCACTAGTGAGACACTGAGGATGGGTGTTCCAGATATTTATTTCTTCTGTAGAGTCCAGCCTCAAATACACCTTCATCCCCTGAAGTTGTGTTGGAGAGAATAAAGGTGAAGGACATCCTTTAGAGCCAGGGTTTTGTTGGTTTGCTTTTTCTTTAACTGAAAACATATCTGATGCTCAAGGAAAAAAAAACACCAGTCAGGACTGACTTCTTTTTGTCATTTTAGGGAGTTAAGGTGTTAATTTATGCTACTGCCACTACCTATAAATTTGCCTTCTATTCATATACATATCTCTCTGACATCAAATTAGAATACCAGCTGTCCTCTTCTTAAAATCCAGTTTCCTTCCTTACATGAGTAGCACCTACCTTACTCCAGCAGAGAGGTGTTACTCCCGTACCTGGCAGCAGTCTGCTTTGCACCTTCAGCTTGTCTCTCATCCCACAGAGGGATCCCTGCAGCTCCCAAAGCCCTGAAGCACAGCCTGGCTTTTGTCACCAAATTGGAAAAATCTGGTCACGAAACCGAACGCTTATGCCAGGAAACCTTCAGGCAGCCTCCTGCTGTGACAAAATCCAAAGATATCCCCCCTTCTCCCTGCTCTGAATAGGCAGGACACAAATAAAGAGTGGTGGGCTGCTCCTGTCCCTGCCCCTCAGCAGCCTGCTCCATCAGAGTCAGTCCTCGGAGTGATTCCAGGCAGTGAGGGGAAACAGAGATGTCTTCCTGACGTGCCGACAGTAACTAACACCACCTCTGCCAATTCCACCACTTGGGATTACATATTTGTGTCAAAAGTCCTAAGGAATACCTGAGAAGCTGCCTGTCTTCCTGGAAAATTGTATTTTATCAATAAGCAAAGATCTGTCTCCCACTCAAAGCGTCCCTGGGAAGTAGACCCGAGGCCATTCACAAAGCATCCTGCAGCATTCATTACTTGCCATAGCCAGCTTTGAAACCAAGATCATGGCAATTCTCATGCCTTTAAAAAGAGCTGTGATTTCTGCATTAAGGCATGACCGTGTCAGCATAGAAATCCTAAGTTTGGTTAGTCTTCTTCTGAATTCCCACTGATTTTCACAGCATTGGTCCAGCCCTCATGTTTCAAGCTGAGTTTTGTTCTGAGGCTTAAGTAAGACTTGCCCTAAGAAGGAGTCAGAGGCCTGGTCTACCAAACACGGGCAGAAATGTTGTATTATTACTCAAGATATTTTTATTTTCATTGTGCATTGCAGTGGCAGAAAGGAATTGCCAATAGATTTTTGTTTTCCTGCGGCAAGCACTAGGCCATGGCATCACTGTACTCCTGGAGCCAGTGAGTCAGATGGGTGCACCCTTGGAGATCCCTACAGAATCCTCCTACCATCTCATTTCAAGTGGCCTTTTTTATTTAAATAGTTACTTTTTTAATGAGAAACAGTGTGTAGCATTGTTGAGCTTGATTAGGCAAGTTTAATTGTCTATAGTTAATGTATTTGTGCAAAAGAAGCGCTCGGCTTCAGCCTGGCCCTTAATCTTTGAGTAATTTAGAACAATTTAAATAACCACAAAGTCTCTAACTTGTAATGGAATGTATTTCAAGAAACTTCCTCTATTGTCTCTTCCGCTGTTAAATGTCTGTTAAACATTTCATACTTCCATTTCTGGCATTGCTCATGACTGGCATTCCTCAGTTTCCCTGTCCCAGAGACACAGACACACACTTTTCCTGTGCTTCCACAGCTTGGGCTCCCCTCCTGCACACTCTGGCACCAAGGACACCTTTGATGACTATTTGGCATCCTCTGGCTGAGTTTCACCATTCCGGATTACAGACACCAGATGTAATTGGTTTCTCAGCACACCAGCAGCGCTTGCTCTGATATTTATCTCCTTCATCTTCCTGTTCATTAAGCCGCTGCATTCCCAGAGCTCCTTCCACCACGGGGGTCTGCAAGAACGTGGAAACCAGAGCAGTTGAACCTCCTGCCATAGAGCTACAGCAGTGTAGCAGATCTGCTCGCTAATCATCACTTTCCCTCCAGGAACTTATCTTCCTTTTTTCTTAAATTCCCCCTGCTTCATTTTCAGTCTGGCAATGCTCAGCAGAGTGGTGGCAATACAGCAGGACACACGGCATTCAGTCAGCTACTAGCATCTACAAAAGATAAATCCTCCTTAAAAGCAATTGTTTGCTTGATTTGTACTTCATGTTTCCATCCTGGCTGTTATGGCACACCTCAATACATATATGCTCTGGCTACTCAATTCTATTATTATTTCCCCTCAACAAATAACACTCCTGTTCATGCTTCTACTGTCTTTATCTTATAGGGTAAAGGTAAATTTTTATCTTAGTGGGTAAAGGTAAATGCCTTCTGATGCCTGTGATTTAATCTGCTATTTAATTTGCTATTTTACTTTGTCAGGTGAACACTTCAGGCAGTAAACTTCCACCTCGTGCTTTCTGAGGCATGTGGTCTGGGTGCTAAAGAACAAACAGCTGATGGGAAAACGTGTCTCTGCTCCAATGTATTCTGGGTAGTTCATCCCTAATCACAGCCTAATTGAGACCAGGCTGGAACAAAACCTAATCAGGATTTTGTCTCTCTGCTGTTTGGATGCTCTGTCCATGGCTGCCAGCTTTCAGAGCAGAGCTCCAGCACTTGTGACTGAACAAGCCAAAGGTGACTCTTGTGAGGAGCTGAAGGTTTCAGTCGGCTAGATGTGTCCCCTGCCTTCCAAACACTGCACAGACATGACATTGCCAAAGGGCAAAAGTCCTCTAAATGTCCCATGACAAATAACACAGGTTTAATACCAACCATGTTTGGGGTTTTTTTCCTTTCTTTTATGATTAAATAAGGAATAAGCAGTACAATGCACCTTTACTGATCAGAGTGACACCCAGGCTATCACACAACCCACCATTACTGATATGTCAACCTGTTTCCTACAAATGATGGGAAAAAAGCATGTTCTACACCATGTTCATCATAAAGAGACCCTCCAGGCATCAAATTCAGCCTATACTATCATAGACACAGTGCAGAAAGCAGCCAGTTCTCCCTTCTCGTTTATATTCTCTCCTGTGGTCTATTCTTAAATGTACCTGTGCATTAGAGACATCTAAGCCTATTATTTCTGCAAGGTTTTCATTAGAATATGAAATAAAACTCGCAGGCATTATGCTGGTCATCCCTATCCCTGTGTAAATGCACAACCTTTGGAGGCAGCAGTGCAGAAGTTTCTCCAAATGAAGCTGAAGAAGTCTCCTAACCACAACACACAGTGTCATTATTGCTGCATTCTCCACCAAGGACACCTTTGGCAAGTTCTAGGATTGTCTGTAATAACCTCTGTCAGAGCCAAGTTTTCTCTCTTTGTGCCACAGCAGCTTACATTATCCCTTATCACACTGTACAAAGCCTTGCCTCTTGTGCTGTGAAGTTTCTCCATTTTTACTGTATCCTTTTTTTTTTTGCAAAATACTCCAGTTCTGATTTCTGTTAAAGACGCCTCCGAGCTCTGTCTTAATGAGTTTTATTGCCATGCTCTTAGTAGGTTTGCCTATCTTATTCAATATACGTATTTGCTAAAGGTCCCATGACAGATCTTTGCTAAACATAGTTCGTTAACTCCCTCTGAAATTTCGAATATTCTCTATTTTTCCTCATTAGCAAGGATTGCTTATTTAATGTGTCTTCTACTAAGTTTTACCTTTGTCTGCTCTGCCTCATTTTGATTTCTGTGATTCCTCTTCTTGCACGCTGACAACTGCCCTGTGCTTGCAATAACCCACATTCACTGCTCTGCTGCTGCAGCACAAAAACGGCCTGAAAAAACTTCCTTCCAAGTGTTCAGCTTCACCACCTGACTCCTTACCCAGCTTGGAAAGACGGGGGTTATTTGGTAACATTTGGCAGATTATTGTTTCTTCAGAAAGAATTTTCTTTGGATAACACAACTCAAATTTATGGTAGAAATTCTGTCTAAAAAAAAAAGATCTGCGTATTACATTCCTTTCACAAAAGAGTTCACAAAATAAGTGTTTCATAATGGGTCTTTGATGGCTGTGAGGAAAATCTCCATGGAACTTAGCAATATCCATGTGCTGTAAAAAAACCCAAATCCTCCAAGTAAAGATTACATCCTTCCCAAGAGGAATCAAGAACACCCAAAATCCATTTTCAAACAGACCAATAAACTGGTTTGTGTCCTGTTTAGAGGGTTAATAGGAACCAAATAAATCAAATTAAAGCTTCTGATGTGAATCGTTGTTCCAGTCTTATAAAAAAAAGTATTCAGAGGAAAAACATCTTTATATTCCTGTTGGGGGTCACTGCATGGGCTATTGCCTGAAATTTTAATGCTTTCCATAGTCTAAGGCTCTGTGAAGGTTACTTCCAGGCTACTCCTTCATTCGCCTTCTTCTGTGTATCTTGCCAACCAGAATAAATCATGAACCTACTTTTAAAGAACTATTTATTCTGTCAATCCATTAAATTTCACACCTTGTCAAAGCAAGTGCTGCTCAGTCAATCAAATTATGTAAGTGCATATGTTAGTGTACAGTTCTGAATTCTTCCTTTTATTAGAAGTCTAATGCCAGCTGTTTTTCTGGCATCAAATATTTGGTCACTGCCAAGCGTTTTTCCCTTCAGTTTCCTGTTTAATCCCAACCTGCACATGAGTTACCTTGTCTGTTTTTACCAAGTGTGGTAAAGTTTTGTGTAAACTGGTTCTGGTGATAAGATCAGTTCCAGATCTGTCTCAGACAAATGGTCACCACCCACACGATAGAGACACTTGTTAATCACAACTATTTAACCATTTAACAATTTAACCATTGAAGTGTGGCACACAAATCAAATGGCTGAGTCCCACTGAGGATCTGTCACAAGTTTACCAGGACACCACGAGTGCAGACAGGATTTTAGAACCTCGTGCTGTGGTTTGCAGCCTCCTGTTCCAAGTTTCCCTACCTGTGTTTTTGTGGCCTCAATTAATGGAATTAGCTCACCTTTGAGCAGCAAGTTCCTTGTTCTTGGCAGGAGCTCGGCATCGTGTGTGTTTGAACCGTTCAATGGCAGTGGGTTTTCCATAAATCTATCACAATTATACATTCAGCATTTTCTGTGAAGGAGGAACATGGAGCCACCTGCATCCAGGAGAAAGCACGAAACAAAAGAAGAACTCTTACACTTGTTAGCAGACCCATATCAATCTTTACTGAATTTCCAAGCACTGCGGGGTGGAGGTAACTGAGTGACCCTCATCTGGCATCCTGTAAATCCTTTATCTGGGCTCAGAGCAGCCTGAGCTCCCTGCAAGGTTTATAACCTCTGTTCACTCTGCACACAATCAGAGCTGAGGCTGTGATCCCTGCTCTCTGTAGATCACCACACAGCAGCAGAGGGGCACTTGTCACTCCTCCTGGCACAGGTTACAGCTGGAATTTCCTTCTAACCCTGGCTCGTGGTGTCTCTCTGCCCTGTAACCCTGGGCAGCACTCTGGGAAAACACTGGTGCTGCCCTCTGCCAGCTCCCTCTCCCTGCCTGCCACGCCGTGTACCTTTGTGCATAAATACGAGACTTTCTGGATTGAAAATCTTACTGCAGATCACGGTGTCTGTGTGTGAGAATCACTGCAAGTTTTAATTTTCAGTCCTTCTGTCCTTCCCACTCCCAGGACTCTTCTATTTATTGCTGCTTTTCTCGGTTTACAGAGTGCCCCAGAAAACCTGTTCAGCTAGTTTTTCAGTTTCTTGGATTGATGAACTTTTCTGTTTCAAGCCTCCTCTCTGGCAGCGCTATTGTGTCTCCTGGTGCTGAACTGTGCAATAGGATCAATTACCCTCAAATGAACCAGGGAACAATGTGGGATATGCATTGTTTGGTGCTCTGACACCTGACCATTGCTTCTTTTTGACATCAAGCTCCCTAGAACAATGTCAGCTTTCCTAGAACAGTGAATTTAGTATTCATTTTGAAATAAATGGCTATATCTCTTTGCAGAACATAGATCTTCAGTTTTAGTGGCGACCTTAACATACCACCTCAGAACCTGTCTGATTTTCTCTTTGGCAGCAGCCCACAGCTTTCATGCTGAGCATCCAATGACAGCTGGCAAATTCTGGAAACCTGAATGGCACTAGATCATTGCACAGGCCCCCTGACTCCTTCTCTTTGGGGTTTTTTCCTAAAGATGTTCTCTGCAGGCCAGAGGGAGGAGGCTGGGAGGGTCTTGGATCGCTGCCACAGCGCACGGATTCCTCCCCAAAGAGGGACATGGAAGAGTGCAGCCGAAGTGAGGACACTGGTGATTTGTTAAAAAAATATGGATATTGATCTAATACCAATATCCAACTATGACGGACAAAGAGTCTCTAACAGTTTGAAGTTACAAAGTGTGTGTTTATCACAATAAACTCGGGATAGCTCCCAAATACACACCGCAATTTACAGATGCTCACAGGGGCTTTTTATGTCCAAAAGTGTTGAATACCCAAAACACAAATGCATATTCATGACTCTGGTCCATCCCATTCCCCCGCTCCGTATGGTAATTAGCCAAAAAGCAATTAAGCATGCGGAGTTTGTTCTTTGAAATGGGTCGGTGGTCCTTCTTATGGGGCGGGGTCTCAAAATGATGAAGTAAGATGCGTCTTCCTCGCTTTGCCTTTTTAACCTTTTAGTGTTGGTGACACCTGGATCCTGTTTTCTCAAGACTATCTGATTTATGATCACATTGTGTTCTTGGGGTCTATTGATTAAGGTCTCCTGATTTATCGGTTCCTTAAACCCAGCTTATGTTAAAAAAAGGGAGTTTACCTTAATGTCTAGTTAGTAAAAGGGGAGTCTACGTGCTCTTCAAAATGTAAAGGGAAGTCTACGTCAGCAAGTCCACGTCTACTTTAACTAAAGTCCTTAATTCTTTAAAATTAATATCTCACTGGAGCTGCACAAAGCTGCTCCCACTGTGCTCAGAGCACCAGGAGAAGCAGTGTGGAGAGTTTCTGAGCTCTGCCTGTGGCTCCTGGCGCTGCTGTCTGCCCAGCAGCCTGGGCTGGCGCTGACACAGAGGATCCACCATATAAATTCCATCATCTTTTAAATTCCACCATATAAATTCCACCATATAATTCATCATCTCTTCCATTTCAGTGCTTCCAGACACGGCTGTCCCCAAAGAGGGTCAGCTATCTACTCCCGTTAGTAGTTAGCCTCCATTAATTCCCTCACAGACTCCTCACCACCCTCTGAGTCTTTCTGTAAAAGTTGTTATTCCTATACAAGAATGATTATACTGGAGGATTTTGTTTCAGTTTTGCTAATGGCATAAAATCGAATTTGACTTCTTTTTCTCCTGTGCGGCTTTTTACGGCTGTGAGCAGCCTTCAAGTGCTCCAGGTATGTCATTTCCACCAGTTAAAATTGGGCAATTTGACTTCGAGAAAAATTCCTCTTTTGTGTCCTGAAGTTTAAAATGTTTGCCCTCTCCTCAATCCTGCTCTTTAGCACACGGTCAATTTGTTTCACTTTTGTGTTACTCACATGCACAAAACTCTGTTCTTAACCTTTCCCAGAATTTGCCTACACAAACAGTCACATTTAAATTTCATAGCTCCATGGTATGGGAGGGCAGTGAATGTTAAACTTCCAGTTTAACCTCTTTTACTGCATTATGTCATATTTTTTAGGACATTTTTTTGGGCATTAAAGCATACAATTTTCTCCTTTCACTGCAGCAGCAACAGCCATTTTTTTGCTCTTATTAAGTACCAGAAAAGCCAAACCAGATGGTACTTCTATTACTTTTAGAGATGCAAGAATACAGGGAAAAGCATCTGATTTTTCATGCCCTTCAGGGAAAGGAAATACTAATTTTTTTTCTGATATTTGTTTTGTGGTGAAACTGTAGCATATTGGAATATTCTCTCGAAGTATATTGGAAATATTGAGTTTCAAAGGTCTTTGAGCCAAACAAAACAAAATCCCCCCAAAAACCCCAAAAAACAAAATGAAACAAAACCCCACCAAAAACCCCACCAAAAAACCCCAAACAAAAAACACCAAAAAAACAAACAAAAAAACCCCCCCCCCAAAAAAACCCCCCCAAAAAAACCCAAAAAAAAAAAAAAAAAAAAACAAAAAAACCCAAAAAACCCCATAATGAACATGGTAAATTCAAGTTTCAGGTAATAGAATAGAATTTGAATAGATTAATGAATTTGAAAATTTAGAAAAAATAGGATTTGAATACTGCTCATTCATTATAGCACAGCCCCAGAATTTTCAACAGAATTTAAATATTTGCTGACGCTTTTAGTTAATCTTTAACACGGTGCTGTGCAAACTAGACCACAACATGCCTAACATGATCATTTCATAGGCTTTATCTTTGAAAATATTATTTTTTTTGTCATGCGTTCTGCTGATCCTTCACACAATAATGACATCTCCTTGTCATACAGCCAGAAGTGTCAATGGCTTCTCCAGCAGCCAACATTACATCTCCATTCCTTGAAAGAGCAGAATCCCTCGGAAGCAGCAAATCACACATTAAGTGTGCTGCTGTCGCTCTGTCTTTGGTATCACACAATGACACCTGACTTTGGGACCGCTCAAGCTCAGGGAATCCGTTCCAGAAATCTGATTTTGCATGTGAAATATAGCCGATTATTTGGGGGGCTTTAAGTCCTTACCGCACAAGTTTTCCCCGAGATCTTCCTCGCCGTTCCAGCAATAATTCTGAATGCTCCAGGGTTTTGGGAAGCCTTCTGGAGCGCAGGCAATGTCATGGTCCGTCTAAGTCACCATGGTGGGCACACCGAAGATTTCTCAGTTACCTCCCACTTTTTTTCTGGTATTTGTTTTGTGGTGAAACTGTAGCATATTGGAATATTCTCTCGAATAACTTGCGTTTACACAATAACTCACAATACCTGCGTGAGCTTTCTGCAACGCTTCAGGTCAGAGCAGCTCAGGAAGGATTTCCACATTTTACCTTTGCTGGAGGCAAATCAGGGTCAGTGACTGCAATGACACAGTCGGTTTTTTGCCTTTTTCTGCCCCTGTGCTGGGAATTCAGAAGCGACCTTCCACGCCCTGTCCCCATAAATACCATACTATAGGTGAACTATATAGTGAAAAACCCCAGGAGAATATGTCACACAATGCTGAGAAGGAGAAAACATCAAGGGGAAGAGCACGATAAAAAGCAGATTTTATACAACTATCTCGATAGCCTTAGAGTGCAAACTGGGCTCTGACACGTGGTGGGAGGCAAAATATCCTCAAAAGGAAGAGCATGTAATGATCTTTTTTCAATGCAAAAGTAGTAGTTACACTGGAAAAAAAAATAACAAAAACCTCCCAATGACCAAATTTTATATTTGGGCTTCCCAGAGAATAAAAGTTGTAGCAAATGTTTCTAAGCTCTTTTATGAAGATGAACTAATGGAGTCATTAACATTGGCTTTTCCTCACAGAGGTAATTTTAGTTTCCAGTTGGATTTTTTTTTTTTTCCCTTTGTCAAAGTTGCTGTTGGTACGGCAGTTATCAAAATTAAAGGATTTACTCATTACAGTCCTTTAACTTGTAGCAAAAGCGACTTCCATCACACGCGGGAAGAGAGTTGTGACTTGTCAGAATTTAGCAGAATTTGCATTTTAATCCGGAGGCATGAAAATATCTCATCTCTGGTTTCTGTTAACACGCAGCGCTACATATGGTTTTCGAGGTTTGTTTTGTGGTGTGGGTTGGAACAGATCTTGGGCGGCCACTATCCGTGTCCCCTTTGTGCCTCGGGGCTTTATTAATTGTGAACAATAGGTCACTGTCTCTGGGAGTGAAGAGGGGCTAATGCTTCCTAAGCACATTATTGCCTATTCATTTGCTCTTAAAATCGTTTGGCTGGATTTCATCTGTTCTTCCATCTGTGAAACCGTCATTTAGCTGAATGGTGATTATGCAGAGTTGCCTTTCGGTTCTTCATTACTGTTTAATGGCTGTGCCGTCTTTAAAAGATTGTCTTATTTTTACTACAGCTCGAATGCTTCCAACGACTGTGCCTTATATATGATGAGCCCTCTCCTTTTCCATCGCTGAGTTCCCTGTGGGAATTCTAGGGTACTTTAAATACCAGGAAGCACTGGGGATTCTTTTTGTCCCCCCCATTCAAAGTGGAAGTTTAAGGTTGTTTTGCTCCACTGAAGCCACCACTGTGGACATTGAGCTGTAGGTGAATGAGCAGGGTTGTAAATAACAACAATTCTTTATAATTTTAATGTGATTTACCCATCAATCTATTTCTGCTTTAATCACAGTAACCTTCTCTGGCCCTAGAAAGCCTTAGATTAGAGGAAATCAACTCCTACCTAATACTATATTTTAACACTTAGGGAGTGCTAAGACCTCACTGTGGAGTTTATTTTTTCACTGCCTGTTTTGAATCCTCACCTGTACAGAATATTTTGTGTTCATATTTGCAATGTATCGCCATATTACCACGCTTCTGTCATCTATCAAAGCTACTTTAAATTTGTTCTCTCTTCTTTTCCTGAAGTTAGTGAAGAATTGCGTCCCTCCATTAACAGAACTAATGTTCCGTGTGGTTTCCTAAGAACAGCAAAGGGTAAAAAGCAAGCGAAGGCAGTCCTGCCCTGTCCTAGAGCAGCAGTTCCAGGTTGTTGAGCTTTTATCTGTGAGCAGCCTGTGACAGGTTCATGTCGGGGGGTTTCCTCACCCGAGCTTTAGGTGGTTTAAAGTCCTTGGCCCTCTAAAAAGCCCCGAGTCGTGTTGGTGTAAAAAAGCAGAGTCCTCAAGGTCTGTTTTCAGGGTCCTCGTGTTGTTTATTATTTGGTATTTCAAAATTTTCTCTGCTCCCAGCCGAGGTCTGGACAGCAGCTGGGACACGAGGTGACAGCCCACAATGGGATGTCCCCTGACATTTATACAGATAACTACGTGTTGGTTATTTACTATTTTGTGCCAATGCCCAGTGCCCACACCAGAAGTGACATTCTACTTTGCTCCAATCCACTCTGAGCACTTTGTGCCATCACCGCCCCAAAAAATGGAGGACGAGGAAGAAGGAGAAGCACATAAGGTACCACCCAAATCCCACCATCTTGTCCCCATTTACTTCTATTCTAAAAATTCTAAAACTATTGAATTCTACATCATCTACTGTGCTAAACTACAGTTTTCACATCCTGGGAGTTTGTAATTACTTCTGCAATCTTGAAAGCTTTTCCCATGGATTAAAATCAAACCCAGTGTTTTCCTGGGCTCTGTGCCAAGGTCTCTGAGCCCCTGGACCGTCTCCACACCCCCCTGTCCAGGGCTCAAATTCCCTTCCTCGGGTCCCAGGCCATCCAAGGGGATGTCTTGGACTCCAACAGTTCACTGCCCTCCAAAGACACAGCTCAGCCTGGGCCAGCACTCCAAATCTGCCCATCGCTTATCTCATGGCTCAGCTCCATCTCCAGCCTCAGGGTGCCTCCTCTGCACACCCCCAGATCTCTATTTTCTATCTGTATGGTGGTAATAATTAACAAAAAGTCAGGAAACTTCTGCTTCGAGTGGTGTAAATTCTGCATTCTACCTCGTCACAACTTCCCCTCGGAGGCGCGAGGAGAAGCCAAATGCTCTCAATGTCTTCCAAACAAACGGGCCACAGTCCTCAAAGCGAGGAAAAAAGTCTCCCTTTGGGCAGGAAGAAAGAGTCACTTTGTTCCCTGCCACAGGCTTTCCTACCCGAATGGAATTTAGGTCTACACGGCAAAATCAAAGAGAATGTGATTGCAGGAAAATGAGGCAGCATCAGTAGGTGTCTCATGTCAGGATTAAATCCCCCTGCGGATCCTGGGGCTTGCTCTGGGGGCAGGCTCTGGTACCTGCGTTTCCCAGAGAAATGACCTGGAGCAGGAAAGCCAGCTATCAGTAACCACAGCCCCTCTTTCTGCCTTTGGGGGGACATTTGGGGCTCCTCGAGAGGGTAAAAACACAGGGTGTAAAATTAACTTAGCCGGGGTTTTGCTAAGTGTAATCTTAGAATATATGTATAAATGCATAAATTATTCTAAACTTCATATTTTAAAGATTATTAAACTTCTGGTGGAGAATAATGAGATCTACTTGAGGTCACTGGGTAAACTATCTCAAAATAATTTTGTTACATTAACGCAGATATTCACAAACCAACTTTGAGTTAAGCTACATTTTGAAATGTTTCTTGAATTTCAGGCAGTCACATTAATGATCAACTACGTGCAAAACTGTGTGCACATATCTCCTGTGACAAACTAGAAAAGGAAATACTATTTTTCTTTTTCCACAGTCTATGGTGGGCCTGTGCAATTTTTTTTTTTTCTTTTTCAAATGGAAACATCCATATTGGTGGGACTGATCCCTGGCTGCTGATATGCAAGACCATTAATTTTAGGGAGATGATTAAGGCATACTACAATCTTACTAATGGCAGTTCATTTGTATTTCTGGCTGCTCACACCCCTAGGAGGCACAGAGATAAACGCAATGTGCCCTGTGCTTACAGCGGGGTGAGCTGTATTTATTTTCACGTAGGAAAAATGTGTGTCACATTTTCACGTGCACACACCTTCTGGGGCTGAGCCGAATCAGGGCTCTGAGCAACCCGACAACTCCACAGCAAGAGGCTGGACAGGTTATCTTCACTGGCTGCTAGGAAAAGGAAAATCGAGTTTATCTTTACGGGATCACAGTGTCTGCCCATAAAGAGGAGAAGGAAAAAGTGAAAGTGCTGGAGGTGTACATCAATTAACCAGTCAGGGTGTTAGTCAGCAAACGCCGGGGAGATCAAGGAGCCCTTTCCTCATTCCCAGAGGTGAAGGGGTGTGATCAGAGGGTAGCCCCAAGTGGTTCACTCTATAACACATCCCTCCCCTCAATAAATGTCACGATAAGGCTGCTCTTGATGATGTAACTTTGTTTGTCTTTGCGGAGGGAAATTTATACGTTGGAGTTCAAGTTTCCTTAAAACAACAGACAAAGGCCACGATCTTTTATTGAGGCTTGTTCTTTTCCTTAAAGAGCGCCACTAGGAACAATTCTACAGGCTCAGGATTGCTTTTCATTCGTTTTGGCTTCATCTTCATAACTCTAAATAAACTTTATTTAGACCCAGCTATTAACATTATGTATGCTCCAGATGAGCAACGTGAACTGAAATCACCATTAGAAACATCCATGTCAATGTAATTATATTTTTGCGTCAAATATCACTGATAGTCATGCTCACTGCATGAAAAAAGTGCAAGTTTTGGTAGTCCAGCTCCCACCACTGACCAACAAAATTCTCAGCCTGCTTCAAAAGGATCTGTACAGGAAGGGGTGTTTATTAATAGTGAGATTGCATTTATAGTGGGCTACAGGATTGTTATGAACTGTATCAATTATTCTGTTTGTGTCGGAGTACAACTCAGCAGAAGTGCAGTGGTTGGTGAGCTAATTATTTTAGCAAGCTCTTCCTTCCAGCCACCAACAATCAGCCTCTCTTCATGCTTCTGGCCAAGTTTATCAGGGCTCTTTGTCCTTTTTAAATAGGCACAAATTGTTGTTTCGTCCTTGGGACATCTTGCTGGAGAACAAAGCCGGCTGGAAAGCATCTGGAAAGCCTCAGACAAAAGCACTCCTTGAGAGGAGAACTGTGTTATTCCACAGTCACCGACACAACCAACGACCGAAAAAGACCTGAGTTTGTAAAAGTCATGCTGTAATACCTGGAACAGATTAGTGAATTTTAACGAATTGGTGTTAGATAAAAACCATAGAAGGGTATGTATGGCTTTTTTTTCTCTAGGATTTTTTAACCTGGTCATTTGAAGAAGTCAGCTCATTGCCCACAGTTCTCATAACCAAGTAACAACACCTCTTAGTGAATATTTATATGTTAGCATAAATCTCTAGTACATTTTGCTTAGAGGAGGCACTTGAAACTTGAGGAAATTTCAAGGAAAAAAATCTGTGATTAAAATCTTCAGGTAAAAGTCATTACATCAAGTAAGATAGTCAACTTCCAAACAGAAGTAGCATTTTTTCAAGAGCACTGTTGCAATATTTATTTCCAGTCATTCATGAAAGTTTGAGGCATCATGTCAGCACTTTTTAAACAACCATCCATTAAATGGGAAGGAATAATTCCCTGTCAAAGACAAAGAAACCCCATCCACTCGAAATATGAGGGCTTTAGGGAGCTGAAAGGACTGGAGCAATGCTCTTTCTGTTATCACAGCTCAGCTCCAAGCAGCAGCAGGTAAATTTACACATGAGCCTCACATGAAGCACCTCATCCCTCACCCCAAAAGAGCCACTGCATGGGTTTAGATTTTATTAGCGTTTGCTCACACACAGCAATAAAAATTACCAGATAACACAATGATTCAGAATGGGAGAATACCTCACTCAGACAAAGACTAGAACAGTCTAAGAGAATGAAGGGTTGAATCCATTCTTTTTAAGAAGTTTTCTGGCTCCCTTTGCAGTAATAGGAGCACAGCAGGGTTGTATTTTGCCTGTAGGAAGAACCTTGCCCAAACCTCATGCAAAGCACATGTAAGTTTGTATTTCCCTGCAGGGAGAAGGGGACAGTCCATATTTCACTACTGAACCCAGTGATACACTTTTAATGCCCTGGATTAACAATGTCAAACACAAATGTTATACAAATGTCCTTCCCAAAGTAGCAGGAGTTGAGCTCCTCAAATGCACGAGACTGACACAGACCAAACAAATAACTCAAATCAGAAAAGAAGTTTTAATGTCATTTATGCTGTCAGCACTGTTCAGGTCCATTTTAAAAAGATTTTGACATATTAAATGGGTCTGTCAGAACGCATTGACAAGCGAAAATCTCACATAATTGAATACCTTCATTTGGGCTTGAGCTGTTTCCTCTTATCAGGACTGATTTATCAGTTCACATCAGAGAAGTCTCCAGGAGCCTGGAATAATGTGTCTTGTATTATCTGTGTGAGCACATATGGTATCTCACAGAACACAAGATGATAAAAGTGTTTTTCTAGTGTCCATCACCAGCCACCCATCTGTTCCATGGCTGCAGCACAGGGACTGTTCCTCAAAGCCCCCAACTCCTAAAGCAGGCTTCACTGGAGGTGTGGTTGGTGTAAACCATAACCAAGCACCCGGCAGAGCAGGAAAATGCCTGAGAGAGCATTTCAATCTGCATTGAAACACAGATTTCAGTCACCATCCTCTGCCACTCAGTGAGGAAGTGCAGGACGGAGCACGACGCTGTTCACTAAAAGGGATAAAATGAGATCTGCTTGTGGGATTACTCACAAGCTCTAGGGAGACAGTTCTGTTCTGGGAAAACATGGGAAGAAAATGTTCATGGCTGGAAGAGCCTCTGTTATTCTTTGCTTTCATCCTCAGCTCTCCCAGGAGCCAGAGTGAATCTTCCTGATCTTTCAGACACTTTCCATCTTCCCACTTTTGGCTATTCAGAGTCATTCTTTCCCTGATGACTATCAGAACTTTGGGAAGCTTTGCCTCACCAGGCTGAGAAGCCTCCAGGTCAGCAGGGGTTGAAACTTCAAACCTGTGATTAAAGCTCACAGGACTCTGGATTGACTTGCCAGCGCAGTACAGTTACACAGATTGTAACTTGGTGTGCAAACACAGTGACAAAAGCACGCCTTGTTTGTATGCAGTCCTGCAATCCATCTTCAGCAGGACAACAGCTTCATTTCTGCACATGAACCAGTGCCAGGGGCTGGCAGTTTAACATAACCATTTCTGTCTTGCTGCGATTCTAGAAGGACTGGTAAATGTGTACACATTTTACACACAAGCAAAGAAACGCTGTTGAGAGCTTATGAACACGGTGATGAATTTGTAATCCAAAGCCAAGCCACGGTGTGCTGGTGTAACAAGAGTTCATAATTCTCTATGCAGGCAAAGGAATGTCAATAGCCTGCTTCATAAAATAACGAATGTTTGTAGTAATGATTTCACGGGCTGACTGCAATTTAATAGCCTTTAGTTCAATATAAGTTCATGAGGGATATCATAAGTAAACAGGTTCTTATGAAATACACCCAGTCAGAATTACCATTAGGCTCTTGTTCATGTATTTGATGCAGTTTTTTACACGCTGGCACTGTTTATGTGATGATCCTGTTTCATAAAATTTTATGTGCCAATTAAAAGCCGGACATTTGCAATGGCTTTACTGAATACTCTTATTGATCAGCCAGGAGCTGGTGTGGCTCTGTGTTGCATCAGTTTTACCAATTCCCTCTGAGTGCCGTTTGATTTAGGCAGAATCCACATCCCTTCCCTCCATCCGCCCGAGGTGTCAGAGGGTGTCACATCCACCACCCAAGGGATTAATTTGCTCATTAATGGACAGGGACAAAGCAAGCAGCAGACCTCCACCGTGCTCAGCCTTGACCTGCCTCTAGGGCAGAGTGGGTAATGCATTCCCTCCGCTCTTGGCTCTAATAGGGGAACTAAGAGCACAAATCAGTGCTGTTGGCACTCCTCTGCCAAGAAATGGGCCTCAGATCTTTTACTTGGGGCTTGACCCAGCGACCTGAAGATAAAGACTTTGCGTGTTTTCCGTTGAACCTTTGCAATACCTGGGTTGTGCATTTAAAATACACACTTGCTTTCTGTTCAGCATGTCCAGGACACGGCTAATTCACTGAAATATTCATTTTTATGACTAGAAAAGCTGGAGAGGGCAGTTCTCACCGCCCATTGCCACTCCCTCCCTACACACCACTCTCTCTGCTGTGAATCAACAACTGTTTGTGCATGAATCAGATTTAAAAAAGGAGCACCACGAAAAAGTTATGCAAGAGAACAAAGTGAGAGCCACGTACGCCAGTGCTGATGCAAAAACTAAAATATGTGCTACCAGATTCTTTGTTCATCCTTCACTAGTTCTAATACAGCTGGCCCTGATTCTGTGTGAATTACAATGGATAGTACAGAACGTGTTTTTACAAAGCTTGCAGAACAAATCTGTGTAATGAAACAGCAAATCATTCCGTACTTACCCTCTGTATGCAAACAGCAAAGGAGCTGGAACAATAAACTATTAAATTGGTAGTGAAGAGGATGCAGCAGCATATGGCAATGACAGTAAGAGGCTGACCAGAGTTATGACTCAGCTCTGTGCAAGTCGTTTCCAAGCGCTTCGGTTTTTCCTTTACAACGTGAGTGAAGAAAAAACTCACCTTTCACTGTTCAGAAGCTCTGAGCCCTGGAGAGCTTGAAAAGAGTTATGGAAGTGCAAATCGCTGTGCTTACTCACTCGCATTAAGAAAACATCGGTTTTTCATTAAATGTTTCTCTTTGTTCAGAAGCCTGTATCTTGCTCTAACAAACCTTACTCAGCCCACTCAGGTGGCCGGAATCGATGATTCATTCACTGTGTGCAGAAACACTAAAGCCTTGCAGCAGCTCTGGCTGTGTCCCGCGGTGAGATGGGCTGTGATGTCAAAGCTCGTGATGGGAGCTTGGAGAATCCACTTGTGATAAATGACTATTATAAAGTTGGCTTTTCGCAAGATGTGTGCTGTATGATTAATAACTTTGTGCTAAGGATATAAGGTTTTATTTCTGCTGTTAGTAAAGAAAATTAGACATAGTGGTAGTAGTGATAGAGTATGTGCTTAAACTGTCTGTTTGGCTGAGATAACATCCACTGAACATGTAAAGAAGACTCTGTTATTAATATACCAGCTATCAGCATCTCCCATCTGAAGAAAGCACGGACCAAGGCCCGAGCTGGAGGTGATGATGAAGACACAGCCCAGAAACACACAGCTCTAAAAAGGCAGACCCAAGGAGGGGCCATGCAAAACAGTCCCTGGAATATGAAAACTAGTTTATGGAAAAATATGAATATTCAACGGACTGATACAATAGAAAGGGTATTTAAAGAAAGCCTGTGAAATAGCAATTTGTGGACTTGGCTAAATGCCAAGTCACCCAACCGACCATACTTTGCTTTTTTACCTTATCTCCTAATCGTCTTATCTTTTATTAAAACCTATTTCTTAAAATCTACCAAAAAGTGAATCTCGTTTTTCACACACTTTATATACACTTTAACATTTATTAGATCCTTTAACGAGTGTCATGTTTCCTTGAGTCCACGCTGAATTAAGACCCCACTTTGCCTTTGGGGATGCTCTTCACCCATGAGTAAAGCCATGCCAGAGCCCAGCAGGGTGGGTGGGGATCATTCTCTGTGGGGCTGACACTAACAGGGCTCAGAACCCTTATTACTGTAAAGAACCATCATATCCTTGTCCTCTCTTGGAGAAACACCAGGCATTGTCAGGCCTTATCCTAACTGCTTTATCTTATCTTATTCCCTGTGTGAAGAAAAGGCTTTCTGCACCTCCTGGCTCCTTCTTACACCGTGTGCCTGTTACTCAGCACTTCAGAGGTTGATACCCTTTCTTTTCTGATCTAGTCCATTTTTATTACTGTTCCTCATCTCAGTTCTATCAGCAACCTTGGATTTGTTCCTCCTTAATCCACTTTGATGTGAGAGCAGCCACTAACTGAATCCGGGGCCAGAAACCACCATCAGATAAGGTCCAGACAGGACAGCCCTTCTTGGTTTGAATTCCTCTTTAGCACTAATGGAAATGCCCACACACAGGACAGCCCTCCTTGGTTTGAATTCCCCTTTAGCACTAAGGGAAATGCCCACACAGGACAGCCCTCCTTGGTTTGAATTCCTCTTTAGCAGTGAGGGAAATGCCCACACAGGACAGCCCTCCTTGGTTTGAATTCCTCTTTAGCACTAAGGGAAATGCCCACACAGGACAGCCCTTCTTGGTTTGAATTCCTCTTTAGCACTGAGGGAAATGCCCACAGACAGGACAGCCCTCCTTGGTTTGAATTCCTCTTTAGCACTAAGGGAAATGCCCACACAGGACAGCCCTCCTTGGTTTGAATTCCTCTTTAGCACTAAGGGAAATGCCCACAGACAGGACAGCCCTCCTTGGTTTGAATTCCTCTTTAGCACTAAGGGAAATGCCCACACAGGACAGCCCTTCTTGGTTTGAATTCCTCTTTAGCACTAAGGGAAATGCCCACAGAGGACAGCCCTCCTTGGTTTGAATTCCTCTTTAGCACTAAGGGAAATGCCCACACACAGGACAGCCCTTCTTTGCAGATGTCCTGCAGCAGCCACTGCACTGGAGGCCTCATTTACTGCAGCCTTTAGGAGAAGAATTTCTGCTTTATTATTCAAGTATCTCTACTTGTTCTATGGTGTTTGCTCTCCTCGGGTCCCAAGGGAAAACAGAGAAGACAGGCACGGGTCTCATCTTTCCAGTGCCCTCATGTTCAGTTTTTCTGTGCTGCATCCTCGGGCACTCCTGGACATTCCATGGACATTCCAGTCGGTGATTCCCCGTGCTTTGCTGGGTGTTTCTGTGTGCACTCAGCTTGGCTGCCTCATTCTGGACTGCTCTCAGCAGCAGCACTAACACACACCTGTAAAGGTAGAGATCTCGGTGTTTTGTTTTGAGCTGGTTTTGTTTTTTCCCTGCTTTACTGCTGGCGTTACAAACCATGCAGCTCTCTGCAGGGCTAAAGCTCTCTGCCTGATAAAAGTTTGCTTTCAGGAGGCAGGAACCAGCATTTATCATTCACTCCAGCACAAGGCTGCAAAGGAAAAAGGTGCTTTTGGACTAATTTTGGCATGTAGCTTTTGATTTGTTCTTCCAGAATGAAGAAAAGGTTAAAAATTAGACAAGTGCAAAGCAAACGTGCCACTTCACTTTCACAATGTTGTACTTAAACCAGATATTTTTTCTGATAACCACATCACACTAAGACCTACTACAAAATAAATTACTGGCTCTTTTGATGAAAGTGTTTGTCTTCCTTTTCTCTTCTTTGCTCATGGTTTTCTCTTATCAGGGAAAGGAAGACATAAAGAATGGAATAAAGGAATTTCTAATGTTTTTTCCAAAAGCAGTGCCCAGCTTAACACTTTTTTAATATTGATCTATTTGAAAAACCACTGAGGAACACTCAGCTACCAAAAGCCAACAAAAGGTAAACTGAAGGATCAAAAAAACCAAAAAAACCAAAAAAAACCCCCCCAAAAACCCCCAAAAAACAAACAAGAAAAACCCACACACACACACACACACAAAAAACAACAAAAAAAACCCAAACCAAACCAAACAAAAAAACCAAAAAAAACCAACCAAAAAAACCTGTTGGTCGGTGCTGGACAAGGAGCATTAAACACAATTATACTTTTGGCAAATTAGGAGAAGATACAGGACTCAAAGGCTCCTGGCAATGCCACCGAGGAGCTCAGGGAATTGATGAAGTTGCAGGAATGTGCCTTGTTGAACACGACACATCTGATCAGTGAGAAGCTGGCAGCATTCACCCTGAGATCACACTGATGGCTGCACATCTGGGCACATCTGGCATCCTTTAAAGGCCCCGGTGGACGCCTTCCTTTGACACATCAGCATTTGGGCAGCTCTTTGTGAAACGGGCTGGAGGAAATGCAGGGCACTGGAAGAGAAGGAGGCAGTCTGGAGCGCAGATAAAACTGCTCTGTAAATAGCTGATGGGGCTTTTTGATCGGGACACCCTCCACACAAGCGCATCAAAAGCCACACTGGATATCCTGGTGTAACTAGCTGCAAGAGGAATTCAAGCAGCAGTTGAACAGACAGGTCATGATCCCCACATCTGAATCCCTGGATTAGTCCCACAGTTTACATAAAGCAGTCCCTGAGGCCCACTTTGTAACTGTTTCTCCTCATCCAAGGATTTCCTTTGGATTAATGAAAAAGATTAATGTCTGGAAATCCTTTGAATTTCATTTCAGCAGCATCAGGAAGCAGTTAGAAGTTATTTACTCAATTAAACGTCTCTGTTTGACTTCCCACCCTTATTTTAAAAGTGGTGGCTTGACAAGATAGATAAATGAATATTAATGACAGTTGTCCACCTTTCCTTGGCTCATCTGTGCCTCATCCTCAGCTGTTGCTAAATTGATTTGCAATTTTATTTGTATTTAAATGCATGTAAATAGAGGTGCCAATTGGAGTCGCAGTTTCTGACACAAGGCCTGTAACAGCCTCATTCCAGAGATGCTTCTTTTTAAAGGCACAAAGGTGAATAACTTTCTTTTCACAAAGTCCTCCCTAGACACTGAGCTGCTGCTCTCCCTCACTGATTTCTGTCAGAGACCTTGCAAACAGCTGACCACTTTCAAATCCTGCTATTGTCCCTACCTGCTACAAAACCAGTCTTTTCACTGGATTATGCATTGCAAAAGGCTTTGGATTATTTTGTGTGACTGGAGCCCTTATTTACAACAAGAAGATTATGGTTTTAAACAATAAAGAATTTTTGGGCTCATGAGGATGCAGATCTTTTAATGAAGTTGCTAAACACTTCAGGATGGAAGGCTCTTGGCAATCTTCTAGTGCAATTGATACCACAGCTATTCCTACATTTATGAACACTTTAAAAAATAGTATGTGCAGCCCCTCTGTGCCATAGGTGGCAAAACAAGTCCCACTCACTTATGCTGTGTAAATACCGACTGCTTGTTAACTTGGCTACTAGTTTTTAAAACAACAACACTTGAGAACTCATAAATTCCAGCATTAGTTATTATTCTGTTGTTATAACACTTGGCTGTCTTACAATCTTTCTGTTTATTCATGGTTATTTCCCCACAGGATTTGTAAATCAGATGAAATTCACGGCAGTAAAAAAAAGGTCCCCAGTGAAAAGTCCATTGCACAGGAGGTTTCACGAGCTGGACTGCTGAGGCTTCATTTTCTGTGAAGTGTTGTCTCATGGTGGACTGTCTTTGGCTTTTTCTTTCTGAGACCAAAGTGAAATTTCTGCCGTGGACATTTATTACACCATTTACGTGTGCATTTTCATGTCTGTATTAAGATTGGATCTTAAATGGTAGCATTTGCCATAAAAAGGTGCACTAAGAGTCTTGTTAACCCTGTGACCCCTTATTTTCATTACGTTTTTTGGGAATTGAACTCCCTTTTAAGCCTGTATCTCTAGTCAAGATTCTTGGAATTGGCCTGCCTAGTTCTTGTGGCAGGAAAGGATTTTTCTTTTCCAGGTGAAACAAGAGCAAATGCCCACCAAAAATGTCAACTACTTTATTTACACCACCACTGAACTCAGCTTCTGACCAACTGCAAATTTTGAACTGCAAATAACTCCTTATCAGAAAAGTTACAGTGTGCAGAATGATAAAATTGTTCCTGTAAATCACAGTCTTACAACTCCAGGTCAGCCTCACCTCCAGCGAGGCAACTACCCACCCTCTGATGGAAACAGCAGCAGCTCCTTCCCCGGGACAGGATCCATGCTTTGGGAACAGATGGTGCTGCTTTTTCTGCCAAGCATTCTGCACTTCAGTCTTTATTAAAGTGGCCAGAGAAAACTGTAAGGTCAGCTCTCAAACAGCACACATGGCCCACGATGTCTGCACACCAAACCAGTGCACACAAACCAGTGCACACCAATCCAGGGCACACAAACCAGTGCACACTGAGCCCTTCCACGCTGCAAACACATGGAAGATGCACAAGTGGAAATCAGGCCCTCTGGCAATTTTCCTCCAGATTTTTTTTTTTTTTTAAACTCTGTTTCTATTTTATTCATAGATTTTTTATTTTTTTTTTCATTTAAGTAATTTCTGGAAGATGATGGAAAGTGCTTTGTGATGCCCCCAGTACAGAGGGCATCAGTGTCTAAAGCTGGCGCAGAGGAAACACTGCTGCTTTGACTTCACATCTTTTTTTGTTCCCCTTTGAACCCCTCCTGTGACTTATGTACAGGGTTCTCCATGGCTGCTCTGCTTCTTCCTAAAAGAGGTGCCAAAAGTCCCCAGCCTTCCAGCATCAGCATGCCCATCATTTCCAGCAGAGCAGAAAACCTCCTCACTCCCCTCTGCTCATCTCCTCAGCAGTGACCCAGTGTGCTGAAGCCTGGGACACTCACAGCTTACAGATATTTGCTGTAATTGTAGTCATTGAGGTATTTTTGAGATATATTGAGATATATTGAGAGATATTACGTAATTGGAATTTCTCAGGATTCAGCTTGCTCAGCATATTCATCTTCTCAATTTCAATTGTCTTTGCAGCACTGTAGTGTGCCACAGTTTTGGGATCTAAACAACAGATAGAAAAAGAGACAGCAAACAGACATTTTCTGTGAAGCAGTAGTTTCTGGAAAGAGCAATTCCTGTTACTGATTTTAACTATTTGGTATTTTTGTGATTTTAGAGATTGCTCTGAAAAGAATACACAAACCTGAAAAAAGCAGAAGTTTATAACTTCTGTTATAAACTTCTGTTCACCACAGCCTCAAGAACTCGACAAACGCAGTTATACACAACCTGGAATCCTCATCTGCAGGGTCTGCTCTGCCCTCAGCTGTAAAAACCCCACACTGCTCCCTCAGGAAAACCTGGCAGCAGCAAAGTTCCTGGGAGAGCCTCTGGACCTTCAGCTTGTGTGTGCTGACTGCTGAAAGGTGAAAGTTGTTTAACAGGACCTATGCCCTCTGGCCACTTCTGCATTCACCACCTCAGCTTCGCTCACTTTTCCTTTTTTTAAATTTAAATTACAAAAAACTAAACTCTTCCCTGTGCTGCATTACAAACTATGTTTTTGTTTTCAGTTTGAGGACTGAAACCGGATCAAATTACAAAGAGAAATACATTTTTGGAGAAACTATCTTGTCAAGTAAAGGCTCCCCAAGGCTATGGAGATGAAAGTGGCTATGAAATTATGAAGGTGGGGAAGTTGTTCAGTGGTCAAAGTTTAAGACATGCAAGCCAGAGCATCCTGAATAATGAAGGCAGGTGTCTTACAGATGGTTCCAAAGCCACCCCAGTGGGCAATTGGAGAACCTGCAGTTCAAAACCTGGGGTTTGTCGAACCCCAGAAGCCTCTGAAAACAGAAGCAGCAGTGGGAGGGGAGGGAGGAGGGAGCAGCTGAGTCAGCAGGGAGCAGCAGAGCAACTCTGACCAAGGATTGCTCACTCTGTTCCATGTGGCTGGAAGCCACTCTTATTTCAGGTTCATTATTCTTCACCAGCCAGAGGAACTTGAGGAAATCAGCTTTTTTTTCTTCTTTAGTCAGTTCCTGGCTGATGCACAAGCAGAGCTGTGCTTGCTAAAAAGAAAAATAATTTCCTGGCGTTTTGGCACAAGGTTGGGTTTGCATGGGCAATCAAATCCACCAGGCAGAACCATCAGGGACTGGGCAGCAGCAAAGGGCCCTGCTGCAAAGGTCCTTGCAGTGTCACCTTCCCCTGGCCCAGGACAGACCCCAAACCCACAGTTTTTCTCAGTTCTTACAGTCCTGAGGCCAGGCTCCTACATGACCAGCACAGCAAGTGCATAAGTCACTGCTACTCTGGCATCCTACACAGAAAACATTCCTGAAATCTCATAGCTACAGACACGAGATGTCCCACAGTGGTCATTTCTGCAGGGATGGTTTCTATGGTCTGTTTTATCTATCTACAATCTGATCCCTTCAGTGTGGTGGTGCATGCTTTGGATTTTACTTTGCTTGTTCTGTTCTGTGAGTTATTTCCAGAAAGTTTAATGTAAAATGGTTTGTTCTTTGTGCCCCTCTCCTGTTCCTTTCCCTTTGTTCATCCCCAAGTTTGTCAGACAGTCTTTCAGTGTCAATCATTAGTTCCAGAACCCTCTGCTCCTGTCAGTCACTCTGGGGCCTCTCCCTGTGCCCAGAAAATTCCAAGAGAGGCGTTGAGTGATGGGGCAGAGTCAAGGGGGTCCCCTCCCAGTTGGTTATGATTTGATGTTGCACCTGTAATGTCATGTTAAGAATCACTCTTTACTTTTCTGTTACTGATTTATCACTGTTCCCATCCCTGAGACCCCTCAGTTGCTCCCCTCACATCCTGGGGGTCTCTCCTGACCCAGAGCCCTGGGTGAGGACCCCCTGATCCAATAACTCTGTAGCCTGTCTCTGAAGAGCCCCACCTTTTCTCTCCTGCCCTGGCCGTGTCCCTGCCCTTGGTGAGCCCAGAGCCCCCAGTGTCACCGCGGTGCCAGGGCTGGCCCAGCTGGGACACTTCAGCAGCACTGTTGGGACACTCCAGGATGGCAATGGACACGTTTAGGCATAGAAATTAGTTCCATCAGGGAATTAATTCACAGTTTCAGCCCACAGTCCCCACTGGGTGAGCTCTGGTAACCATCAGTCAGCTACTGCAGTATGAAGGTCCAGTTCATCACCTAGTTTCAGTTTGGACCATTGTCCAGGCTTGTCCCTTATCTCATCCATGAGGAGACAGCTGGAATACCCCTGAGCCCCTCAAGAAACTCCTGATCTGCATTCACAGGGGCACATCAGCACCCTGTCACCAAGGGTCACCTGCAGGTGTTACCTGAGCCACAGTTATAACAACAAACTTGCTGTCCAATTTATAATTCACAAATTGACTCCCATAGCTCTTGTCACACCTCCTCGTCCTGGATGAGAGGGGAAAAATGTGAAGAGTTTTCCTGCTCTTGATGGTAAAGAACTGCTTGTGTTAGAATGTCTCACCTGTAAAGGATTTTATCAGCCAAAGCGGAGGATGATCACACAGATTTTGGCCTCCTTCAGGGGAGATGTGGGAACTTGGAGCTGTAATGGAGTGTCTGATTTCTGCAGTCTGAAGGGAGGACAGCAGTCCTACCACACTTGTTATTACCTCTGCTCTGAGAAAAGAAAGGATTGAGAGTATGATCTGGACTTTCATTAGGCTGTTTTAATTAAAATATACTGAGTTTTCCAACTCTAAGCCGCTGAAAGAAAACTCAGATTCATTCTTTTACCAGAGATATAATTTATTAGTGTGAAGTTAGCTTCTTCATATTTGAGAATTACAATGTCCTATAAAATCTATTACTCTTGATACTCATATTTCATAATGAATGCGTTTCTAAAAAGTCATCCAGAAAATTGTCTGAGGAGATGAGAGGGAGAGGAAAAGGGAGGGCAAGGAAAGGAAGGGAAAAGGAATAGAAGGCTAAGGAAGGGAAGAGGAACTGGGGATGGAGGGAGAAGGGATTGCAGATAAGAGAAAGGGGAGAAGACATTTTCTATATATTTCAATGTAGGATCATTTATTCTAGCAAAACTGCCGTGCTTTATACAAAATGAGAATCTAAATTGAAGTGACTAAAAAAAAAAACCCAAACCACCAACCAAAAAAAGCACCTACTGATCCTGGCACTTTGCCTTTTGATATGCATTTATGTAAAACAATCATTAAAGGGTTTTATGGGAGTACATTTACTTCTTTCTCTCCAAATAATGACATTCCCATGGTAATCTTTCTTATCTTCAAAGCTTTTATCCTTTGCTTTACAGGATTTTTACTTACAGCAGCAATGTTCACTGAAAGCTATCAGCAATGATATAATTCATCAGTGGATATTCCAGTAAATGTTCTTTGGGACAGTCATCTTCTAACGTGAGAGGAAAGATGTAGTGAAAGGGAAAATAATACTAACCTCTCTCCTTAGATCCACATTCTGCAAATCCTTGAACATTCTCCATAATAACTGATGGACACATGAATGTACAATAGTCAGCTCCTCTGTGGAAGCAATCTGCAGCTCACAGAATCAGATATCTTATTTTAATGTTAAAGCAGCTCACATAAATCACACGTAGCCAAACACTCCCCATTCGAAATTGTGTGGTTGATTTGGATCAAAACAACCCAGTCTTGAGCACAGGTATTCAGACAGCTGTGTCTTTATACACCTATGTAAATGGTTATTTTAGAATAACTTTACATACTTTAGAATGTCCTACAGCCTCCCTGGAAGGTTAGTGATATTTCACCCTGGGGTTACCCAAGAAAAATACATAAAAGCAAGACTAATTTTCCTGGGAATTGGATAAAACTATTCCTGATACAGTTCAGGGGGAATAACTCCATTGCTCCCTCCTGCAGCAGTCACCTCCTGTGTCCATTATTCTGTGTGCAGTGGGATGTGAATTCACAGGGCCTGACACTGCCATCTTGTTTCTACTGATTGCCACATGATGGGATGCATCACCTCAAATACAAACCTCCTGGAAGTGATCCTTATCTCAGCCTATCAACAACAATCACAAAAGGAGTCACTTGAATTGTCAGTATTTTGCTTTCTACATGTCCAGAAATTATATTCATCATTTTTTGAAATAATCTCAAATGACCAGATTAGTTTGCTGGAATTAACAAATATGATATCAGAAAAACACACACAACTTTAATGTGTCTCTGAAAACATGATTTTATTGCTTTATTGTTTGCATCCTATAAACAGAAGTATTTTCTTGTTCTATGTTTCATATTCACAATTGCTATGAGTCAAGGTGATCAGAGCCCTAGCTAGCTAGTTGTTTTTACTAAAATTCTTTCATTAAGCTTTTGGTTTCTGCTTTTCTGTCCTCATTACAACAAAGAGCTTCAGATTTGAGGCAATCAAATGCCGTGCATTCCCGTGGATAAAACCAGAGCTTAAAAAAAGCTCAGAAAGCTTTTGCACAGTTCACATGTCAGCCAAACTGGTAGAGGCTCACGTTGCAGCAGAAGACAAAGATCATAAATTCCTGGCAGTCTGGAGTTGTCTGTAATTTTCGAGTGGCACTGGCACAGTGCTGAGCAGGCCCAGGAGAAGCCAGGAGTTCACAAAAGTCTCCTTTGCTTAGAGTCCTGAGGAGACAAAAGCAGGCAAAGACAATGAGAAGCCTGCATGCAAATCCCACGGCCATTTCAGCACGGGAATGCAAACACGGGTCACTCGTGTTTGTCAGAAAGATGTAAGGAAGTGTCTCAGAGACTGACACAAATCACCATTGCAACAGCCTGGCTACTGAAAGTGGGAGAATTACACACAATATTTCTGGGTGATGGGGAAATCTCAACTTACATCATTATTTGCATAAAGAAATGTATGTACACTATACACAGACTCACTCCCCCTGATGTCTGGTACAGAAAAACTTACAGAGAATTTTTTTCTTGTGCTCTTTTACTTGTTCTTATGTTGAGCCACTTTTATTCCCTTCACCCCCACAGAAAGGTGGTAAAGGAGGTTCCACCAAGAAAATCCAGCCACAACACGCTGAATGGTGAACATAAGTGACTGTCATCTAACAGATCATTTACCTGAGAGGTTTGCTTTCTTTAGGTACCAGTTCTGCCACAAAAACCATTCCAGTGGTAATCAGAAAGGGTGAGGGGCACTGTCACTTCTGTGGCTGTATAAAACTGAAGGGCTGCCTCAAACACACGGTCTGTTGCAGGGCTCACATCCTAGATTGTGATGCTTTGAGTGGCTAGCAAATTTCTGTCACCTAGGAGAATTTCCAAGGCTGGCCCATGCTGCCATGCTGCAGGAAATATTGCCAATATTCTCACTGCTGCACACTGTATAAAGCTGCATTGTGCATCTCCTGGGTCTCAGGGAATGGCAGGACAATGGAATGTTTTTATAGAGTGCTTGAGGGTGCTCTTGTGCTGCCTCCATCATCCTGAAGTCCTGGACACACCGGTGGTGTGACTGAGAGTGATGGCAATGGAAATTACACTCTGCATAGAATTTCATAGATCCAAGGTACAGACCATGTTTAGTACTCAGGTATCTTCAGAGTTATGTCAATTTGCCTTCAGAGGTCTGATAAATATCAGGAGGAACTCCAACACTGGAAGTCTAATGACTGCAGTGGATTTTTTGCACAAGAATTGCAAAAAGGAACATAAATTGTTTTCTTGAAGTACACTTCTTTCTCTAATACATGTAAGCATTGAGCAGGACTAGACACTGAATTTCATTTTTCAAACCAGTCATTTTTGTAGTTTTGCCACACATTTCTTCATCATGAGAAACACAAATTGGACTCATAGTTTTTATAGAGGCATTCAGCACAATATTTATGACTACAGCACTTCTGTATTTTCACTTAGCATCCCTGTGTGGAAGATTACAGTTCTGTACCATCATTACCCTGAACAGTAAGAAACATTTTAAAGAATGTTTTTATTTAAAGTGAATATCACTTAGACAATAAAGATTTTTACCTGTTACACATGAGAAGTGATATACCCAAATAGAAACAATTAAAATAAGCATCTGGAGTGATGAACACAACATTTTAATGCACCTTGTCAAGACACTGATTTAGCTTGAATTCTGGAGTGACTGTGGCATCTTTTTACATATCAGGATTGTCTATCTGGTTTTTTTTTTGGCCTATCTTCTGGGTTTCTGAATGAGCAGTGACATAAATAGTAACAGGATAAAATATGTTAGAGCATATTTAAGGAATGATAAGATGTTCAATCAAGACACCATTCTGAGACAGTGTTTAGTTAATTCTATCATGGCACCAGGAGATAATCTCTGCTTAACTTACTGTGATTTCCAGACAAGCTTATCCAAAGGACTCCAGCTTCTGCTTGTGAATGATCATAAAAGTGCCTAATGAACTAGTTACACTCATAAATTTCAATATTCTGGTCAAACCATACTTTAGGAATATATGTTTCCATTAAATCCACTCAAATTTTTCCATTGGGATTTTAATTTTCACTCCTATAAAAGATCTCAGCCATGGTACCCCTTCCCACAGCCTTGCCTTCACTTGGTTAAGTTGAAGTCATAACTTTGAAGAAATCTTGTGGGCACCTGTGGAACATCACCACGTTTGATTGTAGCTTGGTAAAGATTTCTTCATTATTATTTTGCTTCCTGTTAGTGTTTTTGGAAGGCAGGTTTTTTTTTCTTCTTCAACAGAAAGTGTCTGCACTCTATCCAAATATCAAGAGATATCACTGTCTGTCTCAATATTAATCTCATTTGTGGTAAAATGATGAGAATGTTCTATGTGGAAAGTATAGAAAGATGCTACAACAGCCAGAGGAATCAGTTGATACTGAATCTATTGTTTGATTTGGGTAAGAAATTGTCATAATAACCTGACAAGTGTTACACAGCTCAGGTTCAGAGGCTAAAACTCAGTGTCTCGACTGAAGTTTTAGTGTATGGCTGGAAAATAAATCAGTAGGAGGTCAGAAAAAATTGCTTTGATTGTGTGTCAGTGTGCACAGGCCTCCAAAATGTTAAACTCTCCTGTACTATATCCTTCAGTGGAACTAAAGGCTTTGTCATGTGGATTAAAAATGTAAGGGTATGTTCTGCAAATTACCTCCCCTGTGGGGTGCCAGAAAACAGAGAGAACACCAGGCAGATTTCACATTGGAGAAGGACACCTCCGAAGGGAGAAGTCTCGGAGTGGAAAATGGGTTTGCAGCACCATTTTTTATAACTAGTCACAGGGAAATCTCAGAACAGAGTGCTTTTAGACATCAGCTCACACACATGTACTTACTCTTGTGTCCTCATACACACTGAGAGAAGAGTAACACACACAACATCGAACCAACACTCAAATGAGCCTCTGTGTCCTTTAGAGCCTGAGCCCCTGTTCCTGTGTCTCATTAAAAGGTGCATATTCAAGAGCTGCACATGCACAGTTATGCTTGAGATTCCTGTCAGACAGAATCCCAGCCTGGAGAAAACACTGATGGGATTAGAGCCTCCAAGGTTTCAAGGGACTGTTCCTTACTTCTTCTGTATTCCATGGAATTGTTTCTCTTAATAGCTCCTCTATGTGCTAACAGTGTTTATGTTCTTATGGGACAGCAAAAACAAACCAAACCAAAACCAAAACCAAACAAAAAGCCAAAACAAAAAGCCCCAAAACAAAACAAGACAAGAACAAAAGCAAAAACCAACAATAACAACAAACCCCACCAAGAAACAAACCCCCACGCGCTGACAGGAACACAGGAATCTAACTTCAGATAAGCAGGAATAAATAGGGGAATTCAGAACTTCCAGAGGGCAGAGATACTGTATTGCCCGTGTGTGAGAGAGAAGAGGAGCTGCTTCTGACAGTCAGTGGGGTTCTGCTCCCCTCTGAGCTGCCCAAAGGCTCAGCACTGGACACAGCTGCAGAGAAATGCTGCCCCTTCCCTCAGTTTCCTCTCCACGTCTGTGCAGAGAGCACTGAGACTGTGGCCAGTCGCATCAAGTCTGCTCAGGTGCAAACTTCATGCAAAAAATTGTGATGAATCTCTCCCCAAAATATATTTAAGGACTTGCCTTTCCATATTTTACGTGTCTATAATGCCAATGCCTGCACCTGAACTAATTAGTTCAGCTTTTCTAATTGTTCAGATTTAGAAGGAGGCACTTTCAAAGGTATGCTTAACTTTATTTCGATTGTCCACTTAGGGTGAGGTGTGCTGCATCTTTTCCAAAGTCCTGGAGAAAATCCAGAATGGAAATAATAAATATATATTATTTTAGTCAGATTAATCCCTGTGTGTTTTTCAAGTCAAAGAAGACCTTGTAAAAGAGCCTTCCTCTAGGTGTCCATGGGTTCCTCCTGAGCCTCAGTCCTCACGTACAACCCGTGTGGCAGTTTAATGACCTCAGCTGAGATTTTCTTACCCTGCTGTGAAATTTTTCTTCTGGAGGGTTATGACGGGAGAAGGGAGGCACTCCTGGTTAAATGACTAAACTTTTTAAGAAGCTCTCAGCTGCCACACAGATTCCACAAAGGCAGGGAGTACACCCTCAGGGGAGGTGGCACCTTGAGCAGGTCTCCCAGGGGTGCTGTAGGGATGCAATCCAGGGCTGGGCAAGGGATTTTTCCCTAACTCTGAGCTGTGCTTCTGCCCAGGAAGGAGAATCTGTCTCAGCCCTTCAGAGGCTGAAACTGGATCTGTTTGTTGCTGGGGCTCCAGCCATTAATTAGCCTGAGGATTAAGGTGAAGGCCTTTAGCTGCCTTTGGAAATGGTCTGGAGCCAAAAGAAGGAGAGTGGCATGAAGCTCTCTCTTGCAAATGTCTGAAGCTACACTTTACAACACATGAATTTGTCATCTTCACCCACACCTGCAAATTCTGTGAATTGTAGGTATTCTGCGCGGAGGGAAACAATGTAGGAAACATTGTTCTAATTTTTTTTAATTAGCCACATGATTTTTTTTACTCATATAAAATATCAGAAAGTTACACGGTTGAACCTACATGTGTATTTTAATATCATTAGTTGTCTACTCTGAATTTCAGCTGGATTTTACATAGAAAACAACAAAGTTGTTTTTGTTAGCAGGAGAGTTGGTTCACATTGCTGTTTGGAGTGATCTATGGGGAGTCTGCAACCCTGTATCAGGGAGGATTTTGTAGATAGAGTCAAAAAGCAGCTGCTGCAGCAGAAATTCTCTGCCACAGTTCAGCATAAAGGCATATCGAAACAGAGAAACAGTGCCTGGCATTTTAGAAACATGCATGAGAAATTCAAGTGTCACAGGTGACAAAACACGGCTATTTGACCTGGGAAGGGATACATATAAAATCAAAAAGTGCCATGAAATTGGATTCTATGACACATTTCCAAAGGAGGGGAAAAGCAGCAGATTAATGTTGTTTGTACATTTTCTGCAGTCCTGCAGTCACCTTGTGCTTAACATTAGCCATGAAACTATGGCAGAACCAAACTCAGTAAATATTTATTTAGCCCTAAGGTATTAAGGCTAATCTCTTCAGCTTTCCCCTCCGTTGTTCTTTCACACAGATGTGAAAAAGTTGGCACAAACTTGACTTCACTAGTGGTGAGCTAAGGGGAAATAGTTAAAATAGAATTTTAACTTACAGAGGTGCTTGCACAAGCAGCTACAAAATCACTGCAGAGTTGCTGTGATGTAGGAGAAAAGGTTTGAAGTTTCCAGTGTGGAGGCTCTGAACTGATCAGGGGTCTCCTGTACAAAGGCCTGAACCCCATCATTTCACCAGGAGGATTTTGTACTGAGGAGGATTTCTGTGCTGAAGCAGGGAGCTGACAGATGCTTGGTGGGGTTTTACTGGATCAGCTTTTCCGTCAGCTCAGAAAAAAAAAAATAATAAAAAAAAAAAGTGAAAGAACATGGTCCAAACCCTTTTTGTCTTTTGCATCAGCACAGCTTTTTTAATAGTTCCCACTTGCACACCCTGGAATTGTGCCATGTATCCTAACCCTTCCCTGCCTGTTTGATGAGCCCTGCGTGTTCACTCCCACGCCAGAGCTCTGAAGCTGGGCTCTGCTGTGCTCCACACACATCCTCTGGGTGTTCACTTCTCAGTGCCACGAGCTCTGTGCTCCTGGAGCTGTCCCCTTCAGCAGATCTCCACAAAGTGAGGGAATAAGGCAGGCTCTTGCCTCCCCTTCTCTGTGTCTTCACTACACTCAAACCTCAGCCAGTTTTCCCAGGAACTCTGGGGGCTCTGGAGGAGCTTCTCACCGTGGCAGGTTTTTCCACACTGCAGTTTTGAAGCCCCAGTCAGGCTGGTCCTGCACTCACACATGGTCTGGGCACCGTCAGTGGATTGTGTTAGCTGTGAGCATTGAAATAACAGCTTAATTGCACTGTCACGCATTTATGAGGGGCTTTTTTTTTCTTCCAAAAGGTAATTGGGTCTAAATTGATATCCATACACTGGGTTATTGACACCTACAATTATTGCTAATACAGCAGGGCAAAGTATGATTCGATTTAGTTCAATAATTGAAATAAAAATACGGAAACAATCTTCTGCGTTGAAATAGAAATGGACTTATTCTGGGTGTTTTTCATTGTAATGCTGCATTTTGTTCTCTCTAATTATTTTGTCTTTAAAAAATGTAGGCCACTTGCCAATAAAAAATGTTGTTTGAGAGAAGAAACTCAAAATGATTCATTAAAATATGTCAAAATAAGCAGTTGGTGATTTTAAAATGAAACATTTCATATCTTTTTACACTACTCCCGTATTTTTTCAGCTGTAATTATTTGCCAAATTACATTCATTGGTGTGAACAATTTTGGTCACTATAAAACTGTACTTTCAGTGACTTTCACAGTAATTGAAATGAAAAATTCCTCTCCCTGCTGTTATAACAATAAAGGATGCAAAAAATATTCTCTGCAAAATGGAGCAGGAACAATAGACACAGTCACAAAGAGCTGAATAAGAAACAACATTTCTGTTTCATAAGAGTAATCCAGTAGGCATTTTCCAACCTGTCTGCATTTAACAGTTGTGAGTGGCCCACAGCTATATTTAAAAGCTCTCTAGCACCTCACAGAAAACGTTTTTTCAACTCCCAGGCTGAGGTTCCTCCTGAGTTAGAGTCTCAAATACACACCCCTGCATCAGGACTTTAGTGACTTCTTCCTTCCTCAGGGCCCCTGCTCTCATCTCTGTCTGCTGAAGAGGTTTATTGTAGCAAACACGATTTGCTAAATGGAGGTTTACATATTTCAGATGACGTTTAGTCTTGGAGACCCTCACCAGGAATTCCAGCCTTTTTGGAAATGGGGTGTATCCTCCCTTGTGGGAAAATACGGTTTGAATTCACCTGCATTTTCTGATTATAATGAGATGTAATCAATTTAGATCAGTGCTTCTGTGCTGTAAAATTAACACACAGGCTGAATTCTACATGTGCCAGAGACATTGTTGTGATCACAGCAGGCAGATAAGATAAAGCATATGCCTAAGTCTTTGCAGGATCAGGTTACTCCTAAGAAAAGTTGTATCTAACACACCTATTCAGATAAATACATTCATACACAGGTAGAAAAATGACACCTATGAAAATGATGACTGGGTACAACTACAATTCTATTTTGCAATGAACACAAGAAATGTTCCTCTGGTGACATATAACTAGAAAACCATCAATTACTGCCTGTCTTCTACCTCTGTGACCTTAACTTCTAAAAGACACACTTATGTATTTCTGGTCAGGGACACATAAATATTTAATGGCATAGAGCTCATAATACACCAAAATTAAGGACTATAGCATTTTTTCCTCCTGCAAAGGAGCTGTGCAGCACATCATTTACCCTATTTTCCACACATAGAGTGGAGGGTAAAATGTTTTCTGTTTATGGACTGAAGAGAGCACCAGAATCACCTTTTTGGCAGAGTTCTAGCAGCCCAGTTCTCATGCAGGCTCACAAGTGAAGTTATTTATCAGTGCCTCACCTGAGTTCTTTTCTTCCCTCACGGGTTCCTTATGGGTATAAGGTGCTCCTGGGGACATTCTGATCAGATAGAAGACAAAAATTTCTCACAAAGAGAATAATCAGCTTTGAAGATTCAGCTGGGCCATCTTGTCCACATTATGCTTTTGCCAGAAGAGGTTGGACCATATGATCCTTGATGTCCCTTCCAAGCCAGAATTCTGTGATTCTGAGATTGTTAATAAAAATATTATCAATCATAATACAAGTCAGTCTGACTTTGGAGAAGCTTTTTTTATTCATTTGCCTTTCTGAGGACTTATGACCTTGATGGAGGTGCCTCATGGGAAACTGAAGTGATACAACCAACAAACAATGCAGCTAAAAATTACTGTCAGGCTTCAGATTGAGTGTTTTAGATCAGAGTCAGCCAAGAATCTTGGAAATTTGATGACAATTTGGCTCTATATTTTGTGCTATCAAAATACGAAACTTTTCTGTCCTGACAAAAACTGTGCTTGGTTTTTCATTGAATATCTGCATGTTTCTGGGGGCTGTTGGCATTTATGCTTGAACAGCACCTCTCCCCAACCAGATCTGCTAGAATCCCTCTGTTACTGCTACAACCACAACTGTTTATGCAGGTTATTTAAACCCCATGCTAATAAAAGCACTGCACCATTGTACAGCTCATGGCAACCATCCCTGGCTGAGATGTTTAAAAGAATCAGATTTGGGGTGTCAGGGGTTCAGAGTGGCCAGGACTAGCTGCTGCTCCTCTGTGTTTCCCTTTTTACCCAGTGTGAGTCTCATTCCATTGATTGCCAGCAGAGAAGAATATAACTGATTAAAAAATAAAGAATCACCGCAAATATAACATAAAATAATAATTGCAGTTTGAACTGGGTAAGTTAAATCAAGGCTAGTGGCAGTAGTCTGGAGTGGAACATGTCATCTTCCAGGGAAATGCAGTTCATGAACTGGGTGCTGCCCTTCCTGAACCACATGAAATCATTTACACAACAGAACTGCAAATATTAACAATTTTTTGTGACCATACTATCATAAACAGACAAGAAATAAGGAAACTATGAGGAAAAAACCCCCAAGAATTCCATGCCCTGCAAAGCCATGAGGTAATGGCTTTTCTCAGATTTGTGGTTCTAGGTATCACTGCCCATGGCAGAGGGACTGGAATTTTCTACAACCCAAACCTTTCTGTGATTCCATGATTCTGTGATTCCATGATTCCATGATAAGAGGGCTGACAGCTCCCACTGCCCCAAAAGTGAATATGGCCACCACTGTGGTGTCCCATGATGGAGTACCTTCCAGAGGAAAATCTGAAGGACAGGATTTGGGCTGGTATCATCTTTCAGCTCATCAAACTGCTCAGAGAGCTCAGCTGAAGCAAGAAGAGAAACAGCATAGCAGCTGGTGCAAAAAGGTCCTTCAACACTTGCTAGATGACATAGACATGTGGGAGAGAAAGCATTGCTCTGCCTGAGAGAGGGAGAATTGCAACAAAGAGCTCAATTTGGTTTTGTAATTTGGCCCATTATAGCCAGGATTAGAGCAGAAAACAAAGAAATCCTGGCGTTGGTCCTTTCAAGAGCGAGGCGTGACTGACTGCATTTCGTCCTGCTCCATCCCTCCTGCAGATTAAAGCCCAACAGTGACTCCTGTGTTCTCACACCAAAACACAGATACATCAATAAATCACTAAATAAAACCGATCATCTGCCGCGGGACAGATGTTAACAAAACGCTCGTGATGCAGAAGTGAAATTGATATTAAAAACATTTGCAAACAACTCTATGACTGGCAAGCATCAAAAGCCAAGAGATTCATATTTCATGTTGATACTCTTCTCTAATTCAGATGTATTAAAAAAAGAGACACCATATGCTCAGGGGTGGGAACGGGGTGGATATACCAAAGTGACATTAGATAGAAACTATAATAAAATCACTGTTGAGGAATTGATCCCATATGACATGCTGCTGAATGTGCTTGGAGGTAAAGGAACTGACAGAACACAAAGAATTAAATATTTAAATGGGCCTTAAAACTTGCTGTTGAAGGGTAATATTGAGGATGCCACTAATTTTATGAGGCATTAGCAGGTGTGAGTTGGTGGGCAGGAGAAATATGTTTTACAGCCTGTTTCTCAAGGTGTTTACATCTACGTGTCACTTGGAGTCAGTCCTCTTTTAAGTGGGCTCCTCTCATCATTCCTCATGTTCCAGAGGAGTTTGTTCTCCCAGTGAAGCCTCCGTTCCTCCTGGATCAGCTCTGATAAAGGATGGCCTCAGAGGGATGTCAGGTGCTTCAGTTACTGCACACCTCATGCAGAATATCCCTTTAAACTGATAAGTTGAAAAGAGGGCTTTTGTATTTCGGTTACGGGATGGATTTGGATCATTTAATCCTTTCTGAGTGGATTGCTGTAAATTAAGGGAGAAAACCCTCCAGCCTTGGGAACACTAAAATCAGGTGTAGGTGCACCCTTAGCCCACCCTCCACCCCCAGCAGCTAAAATATTACAAATCCAAACCTCATCTCTGCAGAGTCTGAAAACATTTGTGAATTTGGGACAGCTTCCAGAAACTTGCAGCATGTCTCATTCTGGAGGACTGCAACAAGGAAACAGTAAATATTTCTGAAATGAAGCACTGATACTTCACATTTAAATTATGCTTTTGTTTCAAAAGGGACATAATTTGAAGGGGTCAGAAACGCGTATAAAAGCCAAAAAAATTGAGCAATTTTTTTTTGGGGCACAATCCAAATCACATTTTTTTCCTGGATGACCAAATAAAAAAAAAATTCCACTATGATGTGCTCTTAATCTACTCAGATTTTGTGCTTGTTACATAATGATTTTGATCAGGAGGTGATTTCTACATAAAACAGTTACATAATTGCAATTTAGGTGTAGTTATTATCAATAAAGGCACTTTATTTCCCCTTACAGGTATGAGGCTTTTTGCTTCTTCATCAAAGCAGCTTTCTCTTCTATATGGGAATAATTAAAGAGGTGCAAGATATTCACACAGATGAAGACTCCAGCCTCAGTGCTGCTTCCCTTGGTGTAAAAACACACCTTGGGACAGATCTCAGCTCAAAGCAGAGGTTTTTGAGGATTTTGGGCCGCCTGTAACAGTGTCTGTTAAAAAAGATGTGTAGAAATGAAGCACTCTTTGTGCACAGAGACTTGATTTTAAGATTTAATATGGTTCCTTCAGGTTTTGGGGGTTTTTTCCCCCCCTCAAAGGATCATAAAGTGTGTAGGTGCATTCTGGGCTAGCCTTTTCAGGCTGAAAGTAGAAGAGAAAATAGAGTATTCAATTACATATGTAAAAGTGTAAAAGTAAAGTGCAAAAGCTGCCTAAAATTAGCATGCACTGCTCTTTGCCACTCAGAGTTTTAAAATACTTGATCTGCGAGATAAATGTGCTCAAAAATCATTCAGGGACTGAAACCTTCACTTCGTTTCAGGCTAATATCAATTTTTGTAGATACTGAAAAGAGGCAGAACAGAAAATGCAACGTTCAGGCTTCACACAGCAGAAACCTACAGGTCTAACAACGTGACCTTTTATTACAGAACCATTGAGCCACGGCTCAATCTAATGCTGCTTTTTGAATTCACCAAAGTTCAGATGGTTTCAAGCGTCAAACGTGGATGCCAGCAGCAGGAATAGAGCACGTTGCTGCAGTTACCTTGTGACTTTACCTTGGTGCATCTTTCAGACACTCCATCTCCAAGCTGTATCCCTGAGGCACAGGCAGGAATAACCTTTGGGGTCCTGCACTCCACTCGTCACACTGTGCAAAACCTGCTGCATTTCACTGTCAGTCCACAGAGGAAAAGATGAGGGGAAAGAAGGAAAAACAAAGTTTACATCGTTTTTAGTAGTTAAATCCTTGCCAAGATGTGCTCATTCTCTAAGGGTGAGAATAAGTACTCTCAAGGAAAATGAAAAGACTAAGGGAGGAGCAGTTGTGAAGATGAAGAGAGTTAGTCGAAAAAGAAAAGAGCAAGCTCCTCCAGGGAATTCTAAACCTGCTTCTACTCCCATAATTAACTGAAGCTAGTGTAACAGTACAGATACTAAAAATGAATAAATGTTCGCATTAAAATGAATGTTAAAACTCTCTTCCTTTCCCTTGAATCAGGAACTAACCTCCTGCTGGGGCTGGGATCATGTCAGTGAATTGGCATAATGAAAATATCATTGCAAAGTGTAGGTATGCACTATAAAATTCTGACCTCATTGAGATCCGTGTTTCTTTTATGGATGCCGTCTTTCCTCCTTTTGACGCTGTAGAAAAGAAGCCTGATTTTGGTTATGTCTGGTTGTGAGATAAACCTCTGTGAGAACAGCAGTGATCCCGCAGGGCTGGAGCAGGACTCTCCTCCAGCTCTGTGCCCCAGGGTGTGGATGAAGCAGGTCACCATCTCTCCGTGGCACAGGGCAGGCTGTGCAGGTGTGCCTGGGGAGTGTTTGGCACTGGAGAGACCAGTGCCAGACAAAAAAATATGCAAGTTGTGCATCTGTCCAAACAGACGTGTATGAATCAAGGATGTTTTGCATTTATCAGTATAAAATATGACGCTTCAATAAAAATACGAATGAATACTTAAAAAAGAAGAGAGAAAGGGAAGAGAACAAGCCTACAGAAGGAGAGCAAGAGACGGACAATCAAGGGAAGCAGAGCAGAAAGAAAAACAGGGAAGCATTGTCTTGCAAATGTACTTCTGAGAGGAATCCTGAAGGTTTCTGTTCTCTTTGTCAATGAGCTAAGTGGAGACAGATCTAACTGGAGTCTACCATTTCCTCACCTGGTTTTTTTTCTGTCTGCCAGAAATGTACGAGGAATTTACTGAGCTGGCTGTGAGTTTTAAACCTCTCGGCTGAGACCACAGGAAGCACAGTTGCAGTGCAGGTTGGATGACATGTACTGCTGATCATGGGTATGAAACACGGTGCTGGAGAGCGATTCTTGTCACTCACTGCATTACTCTGTTGTGTCAAAAAGCCAGGGGTCTGGAACCTTCCTGAGACACATCGAGAGCTTGACCACTCTGTGAGCAGGAGAACCAATTTTCTAGTTGTGCTCTGCAAGGCAGGAGGAGTCAGAAACTTGTGTTTCTCCTCAAAGGGATAGTCTTTGATTGAAACAAGATTTAAGTATGTCATCTTTAATAGGATTGGCAAATAGATTTTAAAAATATCATATACCATGCAACTGTATGTACGTTATTCTTGGCCAAGCTTGTTTATGATTTAAATCAAAATATTATGATGGATATTTTATGAGGTGACAACACAGATTGTTTTTCATTATACTGTATGCAAAGAGTGGGAAACATGAGAATAATCCAGCTTTATAATATATTCCAAATTTTAATCCTTTCTGCGTAACAGTCACGGTTATAGAGCATCCTTCCCCAAAAAAAAATTCCTCAGTGCATCCAGCAGGATTAAACCCACACTGTAGCAGTGGTAATGGAAACTGTGTGCTGCGGGGTGTTGTCTGAGCCCTTCCTCATCCCACGGGGGATCAGAGCAAGGAGCCCGCCGCTGGGCCAGGAAATGTGTGTTCCAGACTTGGACCAGCACCTTTGTCCACAGAGCACAGAGCACAGCCCCCGGGCAGCAGAATTGCTGAGGGACACCCAGACACAATCCCTCTGACCTCAGCTGGAGGGATGGGGCAGAAACACAACCACCTGTTAGCAAATCGCAGAAACTCCACGGGATAACAGGCTGAGTATCTCACCCAGCTGGGTGCACACCAAGAAAAGAGGCAGATTTTGTTTGGGGTTGGTTTGGGGTGGCTTGATTTAAAGGGTCACGAGGGGTGATGGTGTGCAAGCCCTGCCAGGGAGGCAGATTTTGTTTGGGGTTGGTTTGGGGTGGCTTGATTTAAAGGGTCATGAGGGGTGATGGTGTGCCAGCCCTGCCAGGGAGGCAGATTTTGTTTGGGGTTGGTTTGGGGTGGTTTTATTTTAAAGGGTCATGAGGGGTGATGGTGTGCAAGCCCTGCCAGGGAGGCAGATTTTGTTTGGGGTTGGTTTGGGGTGGCTTGATTTAAAGGGTCATGAGGGGTGATGGTGTGCCAGCCCTGCCAGGGAGGCAGATTTTGTTTGGGGTTGGTTTGGGGTGGCTTGATTTAAAGGGTCATGAGGGGTGATGGTGTGCCAGCCCTGCCAGGGAGGCAGATTTTGTTTGGGGTTGGTTTGGGGTGGCTTGATTTAAAGGGTCATGAGGGGTGATGGTGTGCCAGCCCTGCCAGGGAGGCAGATTTTGTTTGGGGTTGGTTTGGGGTGGCTTGATTTAAAGGGTCATGAGGGGTGATGGTGTGCCAGCCCTGCCAGGGAGGCAGATTTTGTTTGGGGTTGGTTTGGGGTGGTTTTATTTTTAAGGGCCATGAGGGGTGATGGTGTGCCAGCCCTGCCAGGGAGGCAGATTTTGTTTGGGGTTGGTTTGGGGTGGTTTTATTTTAAAGGGCCATGAGGGGTGATGGTGTGCCAGCCCTGCCAGGGAGGCAGATTTTGTTTGGGGTTGGTTTGGGGTGGTTTTATTTTAAAGGGCCATGAGGGGTGATGGTGTGCCAGCCCTGCCAGGGAGGCAGATTTTGTTTGGGGTTGGTTTGGGGTGGTTTTATTTAAAGGGTCATGAGGGGTGATGGTGTGCCAGCCCTGCCAGGGAGGCCCTGTCCCATCCCTTGGGATGGAGGTGAGGGTGTTGAGAAAAGAGAAAAGCACATTGTTCTGCCGCAGATCTGTCTGCCCATTCCCACTGAAGTGAATAGCCCTTCATTCCAGCGGGAATTTGTGCCGTCACTTCAAATGTTATGCATATAAGTTAATTTCACACCGCGTCAGGATTTGGTTTTCAAACTACCAAAAGGGTTAAGAACTGAGAAGGAAACACTTGCCAAACTCCTCGGTCTGAACTAAGGGTAAGGGATTTTTAGGTTTTTTTGCACGGGGGGGAAGGGCAGCTGGGTGGACAATGGCCAGAAAGAGAGGGAAATAGGGATTGGAAATAAAGTACAGTCTTTTGTATTCCTACAGCTCAAAGATGCTTTTGAATAGGATTGCTGCCAACTGTGGGAAACCATCTTTTTATGGAAAAAATATGCCAGTGACAACGGATTTAGGAGAACTGAGCCAATGTGTCCTACACACATTTATTCCATATTATGCAAGATTAATTGTTTGAAGCATGATGCCTTCAGGAGCGTTCTAAGCATCAGGGAGCCAAATTTAGACTTGATATCATGAAGTCAAATTTCCTTTTGCACCACGAAGTCCCCAGGATGCCTGATTACAACAGTGCTGAATCTGGCACTGGAAGATGTTACCTACAGACTGGGCACGGTTCTGCTTAAATATGACAAATTGCATTTGCTTCCTCAGAGTGCATGAATCGATGTACATAATTTGGTGCTAGACCCTCACAAGATTTTATTTCAAACAGCCTTAATGCTTTTTGTTGTTTTGGAATGAGAAGGAATAAAAATATAGCAGATGGCAATTTGAATATACTTGTCACAAACAGGATTTTAAGGTTGCACTCTCAGTTACACTATGGCCCCATTAGATTTCCTACCCATCCTAAGAATGCCTTAAACTCAGTGTAAATGTAATTACAAAATGTAATTTGTTTCGACTGCTAACTATAAAACGGGATTTATCTATATAGGACTCGTCCATACAGGGAAATGGAATAATTGCACCCAATTAAAACATCTACCTGGGATGTTACATCAGCAAAGCCATAGCAGCATAAATTATTCTGCTACAATTATGCTCATTAGTTTTCCCGGGTAAAAAGGGATATTATTTTATCATAAATAAAAATGGGTCTCTAATGATTAATTCAGTATTATATTTATCCAGGTTTATTGGCATAGGGGAATACTTTGGTTACCATGGAATCAAAAGGCAGAGTCTAACAGCAGAGTAAAGCACTAGGCATCAAAAGTATCAGCAGAGGGAGAAACTCTCTTTTAAACAAAAAGGTTTGCATATGAACGTGTGTAGGAGCCTTTGGACAGGATCCTGTGCACATCCCTGCTGCTGATTGGAATGAGAACAGTTCTGCACTAGCTGAGGATTAGACTGGCAAAATTACATGTGTCTCATGAAACTTTGAGTCCCTTCAGTTCTGCTGGTTTTCACAGCAAAACGTTGAGCAATGTCCAACACCCATCATAGCCAGCAATTTGCCTGTAGTAAACTCTTCGCCTGAATTCTGTTTTGTTTCTCAGTTACCAATTAATGAGGCCAGTTGATTGGCAAACTGTGCCTGAACACTGAACCAACTATTGTGAGCATTTGATAAACTTAGGCAGACATATCTGTGAGAGAAACTACTCTTCAGGTGCACTGTCTAAAGAAACCAGCAAATATTACACTGTTTTGGGGAATATGTGGTGCTTCTGTGAGACCCGCTCGCCACAGATGTCTCAGCACAAAGTATGGTATTTACAGCTATTCAGGATTTTCCTCGAGGTTTTGCAAGGATACTGCATCTGAAGTCAAAAAGCACGCCTTGGCTGTAAAGAGGCAAGGCTCTCAAGCCACTTCTTTTAAGTTTCTGTATTTTGCTGTTGAAAAAACCTCATCTGGGGGTTACATCGACACTATTCCCACAAAACTGACGATCAGCGCCGAGACGCAGCAGGGAAACTGGATTTATTAGAAAAGTCACCTTTAGTTTCGTGACCTGGTTACAGCCTGCTCCAGTTCCAGCCCTTAGCCGGACTCCCGGGACCAGGGGCAGAGGGACAGATTCCCTGTGCACCCGGGGCGGTCAGTGCCCTGCCAACAGCCGGGGTGTTCTCCCCGGGGCAGCACCGCTCCCTGCGGGGCAGAGCAGAGCTCTGTGCCGTGCCCCAGCCCACAGTCCCCGCAGGCATCATCGTGACAGACCCGCTGCCTGCGGCCCCGGGCCCTGTTCGGTGCTCCTCGGTAGCTCCGCTCCACACGGTGTCAGACCCTCGCACCCCGGGCTGGGAGCGGCGCTCCGCGCTCCCGGGCGCTGCCCACACGGCGGCACAAGGCCCGCGGGGATGCGCTGCGGCCCCTCACGCCGGCACACACCGCGGGCCGCGGCAGCGACGCCGCGACAGCGTGGGTAAAGTTTATTGTTGGAAAAGCCGCGAGGCACGGGCCGCACGCCCGCGGCCCCAGCCCAGCGGGGTCCCAGCCCAGCGGCCGTACGGGAGCGGCCCCGGCCGGAGCTCCCGGTGCCGGGAATGCCCGTGCCCGGTGCCCGGTGCCCGGCAGAGCGGGCTGAGGCCGCTTCCCCGCCGCTCCCCGCCCGGGGTGAGCGCTGCTGCCTGGTGCCCAGCCCGGGGGCAGTGGCTTCCCCGGCGGGCCCGGCCCGGCGGGACCCTGAGGGGCGGCGGGACCCTGAGGGGCGGCGGGACTCTGAGGGGCGGCGGGACCCTGAGGGGCGGCAGCAGATCCTGAGGGGCAGCAGCAGACCCTGAGGGCGGCGGGACCCTGAGGGGCAGCAGCAGATCCTGAGGGGCGGCAGATTCTGAGGGGCAGCAGCAGATCCTGAGGGGTGACAGACCCTGAGGGGCGGCAGATTCTGAGGGGCAGCAGCAGATCCTGAGGGGCGGCAGATCCTGAGGGGCAGTAGCAGACCCTGAGGGGCAGTAGCAGACCCTGACGGGCGGCAGCAGACCCCGAGGGGCGGCAGCAGACCCTGAGGGGCGGCAGCAGACCCTGAGGGGCAGCAGCAGACCCTGAGGAGCACCAGCAGACCCTGAGGAGCACCAGCAGACCCTGAGGGGCGGCAGCAGACCCTGAGGGGCGGCAGCAGACCCTGAGGGGCAGCAGCAGACCCTGAGGGGAGGCAGCAGACCCTGAGGGGCAGCAGCAGACCCTGAGGGGTGACAGACCCCGAGGGGCGGCAGCAGACCCTGAGGGGAAGCAGCAGACCCTGAGGGGCGGCGGGACCCTGAGGGGTGACAGATCCTGAGGGGCGGCGGGACCCTGAGGGGCGGCAGCAGACCCTGAGGGGCGGCAGCAGACCCTGAGGGGCAGCAGCAGACCCTGAGGGCGGCGGGACCCTGAGGGGCAGCAGCAGATCCTGAGGGGCAGCAGCAGACCCTGAGGGGCGGCAGCAGACCCTGAGGGGCAGCAGCAGACCCTGAGGGGCAGCAGCAGACCCTGAGGGGAAGCAGCAGACCCTGAGGGCCGGCAGCAGACCCTGAGGGGAAGCAGCAGACCCTGAGGGCCGGCAGCAGACCCTGAGGGGAAGCAGCAGACCCTGAGGGGCGGCAGCAGACCCTGAGGGGCGGCAGATCCTGAGGGGCGGCAGCAGACCCTGAGGGGCGGCAGATCCTGAGGGGCGGCAGCAGACCCTGAGGGGCGGCGGCGAGACCCCGAGGGGCAGCAGCAGACCCTGAGGGGCGGCAGCAGACCCTGAGGGGCGGTAGGATCCTGAGGGGCGGCAGCAGACCCTGAGGAGCACCAGCAGACCCTGAGGGGCGGCAGCAGACCCTGAGGGGCGGCAGCAGACCCTGAGGGGCGGCGGCGGGAGCACACGGCGAGTGCCCGCTCCGGCCGGGCAGCCCCGGACCGCGCTCGGGCGGGGCCGCGAGGGGCGGGCCGGAACGTACCAACAGCCCTCCGGGGGAGAACGTCGTGACGCCCCCTCCCACCAGCCCCCGGCGGCGCCCTTCATACCAGCGGGAACCCCCCGATGCCTGAGGCGCGTCTGCGAGTTCCACGGAGCGGGACGGGAAAGGCCGGGCCGAGGCGACTCTCCCCGAGGCGGGGGGGTGCTGCTGGGGGTCGCGGTGGAGGCGCCCGGCACACGCGTGCCGCCTTGCCGCGGTCCCCCCTCCGTGCGGCGGGTGGTGCGGGCCGCTCGGAGAGGGCGGGAGCGGCGCGCCCCGCCCCGCTCAGTGACACAGGCTCCGTGTGGGGAGGCGCCGGCGGCGCGGCCAGCGGGACTGACCGGGCGGTGTAGCGGCGGCGAGCCGAGCCCGGAGCATGGCAGGGGCTGGGGCCGCTGCGGAGGCTGCTGCTGCTGCTGCTGTTTTCCCTCGTTCGCCGCCTCCTCCCGCCCGCCGGGAACTTTTCCTAACGGCTGGCGGCGGTGCCTCCCCCCGGTGGTGGCAGCGGCGGCGGCGGCTACTGCGTTCGGCCGTGCCTCCCGGGCCGGGGCTGGGGCTGCTGGGGCTGGTTTTCTCTCGTTTCTGCTGCGGTAAGTGGAACTTTTCTCCTTGGCGGACGGGCGAGGGGGCGGGTGGAGGAAGAGGAGGGGAGAAAGCCGAGCCCCGGCAGCGCCGGGGGACGCGGCCGAGTTGAGGGAAACTTTGCGTGGCGCCGGGAGGGGCGGCGGGGCCCGGCCGTGGGGAGCGGGGCAGCCGGCGGGGCGGGCCGGGGACGGGGGTGTGAGGCGGGCTCCCAACCGGAGCCCTCACCGAGGAGCCCTGCGGAGCCCTTCCCGCGGGCAGACCGTCCCGGGAGGCCGAGTTTCCCCGGCCGTGGGGCTGGGGCTGCCCGGCCGGGCTGGCGGGGGGACTTTGTTCTCCGTGGCTTCCCCGGTGATCCGCTGGCACTCCCGTCCGGGGCGTTCCGCCTGTGTGCGGGAATTCGCGGGCGCTGCCCCGTTCTCCTTCCCCATCCTGCAGGAAGGGCACAGGGGTCTCGGTGTCACCCGGCTGCGCCTGAGGGCAGGGGCAGCCCGCGCCTTGCCGCGGCCGTGTGGGCTCGGCTCCTTGCTCCCCTCAGCCGGGGGAAAGCCGTGCCGCTTTTGTGCCGGCTGCTGAGGGGGCCGCGGATCGCCCCGAGCGGGGCCACTGCGGTGTGGGCCCGCAGGAAAATGCCCTCCCCGGCCCCGTCACCTTCCTGTGCGGAACAAACCCAGCAGCGATGTGTTTATTTATCTGTCTGTGTTGTAATGCAGGCGGTGTAGCGTGCGTAGTTCATTTCTTTTTACGGCGGTGAAAGATGAGGGGAGATAAAAGTAGGCTCGGACAAGAGCGAATCGAACACCTTCGTCCTGCCGTTGTATTCCCAATGCAGCAATGAATAGTTGGCGAGGATGTTTTATTCTCGGAGACGCTGTGTCCCTTCCCTCTTTAATGAAGGAGGAACAAGTTAGAGGAGATGGTCTCTGGAGGTTCGTGCGATAAAAATACCCAGGAAGGAGCAAGGCACGCCGCCGTAAAACACTTGTGTAGTGCCTGAGAAAGGCGTTCTTAGGGAGGGATTCGAGGCGCTCTAGGATAGTGCTCGTGCATGGAATAGTCTCCCCCCTCTGGCAATGATGTAGCTCTCAAAAAAGATGATTGTTACCAAGTTTGTAAATATTGAGAAGGCGTCACGTTTCGGACTTTAAGGCTGGAAAAGTCAGCTTTCGTGTGGTTGGCAAACTTTTTGCGCTAGCGCTTTTCTCCCTTCTTCGTTCAAGGTTATTTCTGCTCTTTTGCAATTAAAAAAGTGAAGTTGCAGACTTGACATCATCTTGACGAGCTATTTTTACATCCAAATGTGAAGTTAATAGTAGCAATGAAGCTAAGAGCATCTGTGCCTGGTGTCCTACAGAGACTCAACCATTTTAGTCCTGAGGAGTGTAATTCGGATGTCAGTCTTCCCAGATTTTATTTTTTCTTTTTTTTTTTGCATAAGTGAACATGAGTGATAACACTTGAGAGCATCCGCCAGAAGCGGCAATGTTGTGTTCAAGTAATTTTGTTCTTCAAGCAGCAAGTTTTGGAGGGTCATCTCTGGATAAAAGGGAAAACTGAACTGCTGTGGACTTTTGGACTTGGAGTAATCAGCAGGGGAAGAGTTTTCTGGTCGATATCTGAAGGTTTTGTTTTCTTTTCACCTTGAAGTTTCCCACGGTTGTTTTCATTGTTTCTGTAACATATGACTCGGAAGGAAAAATGTTTTTACTGTGGCTCTCAAGAGGGCTCTTAAATAGATTTTGAGCATATTTACACGTTGATGGAGCCCAAACCCACTTATCACTTTTGGTTGCCTTTTGTCCTTCTGCTCAGCCAGTCCTGATAATGCTCGCAAAAGGAAGATTTGAAACTGGTACTGCAAGAAAACGCCAACCCTAATGGAATAAAGTCACTACAAAACCAAATCAGTTTTTATCCAGTCGTTTTGATTGGCAGTTAGAAACAATGATTTATTTGAGCTGTAATTCCTCAGAGAAATATTGCCAAAAACCTCTCAACGCTCGCACTAGAAAACTGAAGGGGGACAGAGAAAATAGATCAGGCATCTGAAATAACAGCAACTTATCCATTTTTGAGTAAAAATAGACCTGCTTTAGTGAATGCAGCTTCTTTTACAAATGCAAGACTCCTGGTGTCAGGTTATATGCACAAGAATACATTTATTCTGTACTGTTTCTCCCAGTTCCCAGTGAGGCAGTGCCTGGTGCAGCTGTACTAAACTCACATGGGTGTAACCTTCAACTAGGGGACACGTATGGCATCCATAAGAAGCATCCTCATAACCTTTAATCCATAGACTAACTTATTTTCCATTGCAGCAGATGTTTTTCAGCTGTGCTGTAAGTGAGGACCTGTGTGCTACTAAAGAATGAATTCCTCATCATTCCAGTACCTTGTTGGTTTGCACACAGTGAAAAGGTTTTTGCAAGATTTTTTTTTTTGGACTGTGAGCATGAACTAAAAATAAGCAGAACAGTAAAGTGAGGTGAATGGAAAGGGAAGATGTACAAGATGCATTTTTCAGGTATTTTGTTGAAGAAATATTTTTGGTTTTCAATTTAAGTTGCAGGTTAAGTTAAGCTTCCCAGTAAGGCCAGACAAAGAAGTACACATATATCTTCTAAGATCCAAATGGGATTTCTTTTTTCTTAAAGGAGTCTGGAACAGAACTCCTAGTAGTAGAGCTGGAAGGATTGGGTTACAAAGGTGTAGATAATGTAAGTGTGCCGTGTACCATATACAAAAGTAATAAAAAAAGAAAATTCCCAAGTGCTTACTGGCAAGGACAATCCCACTAGAAATGTTTTTACTAATTTTTCAGGTTATGTCATGGGGAATTAGAATGTCAGGCAGAGCAGATTACTAACTTGAAAATGAGAAGGTGTAGTAGAGTGATCAGAAAGGCAACAGAATGGTTTTTCCTCATTGTATGTTCAATGTTACGTTAAAAGTTTAGAAATCTGTGTCTAAATATGCATTCATTTTTTGACAATGGCATGGAAAGCTCATTTGAACAGGTGTTTGGTGAGGCAATATGATAGCAGTGAAAGAGGCAATAGGAATGTTACAGAAGGTGTTGGAAAAGTTGGAATGGAATAGTGGTGTAACCATGGCTGGGCAGTGGATGAAACTGCTGTGTGAAGAAACACAGCAGCTGCACTGGTAAGGACAGATAGGAGAGTTTAAATCTGCATTGTTTGATAATTAACAACAGATTATTGAAAAGTTGCCTGAAGTTTGTCCAGCCTGGACTTGAGGATAAGTCCTTGGAATACGAGGTGTGATCTTCTGAAAGCTTTCTTAGCTGTTTCCTTGTGGTAAGTCTGTCATTTTCAATGTTACTGTTACCCTGGGATGCCTTTGGTGTGCAAAACTCCCATATATATGGAAATGAGGTACAAGGTTATTTGAGTTAGGTTCTGAACACTTGGAGTATCCTGAAAGAATTGTGATGGTTGTTTAGCCACTGGTGCTGCATCAAAGTTGAGCAGTTACTTGGTTTAAACAGTGTTTCTCTCTTGCCTTCTCAAACAACTTAATTTTATGTCCTGGAATATGAATACTGTTCGATAGTGAACAAAAGGTAGCTCTAGCAGGATTACTTTTTGTGAGATTGGAGAGTCAAGTGTCCTGTTTCCAAGCATGGTCAAATCGAGGTTGTTTCTTCCCGATCCCTTTTATGTGGTATTGCTGACAGGGTGATACTGAGAAACAAAAGACTGTTCTGTAGCAGGAGAAGCAAAAATATGCAACCTTTACAGAGCACCAGTTGATTACCCTGCAGGTGCTGGTAGCAGAGCTTTTAGGGTGGGCACAGTGTGATGTAAACTGCATCTGATGTGAGAAAGGAAAAGGAGTTGGGAGTGTGTGGGGCTACTGAGGGGAGCATTTGTGGGCTCAAAGGAAAAATGAGTTGGAAACTCTGAAATCAAAAGTTTGAGTTTTAATTGGTAGAGACCAAATCTAGAGTGAATGAAATTAAGGTAAGATAAAAATATAACTGGTCCACAGAAGATAAGCTGGCTGAGTGCCAGCTCCCTGCAGTGCTGCTGGTAAATGTTGTCCTTTGCTAGTGCTGGTTCGGTTCTCTGTGGCAGAGCAGTGATCCTTGCCTCTGGTGTTGCACTGCCTGTTGCTGTGGCCTGCCCTGCTGCTCTGGGCTGGATTCAGCTTTGTGCAAACAGCTCTTTGTCAGAAGGCACAGCTGCAGGCTGCTTGGATGTGTGTGCCCAGAAGTGAGAGTGCTGAGACTGTGTGTGCTGTCTGCCTGCTCTGGAGGCCCCAAACCCGACCTCTCACTGGCTCTGGGAGGACAGATGACTTTGCTCAAGCACTGCTTGGGTTTGTGCTTCTTGTTTCCAGCTTTGAACGAATGTGTTGTGTTGAGTGAGGGCTATTGGAACTTCCCTGCTTGGTTGGGTTTTTCACCCTGATGACTTCTGTTTTGATTGGTGTGTGCATTGTTATGCAGAAGTTTCTGGCAGGAATTTGCTAAGGCAACTGATGGTTGGAAGTCAGTGGGCAGATTTGTTAAGTGAAAAATAGGCATAATTGCAATTAATTATTGTTACTTTGTTATGCCATGTGTTCTCGGCTTTGTGGTTGTCAGAGGTGGAGGTATGTGTGGTCTTTATAAAGTTATCTTGAACCAAAACTCTTCCATGGTTTATTTTTGGTAGGGTTACCCTGTCTAAAACGTGATTCTTGAGCAGTATTTATCTGAAGGGCAGTTGTATTCAGTGCCTCAGAGTTCATAGGAAATGCAGTTATGTATTTTTGAGAGGATGGAGATGATGAGTTTTTGATTAGGCATGAAATAAGTTGATCAAAATTTCTTACTAAAGGAGTCATTAGTATTCTTTATTCCTGGTAATGAAAAGCAGTAACAAGCTTCTCTTTTATCATAGCTGCATTCTTTGGTTCAGTATTTTTGTGTCTTTTCAGTTGTTTTTCAAGTAGTGTACAGGCGTAAAAGCAATTTTAATTTTTGAATAGTGTAAAATAGCATCCATCTTAGTTTGTGTGTAACTCTTGAGTTGGCAGGGTGCTGAGATTATCTGCAGCAGTAGGCAGCTCTTGCCCATTGCACTTCCCTGACCCCTTCCCACATCAGATTTTCATTATCTGGCATTTAAGATAATATTAGATGCCTGCAGGGATTCATTGTTTTCTCCTTTTCCATCAGTCAGGGTTTGGATTCCATTGTAGCTGTTAAGCCAGTCCTGGGATTAGTTTGTACAGAGCAGAATGTTTTCCAGGAGTGGCTGTTGTTTTGAACACGAGGCAGGTGCTGGTGCTGTCAGTGTAATGCAGTGGCATGTGCACATTTGGAGTCATTCAATGGCCATCTCCTGCTAAAGGTGAATGAACACTACTCAAGCAGGTCTCCACAGCTGATAGTGTACATTTGAGTGGAAAAAACCAACGAGTTTTGAGCTAGCTTGATGAATTTGTTGCTTTTGGATTGGTTATTTTTATTAGCCCCTGAGTCAGAAGATCAAGATTAGTGTTGGGTTTAACTTTTTCTCACTCCTGTGTTGTGTAGGCATTCTTTGCCCACTTCTGTTGCTTTTTTAACTTGAAATCCCACCCATGCTGCATGGGGTGTAAGCTGAAAACTAGTTACTGCTGGAACAAGCATAACCAAAACTAGTCTGTTGGATGAAGGGATGCTGGAGAAAGAATATCTACAAGTTGACATCATGCTCAAGATGGGTAGTGTAATTTCTTTTCAGTGTATATAATTTGGTAGAAAAATAGTAACTTGAGTCAAGTGTAAGTTAAATCACATCAAATACCAAGAAATTCTTCATAGCAGCAGATTAACTTAGGGAGCAAGACTTCTGAGGATATAACTTGGGAGTAGTTTCTTTTCCCAAATTCCTTTAATTTCTCCACATCATCTGTTGGCCCTTGCCAAATGAATAGCCACTCTTCTAAGGTTGGTTGCTAATGGTTGGAGAAGAGAAGTCAAGAGATGTTAAGCTTAATATAATTTTTGGCTATATTTTTAAAGGTCGATAATTGCATTCTGAAGACCCACTTCTCAGCCCTTCACCGGTGCTGCTGTTCCTTTGTTTTGAACACTTCAATGCACTGTCCATTTCAGCAGAGAAACTTCCTTGAAACAGAAGTCATCTTATTATGACTTCATTAAGGCCCTGTCTCATTTAAAAAGACACTACAGTTCTAAAGTAATCAACTATGAGAAATTAATGGTTGTGCCTGTACTATTAATCCCTTTCTGGGAAATTTAAAGCATCCTGTTGGATGTTTCAATGTGTTAGTGGTAGCTGAGGTAGTGTGAAATAATCTACCTCTGGTAACTGCAGGTGTAATGTAGCCATTTATCCAGGGTAGAGTGTATGGGGAGAAGAATACTGAGTTCTATTTGAGGTATCAGAGTTAGCTCAGGCTTCTGCATGTAGCTTATATGGTCTAGTTCCTGTCTTTATGGTCCCTTCCAACCCAAACTATTCTATGATTTTATATGTATAACACACTGTTAAATTCAACAGCTCTAAAACAGTAATGTTTTTTACTATAACCAGATCATCACAATCGATGTACCAGTGTTGCCACCTGAAACTTTAATAACTTGCACTACCTCCTGATAAATCAGAGTGTAATCTTCTGTGGAGAAACAGATTTGTATAAGCTTCATGGAAAATCTTTAGGTGATTCTGCAGTGTTCTACCTACAGAAAGTGGTGAGGACTATGTGACTCTATGGAACTGTTAGTGAAAGTCCTTTTTGTGATGAATTTACAGCTGTGTGTTCTGAGTCTCGAGGGACATGTCTTAGGTATAATAAATTGATGTGGCTTCAGTTAGGTGAAATCTGAGGTGAGGAAGAGCACTTATGGGGGTGTCTCCACAACCTGGGACTGCTGTGAGAAGAGGTCCTGAACTGATTGCTCTGAGTACCTGAGACCAGATACTGGACAGAGGAAGAACAGGAGTGTTATTAACCTTAAGGGGCTTTTACAAGGGTTTCCTGGTATTTCCTTGTAACCAAATTGGTGACATATATTTTAGGAGGTAGATTATTAGGTCAGTGAAGATTTACATGTCCTGCTGAACTCAGAAGGTCCTGATCAGCTGTGTGGAGTCCGCTGGAGGCTTGTCACTGGTGGCACCAGTGCAGGGGCAGTTTGTCTGCATCCTGACCTCTCTTCCAGGTTGTAAGGCACTTAAAGCAAGTTTGTGGCTACTGTGGGTGACTCTGAGGGTCAATTCATCTGCTGGAGACTGGCCACAGGTCAGAACCCTTGTGAAATTCCAAAGCAGGCACCCAGCCAAGTCTCTCTGGGCAGGGGATGAGGCCAGGCAGCAGCAGAGATGTGGTGCAGACTGGTGACAGCTTTACAGGCAAGAACGTGGGGGTCCTTGTGGGACAGTGTGTGCCTTAGTGGTGCTGGAGGGGAAGACTGGGCACGGTCAGCCAGCTGAAAAAAGCCATTTGGACCTCTGCTGTTTGGGGCTTGTGATATTGCATCAAGAGCACCGTGCAGGGTTTTGTGCTCCCAAACATGAGGCTGGTGCTGAGGGGGCTGTGGAAGGCCACTGAGGTGGGGAGTCACCACGTGATGCATGGAGAGGGCTGAGAAGTGAGTCTGTTCAGCTTTGAGCAGGGTCTGAAGTGGGGCATCCGAATTTCTGCTGACAGTGTTTAATGGGCAGTGAGAGGGCAAACGCAGACAGACCCTCCTCAGCTGTGCACAGGGGAAGGATAAGAGGCAGCAGACACAAGCTGCAACAAGGGAAATCGCTACAGTGGGATAGCATTTTCCCACACAGAGAATGAAGCTCTGAAACAGGTTGTGGAATCTCTGTCCCTGAAAATATTCAGAACCTGACTATGGTATGACCCCTGTGCAATTTGATCTGCCTTCAAAGCCCTGCTTTCAGCTGGGGATGGGATTGGATCACCTCCAGAAGTCCCTTTCAGTCTAAATGAGCTTCACAGTGTGCATGGGCAGGCAGCAGCTAGTATACTATAGCTGCTAGCCCTGAAGAAAAGTAGAAGTAGTTGGAAGTCTTCTATTTAGATTAAAATGTCCAAGTAAAGTCTGAACCAAGTTTTCCTGTAAATCAATTTGACTGCTAAAACCTTACTTCAGAATCGGATCGCATTGTTACTTCCTAATGTAAGTTAGATCTGTTAGAGACTGTGTTAAATAAAGACCTGGCTGCCTCTTTTCAGTTATTTCAATCAGTAGGCAGTAAACCCAATCCCATACAGCACAGAGCTGGGTGGCAGTGTGAGACACACTGAAAATGTAACACTGAGTAAACTGAGCAGCTGTTAAACAGCGTTCCCTAGGCTTCCTGTTGTGATGCAGTTCCTGGACAAAAAGGGTTAACTTTGTGGAATGACCTGCAGCGAGCTGCCCTTAAGAGCTAAAAAACTCCAGCAGTGTCAGCAATGCAGGGGGCAGCAGGCATCCCGTAACTTTGTAATGTAACTGGTGCCTCATCAGATTTCTTTTATGGACAGCTGAGATTTGCTGCTCCTGCCAAAATGAGTTTGTTTGATATTTCATTGTATGACCGCAGTTGTTCAATATTGGCAGATAACACTAAAACTTTCCAGGTAATTGGAAATGTGAAGTTAATATTTAGCTGTCCTTCTGAAGTTGTTTGAGATTTACAGCACTATGTAGTGCAAAGTACAGCCTCCCTTTTTACACAGTGCAAAGTACAGCCTCCCTTCTCTTCCTGCAGACCTCCGTTCTCCCCGGAGCAGGTGGTGTGTGAAAAGACAGCATACAGCAAGTGAAGGAGTGGTCTGCCTAAGGCAGAAGTGGCTTTCCTGGGGATTGAAGGGCTTGTTCCTTGCTCTAGAAGGACGTCACACACGGCTCAGTGTCCCTGGCCAGTTTGTAGTGGCTGCTGGTTCCAGTGTAGGCAGTACAGCATGGGGGACAGGGAAGGCTGCATGTTTGTGACTGTTACTGAAGGCTTAGAATCTCAGGAACTACTTACTAATCTCACAGAAAAGCTGAAAGAGAAACTCCCCAGAACCCAAAAGAGTGTTTATTGAAAGCAGTTCAGAAACTCTGCTTGTACAGAAGTTTTTGGTAGATGTGGACCATGTACACTCATAGCACCAAATACAGTGGGCAGTCTCTCTGATTCTGCTGTGTCCCTTTCTCCATTAAAGTGGAAGTGATGCTCAGTTCTCTGTGACTTGAACTTTTGTTTTATTCTTCCTAAGTAAAAGTAATGTTCTACCAAAGACAAAGATGGTAATAGAACACTATTTTTTCATTTGCCTTGTCCTCCCCAAAATGACTGAAGCTCCCTAGATAGTTGGTTTTGTGGTGGTGGTTTTGTTTGTTTTAGGTTATTCCAAGTCAGGAGGTTTGTGCTTAAAACTCCTTGGTTAGGTTAGGAGTTTCACAGACCTTGCTTCTCAGTGTGGCACACCTTTAATGTCGATAGCTTTGGCTCGTCAAAACCAGTCAGCATTTCTGGTGGTATCTGTCAGAGTTAATTGGGGGTGTTTTGTTGATTTTTTAAACTGCACTGTGTTTATACTGGATGAAGTAAGATAAAGGTAAGCAACCTGTGTCCTCTTGGCTTCAGTGGCTTCATTCATCTGAACTGAGCAGTTCAGAAATCTTCCTTCCCACTCCTGGCTTTGAGTAGGTAAAATACGGTGTAGTTCTTGGATGTGTGGCTTGAATGTGATCATGTTTTGGTTAACCAAATATGTTAATATTAATATGTCTGAACATCAAGTTGAATGGTAATTGTGGAATGCAGAAGTTGGCAGTTAATTGGCTCTCTGAGTCAAGTTTGCCTGGATAATGAATGGAGAGGTGGAGTCTGAGAAGTGCAGTGTCGTATTGGGAGATACAGCAGAAAATATATATTCCTATGGAAAATGAAGTTACTGCACAGCAAAGCAATGAAGTACTGATACAGCACTGCACAAGTCTGTAAATACAGGCACAGAAATATGCTAATTCTTCATTTATATCTCCACTGCTTCCCCTGGCCAGCTGGGTTGGCTGTCATTTCAGCATGGGTGCTGTGCAGTCTTGTAATTAATATGTAGATTCTGGCTGGCTGTTGCAGCTTTCCTGTGCTGCCTGGTGTAAATCCTGTGAAAGGCATGGAAGAGCAGGTTATATTCATTATTTGACTCCTCTAGTCGCTGAATTTTCCCTGAGGAGCAGGGATAAACCAGAGGCAGGCTCTGTCTGATGAAGTAAGGTGGAGGGCTCTTTTCCAAAAGCCTTGCTGGTTTGTGAGGAGGGTTTTAAACAATGCATGTTGAGATGGCCTCTGATTTTCCTCTTGTCTGAAGAGAAGAAAAGATGCAAGCAGCAATCAGCAAGTGTCCAAGGAGGATATGATGGAAGTTGTTTTTAACCCTTCCATATTGAAGGCAGCACAAATGAGCACAGTTGCAGACTGAGCTTTGGGAGAAGGGACAGGCAACTCAGGAGGACTCCAAGGGTGTGATGTTTGCAGGGGGAAAATTAGAAGAGCCAAAGTCCAACTGGAACTTCATCTGGCTACTGCTGTAAAAGAAAGGAAAAAAATATTTTTACGAATACATGAGCAACGAAAGTCGGGCTAAGGAAAATCCCCATCCTTTATTGAATGTGGGGTGAGACAGTGACAAAGGGTGATGTACATGATGATTTTTGTACCTCAGTGTTTAATGTTAAGGCTAGTTGTTCTGCAGGTACCCAGGCCTCTGATCTTGGCAGACAGGGGTGGGGAGCAGGCTGAAGCCCCCATAATCCAAGGATAAATGGTCAGTGACCTGCTGTGCCACTTGGGCACACACAGAGCTATGGGGCTGGATGGCATCCTCCCAGCACTACTGACAAAGCTGTCAGAAGTGCTCCCCACTTTGAATGATTTAGCAGCAGCTGTAGCTCTGTTTACTGGGAGGTAGGAAATGTGATGTCCAGCTCCAAGAAGGCTGGAAGGAGGATCGGGGGGCTACAAGCCTGTCAGTCTGACCTCAGGGCCAGGGAGGGTTGTGGAGCAGGTCACAGCACTTGGATGTAGCACTTAGTTCAGTGCTCAGCTTGGCAGTCTTAGCTTGATGGGTAGATGCTGCTGTAGGACATGAAAGATCCAAATAATTCAGAAGGTGAAGAGTATAGAAAAACAAGGCTTTATTTTCTAAATCCTTGCTACCTTTTATGAGGTGTTCCAATACAGACTTAACGTGATTGGTGAATAGGAATGACACCTCTCTAATGCCATTAGTTAAACCAGAGAAACAGAAAACACCAGCTGGACAGAGATTATTTTGAGAAAGCATAGTTGTTTACCAGGATTGTTTTGAGAAAAAGCTTTCTCGAGAAACTTTTCCCTGGGAAAAGCCTAAAAATCTCTCAGGCCCACAGGTCGGCTTGGTGCTCTTAAAGGTCTTTTCCAGCCCAAACACTTCTGTGATTTGTAAGTCTGACATCTGGGCTGAGATAAGTCCATTTGACAGCACAGGCCGTTGTTCAGGGGCTGGCAGGCACAGGTACATAGCCCTGGGGAGCACCAAGTGGAGCAGTGTCAGCAGTTTGTCCTCACAGCAAGGAAAGGAGACCTCATCCTGGGCTCTGCTGAGCACACTGAGGAAAGGAATCCTTTACCTGTCACTGGAGCCCTGTGTCCAGTTTGTGCTCCCAGTACCCACCAGAGCAAGGCCAGAGCTGGTCACTGTGTCGGCTGGAGCACAGGGTGTGAGAGCAGAGGCTGCAGAAGCTGGCCCTGATCAGCCTGGAGAAGGGAAAGCTGCAGGAAAGGAGCTCTTGTTTGCTGCCTGATGAGAACTATGGGGAATGTAGATCCATGCCTTTGTCAGAGATGCCCCACACTGAAGGGGAGTAGGAACAAGCTGGAGTGTGGGAAAGCCTGAGCTAATGTGAGGAAGTAAAACTCCTCTGTGTGGGAGGCAGTGCCCAGAGTATTTGAGCAATCAATGTCCCGTGGTGATGTTCCAAACTTGACTGGATGAATCTTCAAGTGGTCTGATATAACTGGACCTACTTTGGGCAGGACTGAGTGGCCTCTTGAGGTCCCTTGCCTCTTTACCTGCACCAAGCCATTATTCTGTACATCAGTATTAGAGCTTGTCTGACTCTGCCAGTGAGAAATGCATTGTGAAGAAACCCGTGCCGAGGAGTTCCCTTGTGTTTGTGGTAACTGCTGGGTGACCTGGTTGGAGATGACCACTGTGGCTTACCTCTGTGTGTGACATGACCTGTTGAAAACTTTGGAGAGATCACAGGATTTTTGTGGAAGTTTGGCTGGTTGGGTTTTCCCCCCCTCCACAGGGTGGTACTGATGGATGGTCATTCCTATGGCTTCAGTCTGACAAAGGGAGTCAGAGTGATTAAGTCAAGAATATCTTAATAATGCTCATAATTTAGACTCTGGGATAGACGTGAGTTTTTTGGGTAATGTAGCGAGATGCACATTAGTTATCTTCATGGTTAGGGTGGCAGCTTATGAAAATACTGCTGTGTAGCAGAAAAGTGACTTGCTACTTTATAATGAAAAAGAGTAAACAGCAGTGACAGGAATCCCATACTGAACACTTTGTATTTTATTTTTGGGTTCTATAGAATTGCCTCATTTTGAGGTGGTTTTTTTTGTTACTCTGTGGAGTGGCAAGTTTATTATATGGTAGCATTGAAGCAACAGCCATTTAACTTGGAAGGAAAGTTGGGTTTTGGGCTGGGTTGGCACTGGGAGCACTAGCCCACACTTTTGCAAGTTTGTGGCTAGGTGGAACAGAATATGCTGCTGTGTCACTGGTAACTCGCACGTTTTGAAATGAGGCAGAAGTGATGGGCAGTAGCTCCTCAGACTGTTGTGATATTTAATTCTCAGTCTCTCACCCTCAATTTCTTCTCCCCCTACAAAAAAAAAAAAAAGGAAAAAAAAAAAGAGGGGTGGATATTGTAATAGCATTGAGTTGTTTTTCTGAATAAGGAGTGGAGAGGTCTGGGAGGAAGTGGCAGGGTGTTTTTCTGACCAGACCGTTTAGCAGTCAGCATGGTCTCGGAAGTTTTTCTAGAGGAATCCATGTGGTGGAAGCTGGAGTTGTAGGTGGTGCTGGAGGACAGTGGGATCTGGTCTATTGCATTTCCTGGAGCACGATGTGTTGTGTTATATATAACTGCTACTTACTGGTATCAAATTGGGATAAAGATGAGTTACAGAGTTTTGAAGTACCTTAAGGGATTGAACAGTTCAGCAAGCTGAGGTGTCCATGGCTGTTCAGTGATGCCCTTGACACATCCTTTGTGGAGGAGAGGATTAAACTTTGTGTAGGAATCATTATAAATAGTATATATTTGTGTAGCTGCCAAGAGGGCCATGAGTATGTGATGGGCAGTTGTGTGAGCTTGCCAGAGGTCTGGTCTGAAGGAGCTGCCTGTCCCAGGTCTGAACTAGGCAGAGCACTGTTGGAAGCTTGTCCCCTGGCACAGTGCTGCATTGGCATCCTCTTTGAACTTGAAGTGTAGTAGAGCCAGCTTTGAGATTTCCTACCTCTGAATTCAATATTAGAATTGAAACCTTTTAAGAATAAACTGAAGTCCAGGAAATGTCAATTTTTGTGTCATGAGTGACGTCTGTATCATGAGAGGCAGTTTATGTATAGAAGTCAGAAAAGCTGAAGCCCTAGCTGACTAAAGCTATGTCATTAGGTGTTCCTGTATATCTCCTGAATGGGATTTCTTTCATCACCTTGAACTCACAGCCCTGCAAATGAATGAAGAGATTGAGCTTTTAAAATCATTTTTAAGCAAGCAACACGAGAGTTCTGTCTAAGCATAAGGTTATAACTCATTACTGAACATGCTCAGAGTGAGTTCGTTTTCTCCAAGCTGAAGGCTGTTGTTTCTCCCAAATCTTACTTGTTTCTGGGAATAGGACTTGTTTGTAATGAGTGATTTGGGGATGCCACAGTGACTCAGCTGAGGACAAACTGAGGCTACTGGAGATTTCATGGGGAGTTACATATACAGCTTCCAAGAGTTAAAAGCTTTTTGCAAAACATGTGACAAAAGATGAATATTTGCTTGTGGATCAGAACAAAAAGAAGTAAGTCCTAGAGGAGACTGGTTACCTGCTGTGGTCTGGCTGTCCCCTGGGTGAAGAGAGCCTTTACTGAAAGAAGGAACTAAAGGATACAAATAGAAGGAAATGAGAAGTACATTCAATAAGAAAGTAGCTATTTATTTTAACAAGTTGCAATATTCGAGTTAAACCAAATGCAAGCTGGCCTGAGGGTGAAAAAAGTATCTGAAAGTGCTCTAAGTAACTATGTGTTACCTGAAAGCCTTGCTGCTGTTTTATAATGTATTTCAACCTGCTGAACATTAAAACTGGAATGGATTTGCCATTCTAGATACCATCAGAGTCAATTTCTATTTTGTGTTTTCCTTATTTCCTTCATGTACAACTGGGTTGGTTTCTTCGTTTGCAAAGCAAGTGGAGGGTAGTCTTAAACACAGTTGAAGAAACAGTAGGTTTCTACGAAGAGGACTTGGAATGAGGCTTGTGAAAGCAGTGTGTTCTGAAGTCTTCTCTGGTCTGGGTGAGAGCAAGTGGTGTAAGTGTGTGGGATGGAATATGGCACACATTCCTTCAGCGTGTGTGTCATTGCCTAACAGGGATTTTAAGGAAGACTGGGTATTGCTTTACTGAAAATGCCTGTTGATCTTACAATAATGAAGCCACTAAAACCCTTGATCCTTTGCAGAATCAGCTTAGGTTAGTTTGGGAGTTTGTTCTCTTTAGTGACTATATATCAAACCTTTCTTAAAGGGTGCGGAGGTTTGTTGCTTTGGCTAAGGTGTTCATATGAGGAATTCATGTTCTCTAGCTGCGAGGATTTTCTTTATTTCAGTGGGTTTGGTTGCATGCTTTTTGTGCTTCTGTTTTTGTTGGGGTTTTTTTTTTGCTGCTTTACTGGTTTATCTCCTTCCTAATCTTCTCGGGCATTCTCTTTTTGCAGTGTAAGTACTTTCAGAGGTTTATTGGGTTACCTTTTATGAGAATGATAATGAGTTCTCCCAGTCCTTTCTTGTAGGTCATGCTCTCCAGGCCTCTGAGCAGGCTTTGCTTTCAGGCTCTCTGGATGGCTGCTGTAAGATGTGTGCTGTTCAAGCTGAACAACTCCAGATGGAGCCTCGCTGGTGTTGGCTGGAGCACACACTTTTATATTAGCATATTCTATAGTGTCATTTTCAATTCCTGAAATGTAATTACCAGACACTTGCTGTAGCTTTCAGAGCACGCTTTGCTCTCTAACCAGTTATTTAACATCCTCCGTGTGTTACTTAGACCTGTTCCTGCTGGCTGCTGGTCTAATTTGGGCCCACTGCAGCTTGAAGGTGTTTTCCTGTCTGAGTGGGAAAGGTTTGTTAAGTGTAACTTCACTTGTTTCTCAGTGTATAATGCAGTAGTCATCAGCCCCACCAAGACTGATGTACAATTCACCTTTTGGCCTCCAGTTCTCTGGTTGTGTGTGTAAAGTGGATGCCACACCACACAGGAGCACTCGAGCCTTTCCTGATCACTTTGTCAGGACTGTTGGCTCATCTTTTTTGTTTCAAAAGATTTCTGAGAGTATCTGGAACTCCCTAACAAACTTTCCAGTCAGAGGTGTGAGTTACATTAGGGACTGCCTGTTTCAATCTCTTCTGCATGTGTATGCCTATTGCTCTGGTACTTAGGGATTTGAATTGATTTAAGTGGGACTGTGAGGCAGTAGTGCTGTGCACATGGATAACTTCTGAACTACTGGTTTACTCTTACTGCTAGTTTTTTGAGGCAGTGGGACTTGGGATGAGATGTTCTCTTCCAGTCCTGCTTTTGATCCTGGCCCATTTATTGGAAAAAGAATACCTCATTGTCCTGCTTATTTCCTTTTAAAGGAGGTGGGATTGGAAGGTGTGGTGGAACAGAGTTGGAAATACTCATTACAGTAGAACTTCCAGCTGCCTTATAGCATGCTTTACTTTTTATATAAACATCTCAAAGTTTAGTGTCAGGATAAACATGGGTGTCTTAATTTGCTATGTGTTAATATGTATAAAAGGTTATAATGTAGGAACACGCGAAATGGACGTTGATGTTAACATGGTCTAAGTCAGAATTCCACATGAAGTTTTAAAGTTCATGCGACTTTGTTAATGTTCTTAGCCAGTAGTTTAATTTAAAGCTTCAACCTCATAAAATTGGCTTTCTAAGGCAAATTCAATATATTTGAGTCATGATTCAAACTTGATTTAACGTGTAGTGTCTCAGATTGTCCTGCTGCTTGGTACTGAGGGTCTGTGTGTGGAGGGGCACAGGCACTGCCTTACGGGGAGTTAAACTAGAGGAGGAGCACCAGTGCACATGAGAAAGTGGTGTTCTGGAACAGGAGTGCTGGGTGACAGCCGTGCCTCACTCCAAGGGCACAGCTTCTCTAAGCTCCAGCTCCTGACTCTGAGCTGGGCTCACGCCGATGTTAAACTCTGAGCTGTAACTACTTTTTCTTTGTTTTTGTGTTGCCTTGGAGTAAAGTGTCTCTTTGAAATCTGCTTCTTTGCTTTCTATGTTGCAAATGTCATTTGTTGTACACAGTCATTTGTTGTGGAGCCAAAGAGGTTTGCAGACTTTGTCATCTTTGACTCCTTTGTGCTAGGATGGCAGTTCTTTGTGCAGTGTTGCATTACCTGGCCTTTTAACAGGCACTGTGGGTCCTCTCTCTGGCTCTGGATGCCATCCTATGAATGGTAGCTCTAGCCTTATCCCAGCAATAATTTCTTTTTCCTGCACTCTGTGTAGATAGGGGTGTTGATTCAGCAACTGCAGGGAGGTAACTGACAGTCTGTCCCATCAGCTGGGGGTAGGGAGGGAGCAGAATCACACAGAGTCACACTCCCGGCTGCATGCTGTGACATCTCGGCAGCTGTACACTTAGGAGCAGCCAGATGGAGGTTCAGAGTGCTTCAGAGTTCTGCAGAACATCCTGTGATAGCACTTCACCGGGAATCCATCTGTCTGCAGCTTGATGTTAGTGAAATCCTTCCACAGCTAACTTCTGAGGCAGCACTGAGATTGAGTCTGACCTCTTCGTGCAGTTCTTGTTGCCAGTCTCTTTGATTTTTAAGTTGCTTGGAAAACATACAACTTTGTGCAACTTTATTTTATAATTTCAACTGGAAATGATGCTCCCCTTTTTATGGTTTTTGTAAGAAGTCAGGCTGTAGTCACCGATGAAACGAGTCAGGACTGAAACCTTGGTTTGGGCCATTTGCAGGTGTAGAAAGTTAATGCTCAGAAGTTAATAGAACCATTTCCAAGTGATGGATTTGCATTTACATCATAATGCTTTTAGTTTCCTTGGTATTAGGTGAAGTTGACCTCTGATTTAAAAGGTACAATCCACTGAACTTCAGTAAAATGGAAAAGCAACCTGAGAGCCCCTGAGAATTTCAGTAGTCTTGGCTTCAGACTGTGGAATTGCTGTACCTCATTTCACAAAAACCTTTCACATTCTGGGAGGCTTTTGTATGCCTATTATATTGTGTGCTAAACACTGAACAAGGCTTTAAATTTTGCTCTCTGAGATGGAAGTAATACATTCCTGGTTTTCTTCTGTAAGAAAAAAAGTACTGTACAAAAAAAAAAAGAAAAAAAAGGAGCTTGAGCTGAGTCCTGTCAATGCAATGCTTTTGGGGCTAGTCTCGTGCTGTTCCTGATCCCAGCTCGCTTGCCCCCAAAAACCTGATTGAGACTCCACTTCAAGCAAGGATTGACAGAGCAGATCCTTAGGTGAGAGTAACACTGGGTTACAATACTCTCTCTTTGATGTAAGTGCAGTTTTTTCCTGAGCACTTCTTGCTTAGCACTTCTAATTGGAAGCTAGTGTTGAGGCAGTTTGTACTGCTTAATCTTGAATCTCTTCCATTCCTTGGTTCTGATCTTTTTTTGACACAGTAATTTGATCGTGCCCTGCTGCACAGAAGACACACTGACTTCTTCCCAGTCATTTGAGCATGTATTTTTATAAAGCCTCAAGTTGAGGTTTCAGCCTGTTTTCTGCAGTGTCTGAAAGTCATTTGCTTTTCCAGCTAAGCAAATCTGAAAATGCCACTACATTTGTGGAGCTGTGCTCATTGCCACTTGTGCTTGACTGAGCTAATTCAGAAGTTAAATCAGGAAGAGAACAAGGGAGTTTTTGTAGGTAGGGCTCTTTTAGGGATGAGTCCTGATGCAGGGGGATAAGAATAAGCTTTGTGATGGCAGCTGAAATGGAGCTGACTAAACCGTGATGCTCAGCCTGACCTTAGGAGTGTTCCATGGGAAGTTCTGCTGGCATCACAACTGGCTGTCAGAGAAACGGGATGTTCTTGTTGTTTGGCTCCATTCTTATTGGACCTCATTTGAGTTCCCTGCCACTCGTGTGTGCTAGGGCCACATATACCCAGAAAAAAAAGGAAAAAGAAAGAAAAAGTAAAAGAAAGCAAAAGAACTCATGTGTCATTCAGTTAACTGGGATGTTTTTTCGGTTCAGTTTGTTACCTTCCCCAGAAGTCTGAGCAGGTTTTGTATGTTCACTTGTGGGGCTTTTCTGTTCTAAGTTGTTTGGGGTTATATCCAGCGAATCACTTTGTTAAAGCTTGATATAGGTTAAGATTGAGTAGATTTAACTGTTGCAAAAAGCTGATTCCAGAATGAAACTGTTTTTCTTTGCTTAAATTACATGGCAGAATGTGTATCCTGTACACTCTGAAATATGTTTCGCAAATGTAACTTGGGAGCCTTACAAGGTAGAAAGCAATAGTCCAATACTTTTTCAGGAACGTTCCACCTTGTATTTAAGTGTAGCAGTGGCAAGTGGAGATGAAGTTTGGGCAGAACTCTGCATGCTGGTTTGCAAATAGTTGTCCTTTCCAGTGTCTGTCACAATACTGTGTTAGATAAGAGGCACGAGGAGAATAGAAAGTTCTTGCACTACTTGTCTTGGCAGGTGTTCCCTATATGGGTTTATGGGTTTTGTTTTTTACTTTTTTGGCTATTTTTTGTCCCCTCACCAGCCCCACTTAGCGGATGATGTATTGACAATATTGGTCTAAATTTCTGGTGTAGTTTGACTTTTATGTGTAACTGCAGGTGTTTGTGCTATTGGTGTTAGTCAGTGGTTTTATACTGAAGCAGTATATAACCAAATCACTTTTTTGGGTGGCTTCATTGATTCAGAAATGGTTTGAACAATGAAAAATCAATTGATGGGAAGTGGAAAGCTTTTAACAATGGACTTGTAGATAAGGGTGTATAAAGACTTCTTCCCTGAACACATGCCTTGCCTTTTGTGTGAACTTGGGCAGTGAAAAAGCAGCTCATGTCTCAGGCTGAATGCCCTCTTCATGCTTGTGAGAATGGGGCTAATAAAATTTATATTTGACTTCTGAACTTCCTCAGTAGCAGCTTGAGTACTGGTGTGGTGTCTGAAGAGAGATTCAGAGCATTTGAAATAGCTCTGGTAAAATCTGAGCACAGGAAAAAGAAATACATTGTGGACTTTGGCTCTTTTTCATCAGGTTAATTTGCTCAGAGAGAACTAATGAGTGAAGTTGCTGGAGCATCTGTTTGGCCAAAGAGATTGTGAACCTGGATATCAAAGTGCTTTATCCTAGGGGATTGCCTTTTTTGGAAGGAGGGTGGTGTAAAATGCTGAGCTCAGAGTGTGGTTGGTACCGTGGAAGGCATTTTTGGTATTACACAGAAATGCAGTGAATCCTAAACAAGCACTGTGCCCACTCTCACATATTTACTGTGTGAGAGAAAGTCTTGTGTGAGGACACCCCACTGCACTGAAGCAGAAAAATCACATGTGTATGATGGTAATTGCCTTCATTAGGAACTAGGGTAGGAAAGTTAAAGGTGAGGTCTTAGAGTGACTGTCACTGTCAACGTGGAGTGGTTTGTGGGATTTTGATAGGGGCTTTATTTGTTTTTTTTGTTTTTTTTTTTAATTTTTAATTTTTGCTTTGCCTTTTTTTTTGGTATTTAGTGGTATGGTAAATGCTAGTAGTTTCACTTACTTCTACACAGAAAAGATACAACTTATCTTTTAATAAAAGATTGTTTTAGGAGAAACACAGAAGTGCAGTAATTTAACTTAAGTTTTGGCTTGGTGTTTTATATCAGTAATCAGACTGCTAAAAAGTACCGTGTCTTGTGGGTTTTTTTATAAATCTGAATTTACCAAATGTTCATATCCAGTTAAATTCCCAAAAGACTATTACACTGGTTACACAATTGTCAGGTCATTTTTATATGAAGTTGTGTGTCAGTGGTAATATTGTCTGAAAAATTACTGATCTGTGCCAGCTTTGTTTTTTGCTTGAAGTATGTTTCTGTAGTATTTCCACACTGTTGTGAATCAGTTACTCAGAAAAAAGGAATTCTTTTCTAAAAAAGTAAGCTAATTGTGGAAGAATAGCTTTTACTGCGAAAACCAAGCAATGTAACTTTCTTGTGTAGCAACTAACAATTGCTTTGTTTTCAGGTGCCTTAGCTGGACCAGTTGTTGATCCACATGTGACAGCAATTTGGGGGAAGAAGGTTGCCCTGAAATGCATCATTGATGTAAATGAAACAATAACACAAGTTTCTTGGGAGAAGATAGATGGTAAAAGTGCAAAGACTATAGCTGTTCATCACCCCGAATATGGAATATCTGTTCAAGAAGAATACCAAGGAAGAGTGGCTTTTAAAAACTACTCCCTCACTGATGCAACAATCATCTTAAAAAACGTGAGCTTTTCTGATGCAGGAGAATATGTTTGCAAGGCAGTGACATTCCCACTTGGAAATACACAGTCATCAACAAGTGTAACAGTATTAGGTAAGTCAGCTGCTTTTTGAAAGGAAAATCCTGGAGATTTACTAATGAGTTATATTTTACCATTTAACCTAAAGAAAATGCAAAATGTATGTTTGCTGGTCTTTTGTTACAGATGTGTTATTTTTACTAATGTCATAGAGGAGACTTCTTTTGGGTTCTTGCTTCTTTAGAACTTATTTGACTGTCACAGTTCCCATGTAGGCATTATGCTAAAATAAACATTCAGTTTGTATTAGCACAGCGTTTTAGAGCTTTGCCAGACAATGCTGATCCCAGGACCTGTGTGTGCTTTAGCTGGTGCCTTGGTGAAATTCCCTCAGTCAGCAGTGAGCAGTCCCTGCTCTTCAGAAAAAGCAGGTGTTCCTAAGCCCTGCTGGAAACTGGTTGTCTCAGTGAAATAGTCCATCACCTGTAGTGAGGTCAGAGAATTCCCAGTGAGGGTCAGTGCCCCACACCATTCAGACATTCAGATGGACTCTGAGCAGCCTGCTCTAGTTGAAGATGTCCCTGCTTATTGCAAGGGGATTGGACTGGAGCACCTTTTAAAAAGTCCCTTCAAACACAATCCTATGGTTTTATAAATGTGCTGCTAACATGATAATTTAATATATAACTGCTTGGGTCTGGTGATGCAAACTGTTCTTTGCACAGTGTCAATGTAGAGCAAAACTATCTAGATGGCTGTTGATAGTTGTGGGAAGGAAGAGTCAATTTAAGCCCTTGACTGTTTGTGGCTGGTCACCATGTGAAGCTTTTATAGGCTTGGAGTTGTTGATACTAATTTTGTCCCTCTCGTTGAGGGCTGAGTGTTGCTGCCATAAGGAATTAGTGCTGAAGTGGAAGTAACTGAGGTGTTACTGCAGGGGAAGGTGAAATGATTATCCTGGAACTTGGAAGCCTGGAATTAACTTGCCCTCTCCTTACAATAGTGGTGGTGTGAGGTACTTCTGTATCCCCTGCCAGGAGCCAAATGACAGTTTCTGTAGCTGAGGTGGCTGTCAGTGACTATTTCTGTAAGCACCTGTGCTTTTAGGGATCATCTCTTGGTCTTTGATACCAGCTTTTCATAGTAGTAGCATACTCAGAGATAAATCAGATGGCTCTAGCACCGTATGTCAACTGGTTTTCACCACAAGGGGGTGCAAAATAAATGCATCAAAGCAACTGGCTTCATCCAGTTTGGCCAAAATTCTGTGTGATGCACAAAGCATTGTGGTCTTATGGGTCTCTTCTTCACCTGACTTCCACCTGTACTGCCAGTGGTTTTGTCTGTGGTTATTGTAGCAGTCTTGACTTCAGGCTTCAGCTGTTGTGCTTTACCAATAAACAGTGGGAATTTTATTACCTCTCCTCACCTTTTCTAATCCATTTCTAAGATTTGGGTTTTTTTCAGGGAACATTAGTAATTGTGTCTATTCTGCACTTAGTGTCAGGTTTTTGGAGCAGCTTGGAAAACACATGGATGTCCCCTGTGCTTATTAGTCTACGTTTGAAAGAGTGGAAGGAGCACAACTTGTTTCATTAGATATACATATGACAATATGAAAAATCGCCCTTGAAATAGTCAAAGAAGTATTGCCAGGCATACAGTGGTTCTGATCATAGCTTTTTTCCTCATTGATGGAGGTGGTTGCCAGTTGTTGTGGGTCTCTCAGGACTTGGTAACCTCCCCATGGCAAAGCCAAGCTGTGATTTGCAAAGATGCTTTTCCATCCTGGTTACCAGCAGCTTCACTCACATGTTCCACTCGGTGGCCAATCCTGAGTTCTTTGGCCTTAGCAGTGTATTTTCTGTCCTAGAAACCTTTTGCTGCACTGACATGTAGGCTTAAACACTCAAAATACTGGGGAGTAATGATTTTCAGGATGTGTTTGTGAATTAATAACTTGTGAACTCTGCTGGCCTGAACTCAGCAATCCCAAGCTCAACAGAATCTGAAGGCATGCAATAGCTGTAATTTAAATTTAAATCTTGATGTAATTTAAAGTTATCTTCAGTGATGCATAGACTGAATTTTCCCACTGGTCTAAACCACTCTCCCTTGGGTAATGAAAAAAGTTCCTGTCCTAAGGGTAGGCCTGTTTCCAGTTGAAGCAGGATTGCCTTTTTTCCTAGTCTGCTCTTCTTTAGCAAAGAAGTTTTTTTAGTTTTCTCCTCGTGTGTAGTGGACACACTTAGTCATGTCCTAGATGCTTGTACACTCTAAAGTGGAGACACTGAAGACAAATGGAAAAAAAAATAACTACAAGATAAAATGCCCTGTGTTTGGCCACAGTGCACTGGTCACTTCAGAGGAGATTTAAAACCTCCTGTGCACCCCAAGTTTAACAGACTAGCTGTGTTTGATGACTTTGCCCACTCCCAGTTTTTCTTCAGTGCTTCATGTTATCTTCAGGAAATGTACTGGAAAAAAAGAGGTTAAGACAGTGGAAATAGGAAAATGCTTTTAGGATCAAACAGGTAAATTGAACTTTCCTAAAACTTTGGTTTGTCAAACTTACCTTGTTAAATTTGCACAAAAAATGGCAAATTTTTGTGTCAAGCTGCTGGTTTCCCCAAGCTGCTGACCAAATGAGGCAAACTGGTGTCTCAGGGCAGGAGAAAAGGCTTGCCACAGGGTAGCTTGCAGAGCTGACAGAATTTTTATGTTGCTAATTTGAGTGCTGCCCATGACTATTTTAAATACTTGCTGTCTTTCAAAGCTGGATTTCTCATCATGGGTAGTGATAAAGTAGGTCTTGTTCCTCTGGCTCTTACCAATGCTACAAACGAGGGGTGAGCTCTACAGACGAGTGTCAAAGGTGTGGGTCTGTGAATGGATTAGATCCCAGACATGCTAATGCACAAAGTCTTCCAATTAGCAATTAAATTATGTATGTCGGGCACTATAGACACTGGATCCTCTGACAATTCTGATGAAATAATGGTAGTTGAGAAATGTTGGTTGATGAGCTGTACATGTTCTTCTTAAGTACTGCAAAATACTCTGAGCCAAGAAAAAGTGTCAAGTAGATGGCAAATTAGTGAACTGACTGGCCTTAAACAAGCAACCCACCCCCCACAACTGCTAAAACAAGAAAACCTTACAAAGTTAATTATTAGGTATTAATTACCAAACAGGGTAAAGTATACAGAAAGAAAAAGCTTCTGGTTTTGAGGTGAGAGAAAATTAAAACTTGAAATAGTGTTTTGGAAAAACATTAATCAAGTACATGTCAGTTGTGATGAAGGGGATGACAATTCCCAGTGTCATAACATTGCCAAGGAATTAGTGAATTTAATGTCAGGAAGAAATAATCCTGTTTGTGTTGTAATCATGCCAACTTCGTCCAGACCTCCTGTGCCCAGTGTGTGCAGAAAAATGGTTTTAAAACTAACAGAAGCAATTGAAGAAAAGCTTATGAAATACATGAAAACCATGAAGCGGCTTTTTGGCCTTGAACTTTAATGCAGTGAGATTTAAGGCTCGTGTCTGGATGCTGTGTTATGTTCTCTTTCAGTAAAGAGGTATAAGGGCTTGAGCAGTGAGAGATTTCTGCTGTGTCCATGCTGAATGTAAGGTGATGGTGGGACAAACTGGGTTCAGTGAGTGGTGGTCACGAGGCAGTGAAAGGGCAAGCAGAGATGGTGCAAATGAGTTGAGACCTTTGAACAACTGCACATCAGCTTCCCTTCTTCAGCCTTCCTGTCTTAATATTCCAGTGTAATTCATGCCATCATGTTGGAGATGATGGAACTCTTGCACTATGGAAGTGGGTCCTGCTTTTGAGTCTTAAGGGATTGGTGATTTCCACACAAAGCATTGTCCTCACCACCTATTTCATTTAGCCTAAATAGAGCAAAATGTTTCTAGAGTGGGTGTAGCAGCTTCTCTGATGCTCTCCCAGCTGCCTCTGGTGTCCTTCACCAGCACTGTGAGCCGAGGAAGTCAGTGAAAATCACTTTCATGTGGTGTGCTGAATGGTCCTGGCATAAGAGGACTGCATACAGAAATTACACTCTGAAAAAACAAAAATTTACCACAGGGAAAACAATTCCAAAGCATGTATGTTGGGTGATCTCTTTTCCAAACTGACAAGGGTAATAAAACTGTTTTGCACGGTGAGAGATGAGATGCCAATGGCCCTTTGTAATTATGGATTAATTCACCAGATGCTTCTTAATCTGTGAGTGAAACATCGAGAAAGGCCGTAGAATAAGTGGCTGGGCTTCTGCTGGTTTTGTTTCAGCTGCTGAGACAAAGCAGTCCAGAGTGACAAACTATAGAAATAAGTATCCTAACAGCAGTTGCTTTCCATTTTTCAGTCTGTGGCTATTCAGTTTCCTTGCAGTTGGAGTGTAGGACAGGAATCACAGTTTATGGCAAGATGTGACAACAGAAGCCTAAGCATTTGTGATGTATTAAAAAAACCCAAGCTTGGGAACAGATAGGACTGGGAATAAGTGTATTTTATGACACTGAGTAGTTTTGAATGAGTTCACCTTCGTGTCTAGTTGACAAGTGTAAAACCAAGTACTGCACAATGAGCTCAAACTAACAAATCTCTGGAATCACTTGAGAAAGTAGTTTCTTAAATTAGTCTATTGTGCTTTCTGGCTACTTGAAAACTTCTTTTTCTAAAAGTACAGTACTGAGTAGTCTGCTTTGGCTCTGGACTTCTCTTCAACTTAATTAAGAGTTCCTGTCTGCCTTATGTATCCCTTCATAAAGAGCTGGAGGAAAAATTACACAGTTGGAAACTTTTTTTTTAAGATAAATCAAAGGAATGGAATGTATCAAGCTTTTCTTTCCAGCTGAAACTATTGAAGTCTACAGTTTTGGCATGAAATGGTAATGATAGCCGCTAATTGAATTGATTCTACTGTTATGGAGATCTTGGGGAGGGAGGAATACAGCAAAAGTTTGAATTTTCATGCATGTAAAATTCTAAATATCAATTTAGGGGTTTACTTTTGCATTATTGTAATCCTGGAGAAGCTACTGAAGTAGTCTGTACCAGTGATTCACCTAGGACAAGGCAGTAATGTTCATGTTAAATCAGGGAAACCAAATTATCAAATAACAAAGCTGTGTGATGTCAAGTCCTCCATACTGGGTTTTAAAGGCTTTTTTTTGCAGAAGAGACAATGCTTCATGTGTCCACCAGTTCAGATATCCAGGCTTACTGCAGGCAGCTCTAGCTGCTCCTCGTGTTGGAGAGAGGGAAGCAGATTCTGAAAGAAGCTGTATTAGAAATGCTTCAGATCTAGAAGAGTGAGTGTGCATCTTGGCAGAAAAAAACTCTGTTGGCTTATTTTCTTGGTAGGTTACAAACCTGAAAGAGTAGGCCTTCAGAGAAACAAAGTAGAAAATAATTTGCTCTCAGTATCTTCCCAAACAATCTTCAGTTTCATAACAATTTATATTCCTCCAGCATTTCTAAGTATAGAACAGAAAACACACATTTTTATAAGGTTATCTGTGTAATACTTGCCTTTTCCTTTAGTGTAATGGAGCAAATAATAAACCACTTGTTTAGTTGAACAGTTAGACTGAGCAGAAAACAGTCAGAAGCTGATCCTGGCACTGAAGCTGAAAATATTTGTTACCCAGTGATCTTTGGGAGGTGGAGATAGCTGGAGAACTTGCCAGGTACAGTGGCTTTGCTCTGTTCTGGTGTGACATGTGTCTGTGGGTCAGCTTCAATTTATTGGGAAGAAACTCCTTGAACTGACTTTTCTCCTTCTGATACTGCAAGGGCCAGGAGTTACACACCTTGTGGTTAGTGAGGGCTGATCCACTGAGGGGGACTGAGGCGTTGTGGTGAGCAGCAGTGACCTTCCTTCAGGGGCCTGCAGCAGCCAGATTGGAGCCAAGAGCAGGACTGTGGAATGGGCTGGGAGCACTGCAGGCCTGGCCCTTACAGAACTGGGGCAGGACAAAGCCACACTTGTGTTTCCCCAAGGTTTTGAAGTTTTGGGGTGAGAAGTGGCTTTACAAAGAGGTCACATCCTTCCCTGTGCAGATTTCTTTACACCTAGTATTGAGTTGCATTTTTTAACTTTTATAGGGTTTCATACACAAGAATGTATATATATGGGCAAAATTTTATTTATGTATAAAACAGTGAATTTTATTTTTATTGTTATTGAAATTTTATTTCTATATATACATTACTTTTTATATCAAAAAAGTAGATAAATTTTATATACAATTACAGATTCCTATTAGATCCTTTATTTAAGGTGTGGTATGTATATATAATAAAGATGCAGCATGGAAGTCATTTGTATCATAGTGCTCAAGAAAATCTTAAGCTCTTAATGTTGGGTGTTGGAACACTGAAGTCACTTTCAAGTGACACAAACTGACAGTATAGATTAATTCTTGAATGCTTGAAAATGCAGTGGAATCTAAGCTTTTAGAAAAAAAAAAATGCAGTGTAGTTTCAACCTTAAGCTCTCTGTCAGACGCTGCAGCTGGAGCTGCAGTTGGCCTTTTGGACCTAACCATTCTGGAACTCCTGTCAGTGCACTAAATGTAGTGAACAAACACTGGACTTGAATGAGTGGACAGAGGATAGTGTCAGCAGGCCAAGGCCTTGTGGAGCCATCATCTCTTGAGATGTGTGTTGTCTTATATCTAGGGGTCTGATTAACATGAGCATTTGCAGATGGGTCAGGTCTTGTCTAACTTTTAACAAGTGACACTGTCAGAGATGTGGAGTTTGTGTTTAAATCTCCTTTTTTTTTTTTTCCCCTCCTTAGTTGAACCTGTTGTGAGCTTAACAAAAGGACCAAACGCTCTCATAGACGGTGCAAATAGGACAGTAGCAGCCACTTGTACAGCAGCCACTGGCAAACCTGCTGCACAGATTGACTGGGAAGGCGGCCTTGGGGAGATGGAGTCCACCTCTACCCTGTTCCCAAACGAAACGGTGACAGTTGTGAGCCACTATGTGATTGTCCCCACACGGTTTGCAAGAGGAAGACACGTAACGTGTGTTGTGAGGCACCCCGCCTTTGACAAGGAGCTCCGGTACCCCTCCGTGCTGGACATTCAGTGTAAGTACTCTGGGAGGGATCCTGCAGCCTCCCCCGAGCACTGTGAACCTCCCACAGGGACGAGATGAGCACTTCCTGCTTCGGGAACATAGAGGAAATGGAAACTCTGCAGAAAAGCTGTGGTAAGAGGCCAGGCAGGAGTAAAAGCCAAGGGTCTCTGCATTGAAAATAAAGTCATGAAGCTGGAATACTGTTACATTTCTACAGGTTTGGCTATTGAGTCGTGGGTAAATATGAAAGTGGATCCATAAGCTGGTTATGGTGTCTTACAGTTTCAGCTGTGTTAGAAAAGAATGCTGATGGAGATTCATGTTTGATATGCTGAGTTGAAAATTTGTCTTGTGGTGGTCACTAAGTGATTTTCAGATCATTCACCAAGCTCTATCTACTCTAACTAGCATAAAGAATCAAGAACATAATACATACATGCCTGGCATTTGTTATTCAGCCTCAGATTGCTCACACAATTCAAACCTGTACCAGGCTTCTTTAAAAAATGTCTGGCTTTAAAGGACACGAATACAAAGCGTGATGGCTTACACTGTTGCTTAGTTAAAACTAGCTAAGACATATAGGCTTTAGGAATGTGGTCCCTTTTTGTTGAGCAGTGCATATAGGAACAAAACCAACTCTTTTCATGTTGTTCCTTTGGTGTCCTGTCTTGGCTCTGTGCTACTTTAAAGTTCCTAAGTCACAGAAGTCTGTCAGTTAAAGTGGAACAAATGCAGTGGCTGGAAAAAGTAGACTTGGCTGTTTAATTTGACTTTGATTTTGGCTTGGTTTTATTCTGTTTGGTAAGGAATCACTTATTTTGGCATAAAATAGAGATTAGCACTGCTTTATTTTATTGATCTTGAAATGAAGTTCTAGACTGGAGGGCCATTGATACAGAAATAAAACTAAAGAGGATTTGTATTGTCTCAAACAGTGAACAAAAGAATTGTTTCCTATTGAAAATGAAGTGAGGATGCAAGCTGGTCTCTTAATATTTTCATCTGAGATTAGTTTTAATGCATGTTTCAGAGTTTCTAACCAAGTTGTATAGTGAGTTACACAGCAGCAGGTGAGAAGCAGTGTGTGCTCTTCAGTCTTCCCTGACACTTTTGCAACTGCTGCTCCATCTCAGTTCCAGAGCTGATCCCAAATCACAGTGGTTTGTCTGTTCCTTGCCTTTTGAATCTTTTTCTAGAGCCTCTAAAATCACCTCCTGGCTTTTTAGAGCTGTAACATAATTCTACATTTGATGCCAATGGATAATTTAATCTTTACAACTGGCATATGTGAACATTTTGGTGATTTCCTGATTACCTGGTTACTCCCAAGGTTGTTTCTGATCCTTTGCTGTATCTTTTTAGTGAGAAGTAGTTCTAAGTTAGCATCCCTCACTTCCCAAAAACATGAAACTGAGTCTTTTTTCCTGAAATCCTCTCACTTCCTCAAGGTGCTGTGTGGTTGCTGAAAACACACTGGCAAAGTTGCACCAATTAAAACAATTTTTCACTGCTGTGTGTTAATGTTGTAGCTTGGAACTGTATCATGGTCTCTCTATATTTTGGAGGTGGTCTTTAAATTAAAAACAAAAAAGGAACAAACAACTAAAGCACACCTTCCCCTAAAAAAATTAAAAAGTACCCTTCTGTTCTATTGATCTTCAAATTTGGTTTTAATGTAAAAAATTGTGATTGTTCATGGATGAAATCTCTTTTTGTCAGATGCCCCAGAAGTTTCAGTAACTGGCTATGATGGAAACTGGTTCATTGGAAGAGGAAACGTTCAGCTCAAATGTAATGCTGATGCAAATCCATTGCCTATGGAATTCATGTGGACCAGGTAAATACTGATGAGAAGGGACTTGCCACATGATTCAAGTGGTATAATCCCTTTGCTTATGGTAAATGCATGTTTTGAAAACAAGGAGTAGATGACTTGCATTGGTCATCATGGTTTTATCCCGTTTTTTACAAGGAGGATACAGGATGTGTGTTTGTATGAATACAGATGGGTGGGTATCTTGTAAATTTATGTGCCTAAACAGTTTGTCTTTACTCTGAGGGTAAAGTCTCTTTAGTGACTCAAGGTGGACTAAGCTCTGTCTGTTGCAGCACGTACCAATAAATGCTGCAAAGACTAATAAATCTAGTAAGGATCCAACTGTTATTTGTATGTGCTTCTAATGAAAAAATTTAAAAGCTTACATAGCATCCACATTTCATGAATCTTTGGCCTGCTATTGCCATCCCAGGCTTAGCTCAAAATCACTGTGGTGAGAAATTACAGCACATAAAAATTCCTATTTAAAAAAAAAACCCTAACAGCAGTGCCATTTGCTTCTTCAGATGCACTGGGTTCTCAGTTCTCTCATTTGAATTTGAAACACATGTAAGAACTGATAAATACTACCACTGTTCACAATTCTAGAAGAAATAAGCCTATTTAAATACATTTAAAGTCATCCAAGCTTCAGAGATCACTGTTAGATTTCCTAAACTTAAAATGGAACAAACGTTTACAGGAAATCTAAATTTTCTGGGGTAAACCTGGTGTGCCTTCCTGACAACAGCACAACCCATGCAGAAAGCTGTAGTGCTGGAGAAAGAGGGACTTTGTGTAGGGGAGGGGAATCTCTGAAGAAGGGTAGCTTGAGCTTGGAGAAATGAGAACTCCTGTGTTGAACTGTGTGCTGTTTGACTGCTGTCAGACTACAGGAGGTTGTACAACTGCCTCACCAACCAGCTGTATCCCTTGGATTCCAGGGTGACCTTCTGTTTACTGGGGTAGTGATATTTTCAGGGTTAATGTTTTTAAATGTTGCCTGTACGAGAGTTTTATTAGAATTGAGCTTTCAAACCAATTAACTGTTTTATAATGTTTCTTGAAGTGAATTCTTCTGGTACTGTGAATTATGAAGTATATGCCTGATGCCTTCACGTGGCTGAAGCAATTCTCAGCAATAATCACAGCAATGGAGTAGGAATGTTGTCTTGAACCACATTCTTTAAAGATTGCATTTAGTGCTAACTGTGAAGTGTTTCTTTTCCTTTGGGTTTTAAAGTGATGGGTGCCTGTTTGTTCAGTACTACTTATAAAATGATGCTTGCTCAATGCTTTCAAGATACTGACTAGTTTGAATATTGATTTAGGCCTGCTCAGCTGTTAATAGGTACTTAGAGAAATCCAAATGGGTTTCAATGGCTGAAGTGGCACAGGTATTTAATGGGCAGTTGGGAGCTCTGTTAGAATAGTTCCAGGGCATTTGCCCTTTTCCCTTTCTCTCTTGTGTTTGCACAGTTGTTACTGCAATCTCAGGCAGAATTGTACAGGGAAATGATAGACTTAGAAAAGCCAGTTGACAAAAAACATTTTTTAACCTGTTGTTTACCCAAGAGTATCACCAAATACCACATTCCATTTCAGTGCTGTAATTTGGACAGAAAACTGATGGGAGATGAGAAAAGGCAGCTCAGGAGAGGAGAAGCTGCCTGAAGTCTTGCTCAGAAGTTCTAGTCAAAATGTCCTCTAAATGAAGCATGTATGAAGAGAAATATGCACTGGATGCAGACCATCCTGACAGCAGGAGTGCTTCTTAGTTAGATGGCTGGTTTTCAGAGTTTGGGTTCTCTTGTCCCTCCAGGTTCTTTTGAGATGCTTGCTAGTTCCAGCAGATCTGACATTTATAGGCTTTGGCCCAGAAATTAAATACTAAATCAACCTTCTGAGAATGTCAAAGAAAAGCCCACTGCAGGTGTCAGAGCACAGTGAAAAATCCATTCTATAGATTATTGGCAATGTTATTTTAAACTCCTTCTGTTTGAACTGGTTGTAAATGTATCCATTTGAGCTCTACCTGTTCCCTTAGGTTGGATGGACAGTGGCCTGAAGGACTGCTGGCTGTTAACAATACTCTGCAGTTCAGCAGCCCTCTGACCTACAACTACACTGGGACTTACGTCTGTAAGGTGACTAATGCCCTTGGTCAGAGAAGTGATCAGAAGACCATCTACATTTTAGGTAAGTCTTACTTCTTAATTAAGACAGTATGGTAACTTGGAACTCTTTCTTTGTCAGTGATTGAATTAGCAAACTGAAGAGCTAGCTGCTGGATGAAATATATGAAATACGTATGCTTTTTCTGTGAAAAGCTGTGGAAAATGGGAATTTAATAGCTACAGCACAATTTGGGATTAAATGATTCTTGAATAGCAACATAGAGTGGAAATAGTTAAGGTACTTCTGGGATGATTATTTTCTCTTGGTAGTTAAAGCAATGTTTTTTTGCACTGTTAACCTGTGTTTGACAAGACATTGACTGCAATAAACTCCCTTGTCTGTAACAAGCTGAGAAAACAGATGTTGGTGGAAGGGGAACAACTACATACAGAAAAGCTCAAGATGCTCTGTTTGAAGGATGTTAGGGTCATGTTCTAAGTGTGTGGTTTACAGCAGTTACTTGTTTCATTTTCCCAGGGTGCAGATACCCAGTAATCATCAAATTAAAGACCTCGTGCAGGACTCTTGCTGATCTACTTAGTACCATAATGGAAATTGGTGTCTGTGTAACATTACTGCTGTTGGAACACACCTCCTTGTCTCATTAACACAGTGTAATTAATGCTTTACCATGGTACTTTTTTGTGAAAGAGCAGCATGACTTACAGTAAGTGTGAATACTCCTGTACATGTGTGGAAAAGCTGCTGAGATTCCCATAAGGGATTCAGTAAATCAGCTGAGTCTCTAGCTGGATCAATAAACTCTACTGTTACAGGGGTTTTTTAGGAAGATAACAGACATGAAAATCAAAACTTCATTCTGTTGTATTGCTACTTTTCAATAAGTTCTTGACATTAGTTATTTCATTAAGGAAGTAAGTGTCTGTTAGAGGATACAGGGATGATGGATACAAACATAGATGACTTCCTTGGTAAACCCCATATGAACACTTCAGAGTTAAAATGAGGATTTATGACTAAAGCTTTAAGTACAAGATATTTGAAACCACATCAGTCAGAATTCACTTTTGACAGTTGTCTGCATCTTGATAATAAATGATAATGTTGCAGTTAGTGATACAACTTCACCCTAGGCCACTGTGGAAAGCTGGTAAGTTCTAATTAACTGTCTAGTCAATGAGCTAGTTAACTGGAAACTTATAAACAGTTTGAGACAGTTGAATCGCTTGTAAACAACTTAATAGCTAGAATTTTATATAATTTAAAATATTTCAAGTGCTACCAACTGTTATGAAATTTATTTCTGTGAGAGTTACTTTTAGATGTTTTGGTTCTAATGCTGCTTCTGTGGAGAAGACTTCTGGGCTGCATAGCAGTCTCAAAACAATTACAAAAACAATTACAAAAACTATTGTCAGAAGTACCAATTCAAAAAATTGGAATATTATCATTAAATAGGGAGAAATGTACGACTAGAACATTACTTTGAAATTCACTTGCTCAAAAAATCACAATGCAGTTTATAGCTCTGTTCTCAGCCCTATTCCAAGTCTAAGGAGTGGGGAGTTTTTTCAAGTCCACTATTAAAGCTGCCAGTTCTGTGAGTATCATGTGCTGTAAATAGACCTCACTCTTTTGACCAAGGCTGTCATGCATGAAAATTAAAGGCTGGCATTCAAGTTATGTTTGCAGCTAAGAGACTAAACCAGGCCAAGCAGGAAATCATAGGTAACATTTCCCCAAATGAATGAAGTTTCTGTGAAGCAGGGGGGTGTACAGGCTCCTTGGGCACTGGAGATGGTTTGAGTTCTAACCTGATGTTAGAGTTCCAACCAGCTCAGTGCAGAGTAGTGAAGCTGCAGCAGCTGGCCTCTGCTGTGCACTGAGGAGCACTGTTTCCATGTCTGCTGCTTTTTTTAATTTTTTTTTTATTTTTTGTATATAGGAGACTTTATAAAACTGGGAGAGGTGAGGCAATTATTGGTCTAACACCTGTATTGTTTTCAGAAACAAATACTAAGCACATTTTATTGTAACTCTTAAAGAACCAATCACTCTGAAAAGTTCTTCTTAAATAACTGAAATGCCCTTAAATGATGCAGGATGGGCAAGTGACTAATATCAATCCACTTAACACCTTTAATGTCTGACACAACTCACCAGGTATCTATTAATGGTAAATATAGTAGTGATGTACTGTAGAGCAATAAGCTGAAATAATCAATTAGCCTATTTGTCTGTCTTTACTCTTAGCCACTGTATAAAACTTGGCATAAAATGTGAAGTGGAACTTGGAAGTTAATGGACAAAACTGTATGATCACACCATCTTTCATATTTTAATTATGAAGCTGTCAAAAAGGATTTATGAAGTTAATGTTTCTGAACAGTCACCGTGCTCGTAGTTGTTAAGGTTTTTAACTGCTAGGGAAAAAAAACCTATTAAGTTGAAATGTGCTGAAGGTTTGGAATGTAAGCTGAGCAAAAAATTTCTTTTGGTCCTGATACTCATTTCTTAAAAGTCAAAACTATATTTTTAATAAGTGCTCCTAAACTGGGTTAATATTCTTGAAGCAGAATACAGAAATGGAAGAGGAGTAGTTGACAGGAGCTAAATAGTAAATTCAGCTTTCAGTTTCAGATTCTACAACTTTATAGGAATAGGAAAATACTCAAATGGTGTTTGAAGCCCTGTACTTCTTTTTATTCTTATTATTTTTTGTTCTGTTTTATTCTAAAGACACAGCTATCTCTGTTATTTTTATTGACTAGGTGATGCAGAGTTAATCTTTTTCCAGAGCTGTCCAGTAAAAGCAAGTCATGCTCCTCCTGGAGTTCAAGCCCTGAATAATGGTTTTCCAGAACAAGCTGTCAGCTTGGTATAAAGGACTTCCTCGTACAATAGTGAATTACTCAGTTTTCTTACCCAAGGAATTGAACTTGGTTTTCTTGGCTCTGTGTTCCTTCACCTTCGTGCTGTTTACTGAGGCTTTCCTTTTTCCCCTTGCAAGGGAGAGGTGACCTGGGAGACTTGCGTTGAGGTAGGAACAGCCTTTGGAAAAGATGACTTTTGTTAAAAGTGAAGGCAGCCCTGGCTGGGCAGCAGTCCTAGGAAGGGTTTTGTAAGCACAAGGTCACCTTCCTGCAGAGTGGACATTGTGAGGATTAACACAGCAGGGGCTGATTGCTGGGTTTAGGTTTTGCTGCTTCGTATATAAACCTCTATTCTGAAAGCGCCTTGTGAATGCAGGCACTCTTTTATTTTCCAAATTACATACTGGAGGGGATGTTGACTAACTGCTCTTTAGCAAAGGCCTTCTGCTCCCTGGTCTAGCAGGCTTTGGATTTTCAGTTGTCTTCATGAATATTCTTCCATGCTGGAGGTTATGTTAATAATAAGTTTCTCTTGCGTCCCAAAAAAACCCCAAAGATCTTTTATTTGGTGCATGAATTCCCAACTAGAAACCACAAAAGCACACTGACCTTTGAAAGTGGATGATTGATGAGAGAAATTGTTGGTACCATCTTAGTATTATGCTGCCAAAACAGAGGTGGGGGAACAAACACTGAAAATAATCCGAGGGTAATGTTGAGCTGCAGTGTGGAACCTTTGTAGGCAAGACACTGTGGAGAGGCTTATGCAGTTCCTCACCTATTGCTTGACATTAGAGTGGCAATGGTCAGAGAAAGAAAGAATGGCAAATTTCCAAATCATTTACTCTGACATTCAGAGTCTTCCATGGAAAGCTGACTCTCCCTGCTGTCCTGAAGGAGTTGCCACATGAGCTTTTCAGCAGTTGAAAGAAAGAGCCAATTTTAAAGAGACAATTAAATTATCTTACCTGTTGCAGAGCTGGTCACTTTACCTCTCTAATACTTCATAGTGGGCTAAATCTAAAACAGTTTATGACTTAAGAACATTGTGTTCTCTAGTTGATTTTTTTTTTTGACAATGATAAGCTGATAATACCTAGACAGGACATAAAGCTAAGACTGGTTTTTAGCAATGATTCATCCATCTCTCTCCACTTTCATCTCTCTGACACTTGGCTTATTGCTGGCCTTGAACTGGCCCCAGAAGCAGAGGTGAGTCCCAGACATTTGAAGGATGTGTTACTGCAGGAGGATGGAGGAAGCAGGGAAGTAAGTGTAGTGTTTGGGATGCAAAACGGGTCATGTTCGTTGGATACCTGTGCTAAACTTAAAGGTAGAAACTCCCCTGCTCAGGATAAGTTGTGGGTATTGTAAGAGCTGAGAAAATTATATTAAGGATAGTCATTTAAGGGAAAAATAAAACTATCAAGCTGACACTGTTGAAAGTTAGTACTGACTTTGATGGGAAACATCTGGAAAATGAGTTAAAGTGTGAAAACTGATCAGTGCACAGGGACCATGGTCCTTTAATTTGAGGTGGTATCAAATTATTAAGAGCTTCATTTGAAGTCAAGAGCAAGTCTTGCCTTTATTGCCAGAAGACTGTGTCAAAGGCTTTGAAAGCAACTAGGGAAACTTGCCTTCTCTGTGTATGGCAGGAGCCACTGGACTTGCTGTGTTCATACCAGAAAACTGGGGTCTGCTTTCTTCAGTCATGTCTCTCACTTTAATGGAGGTGGTGGCTGTGTAAAAGTAGAAGAAATTTTGTGGGGTTCTTCACTTGTCCTTTTCATTATTACAGAGTACATGTAGAACATGTACTAGAACATAGTAAGAGACAAAAACTGAGATCATGATGCATTTAAACTAAACCAAGTAGTTTTCAGAATTTCTGCCACTTTCAGCTCCCACATGGTTATTTTAATGTTGTGCTTTGTGCAACAACAGAGGCCAACATCAGTGAAAGGGACAAGAGCTGTTCAACATTGGCTCTGAAGTAAAATGTTCAAGGGAGTCAGCAGCAGGAAATTGTTGCCTTTGAGTAAAGTGCCATATGAAACAAAATTTACATGATGCTCTCAATGCTTTGTGGAAAGCATTAAGAACTCAAAAATGTATCAGTGATTATCTGAAATATTCTAGTTAAAGAGCTTGCTGAAATTCAATAATATTGTTTTTTCTAGCCACACATCAGAGTGGCATGTTCTTGATTTGTAGATAGCATTTGAGATGTTATTTGCAAGCAAAATGTAATGAGGTAGACATAAAACTTTGCCATTCCTCATCTTCATGTTGTTCTCTGTTTGGGAAACTTGCTTGGTACAGGAAGTAAAAAACAAAGTTTCTCATTTCGAAAGCAGTGGGTGACATCAGAAGTGAGCTCACATATTCTTAGTTGTAATTTGCCTTATCAACAAGAAGCAACCTTTTTAATTTTGTCATTCTTCAACAATAAAAGGTATCAAAATAGACATTAGAGGTCTCATGGCTATGTATTGCAGGAATACATATAAAAATGCTGAATTGTTCCTGTGTTTGCAGTTAGTTAATATGTTAATTAGGGCTTGTTGGTAATGCAGTCCAATATGCCAACTGGTGGATGAATGGGAAGTTTTGAAGGAAAAACTTTTTGTAAAACATGGAATTTCTGATATATTAAAAAAATTGTAATTGCCACTGTGCTTATTTCACATATGCAATGGTGCAGGGACAGAACTTAAGACCTCAGTATCAGAGGCAAAAAAATTACAAAGGCAGTTAATTAAAGCCAAACAAGTTTATATAGTCTGGAAGGATTTTGCTGGTACTGTTTGAAATTCAGTTTTAAGTTGCAAATCATTTGTCTAAAGCAAGTAGCTTTCCAAGGAACAGGGATTTGAACCTCATGACCTAGGGTTGTGTGGGACACAGAACCCTGATAAACTTGGATTCTTTAATCTCCACTTCTTTGTTGAGTTATCAAACCCACTTTAAATCAGTTTTTACTAAAATCATAATCTGAATTCCTCTTATTCATTTTAGTAGTGCATCTTTCTTGTTCAGTTTCCTTTTTTCTGTCAAGTTAATTCCATTTATGTATAGTTCCCTAACAAACCATCACTTTTTACATAGTTAAAGAATATATTCACGCCCTTCAAAAAATCTGTGTAAGGCTTTACTTGTGTCATGCTTAAAATGCTGCATTTAGCAGCAAGGTGTGTAGTAATAATGACAAATGTGAGAGTTCTGTCCAGTATGAGAAAATTGTGTGTCTGTCTCTGAGCAGTGAGATCAAAAATCATATTTATGGCTATTTATTTGTGATTTGTCAAAGCTTGACAGAGCTCTGGTTCTCTCTGGTTTGCTCTTTGTGGTGGTGAATTTAGGGGGCCTCTGATGTGGTGGTAGCACTGCTTTCATGGCTCTTGCTTGTGGGCATTTAACTAAATAACCAAATAACATGGTACAATCAGCCACTGGCTGTCCGTGTAATATTCTCTCTGAAAGGTTCAAGCTGTAAGAACATGTTTAAAGTGCTTTTTTGACTTTAAAATCATTCGCTTGCGTTGGGCAAGGCAGAAAGGAGTTTCTTTCCAGCGTGGCATAGAAGTGAGAAGTGGAGCTGTGTAAAATACGGTGACTGGCTGGTGTGCTGTGTGTCATCAGCCCATCCCTCGGAGCCTGTCTGCAGGACAGACACACTTCTCCAGCAGACCTAAAGAGCGAGGGAAAAGCCGTTTGCTGGAGCAGCTGGTGTCTGCAGTGTCTTGTTTTCACTCAGAACCTGACCTGAAATCACTTTGTATTGTACACTGAGGAATGAACATGGACATTTCTGTGCGTGAAGGATCAAATGGCTCGTAGTAAGAGTGCATAGAAACAGTTTTTGGTTCAAATGTTTCATTTTTTTTTTGTTATTTTTAAACCTGAAGGCTCCTCACTCAACATAAATGTTACTTTGAGATTAATACATGCCATTTTTAACTATGCTTCTTTCACTAATCCCAAGGTGAGGCTGAGTAAGTTTTATTAATGAAACAAATGTTTTTGGAGAGAATAGCTTAAAAATCAGTAGTTCATGTGACTGAGCACACAACTCATAGTTTTTCATTCTTCTATTCAGTGCCCTGAATTATTTCTGAAGGGGGAATTTAATGTGGAATAATTGACTCTGTGGCCTAATCAATTAATTTGATCCAGAATTCCCTATGGCTGGATGAAAAGTTAGAGGACTGCTTGGTGTTTTCCTCCTTGGAGGAGATAAATAATGATGAACAGGTAAACAGGAGGTAAATAATGATAAATAATTTGTCTATCTGAGTGGAAAAACTCCGTCTCCTTACTTTGAGGAGGGCAAATTCTCTACCTGAAGGTAATTTTTATTTTGTTTGCTTCCCACACTTTCTCCTGCAGCTTAACTCAAAGCCATGTGTAAGGAAGCTGGTTCAAAGCTCGAGTAATTTACGATTTTTATAGTGCCATGAACTTGAGAATGAAAAACTATTCTTGTAGAACATACCCATCAACTTTGCTTTCTTATAAATCCTAACTGATTTAGCTCGCATTGACATTCTGTGCCTTTTCTGTGTCTTGTCTACTTCTTTGCTCTTTCCATTAGATCCTCCTACTACTACCACCCGACTGCCCACGGTTCCCTGGCATCCTTCGACCGATGGCACCACAGGTTTAGCAACAGAACCCAAAATAATAAATTTCCCAACATCAACCTTGCCAACAAAGCAGGACGACACTTGGGGCATCGTTGTGGGCTGTGTGGTGGGTGGGATTCTCTTACTGTTACTCCTTGGTGCTCTGGTTGGAGTTGTCGTCTATAAGAGAAGAAAGACCTTCCGTGGTGACTACTTTGCTAAGAGCTACATCCCACCATCAGATATGCAGAAAGAGTCCCAAATAGATGTTCTTCAGTCAGATGACATGAGTTCTTACCCTGGCAGTATAAAAAAAGAAACAAAGCACCCAATGAACTTAATATCTAAAGATTATTTAGAAGACTCTGGCAAGCCTGAGTTGAACAATGTAGACAATACTGCCAGGTACCAGGACCGTTATGAAAGACCAATGGATTACCATGAAGGTGGAACATTTGGAATGGGGTTTATGCATGATGAATTTTATGAGGATGATGACTTTGTTTCTCACTTAGATGGTGCGGTAATATCGCGGAGGGAGTGGTATGTGTAGTACCCACTGAAAACTAAACCTGTACCTTCAGTTCGCTTCATTGGCTGGTCACTTTCAGATTGTTTATACTGACACAAGAGGAGGAATAAACTTTTTGAAACTTTTTTTTTTTGAAAGTTTTTATATTGTGACTTGACACAATGGAAATACTGAATCTGGGGAAAATGTATTTGAGCTGCTTTTTTTTTCCCAATGCTGTACTACTGTTGAAGATTTGAGTTTTAACACAGAGTGCTTATATTGGTCTATGTCAGAGTTTAAAAAAAAAAGAAAAGGCTAAATTGAAATTGCCATTCGATATTGTTTAAGAAGAAAAAGTGTCTGTTTTGGCTCTCTGATTTAAAAATAAGTTTACCCAAGGCAATGATTGAGTATAGTCTTTGGGGGCTTTGAATTACTCCAATCTAGGCACCATCCATGGTGAACTTAATGCTTCTACATAGCAAATACCTTACCAATTCAAATGAGTTACAGCAGAATTAAAGCTTTATTTTCTAGGGTTTTTTCTGCATAAGAACGAATACCTCTTAGCATTTTAATGAGCCTTCTTATAACTATATACTTAGAAGTTAAGTCATTGCACTGAAACTAACTTATGAACAACATTTTGAGGAGTAATTGTAAACATGTCAGAGGCTTGTATTTGAAGAAGATGAAAAGTTATTTTTTTATAGTCATTGATTTCTAAAGCTTATTCTAGCGTCTGTATATATACCTACAGTAAGGTGTTTTGTTAGGCCTGTAATTGGCAGGATGTCAAAACTCATTAATGCATCCAAGATGCTCTTTGCAGGTACACAGGGTGCAATTTTTGAGACCTGTTCTGGAGGCTTTGAGGGAATCTCACCACTGAATTTAAAAGCTGGTTAATTGGACACAACTAAGGAGAAAACACCCATCTAGGTTCCGAAGCTGGAGGCTGATGTGAATGTGCTTATTTTCCCAGGTGCCAAAAAGCATTAGAGTTTCTATGAGCAGAGGTGAAAACAGCGGTTTTACGCTGCTTCCAACTAAGTTACAATGCCTGCTTTGAAGAGGGGAACCAGAGTTTCAGATTATTAGTAGGAGGTGGACACTTGCACTGCTGCTTCAGGTATTGAAAACGTGCTCTTCAATGGTGCAACTAACGAGTTATGGAAGAGGAATTGAGGTGATTTGTGCAGTCTCTGTACCGCAGTGGATTTGTTTTCCCTGCAGATAATCCAAACTGACATGACGTGTTCTCTAAAATGACATCATATCCATTGTATGTAGGAAATCTTGTCTGACATGGGACATAATTCTGCTTTGTCTTGAGCAGATTCACCAAATTAAATCTGCTCTTTATGTGAGGAGGAACAAAGTAACTTTAGATGAATTGCAGAAAAACCATAAATTCATAAGCAGAAGAGTAAATCTTTTGAAGTGCCATTTTTAAATGTTTAGCTTGAAGAAATTGCAGCTGATAAGGCTATTCGTATTTGAAACCTGGAAAGGGAAAAGTCTCTGCTACTGCTGAGGTGAAATAGGCTGCATAATTCCAGCAGCTTCATGAGCATTGATGCTGGAAGTTCTTTTCTGTCCTCATGATGTTTGGTAGCTTACAGCATTTAGAGCTTCACAGAAATAGTTGTATTGAGCATTGTAGACAATACACTGTGATTGCATATGACTGCATGTCTTTAAAAAAGATTAAGACAACGGCTTTATTTGAAATTCAAATGGAAAAGCATCCCTAAACAACTTAAGTTTGGGTTTTGGATTAATGGAGTACTGATACATGATTGACCAAAGTCTCAAAACCAATAGCAAGTGATCTTATGGTTATCTGTAGCTTGAGTGCAAACACAAGGAAAGGAGTGAAATTTCTAGCAGAGGGTTCTGATCCAAATTATCTCTGGAATAAAGAGATTATACCTCTCTTCAAATAAAAACTTGATATATCATCTTTAAAAGATGGTGTTACTTGGAAATAAACAACCATAAACCAGTTTTCCACATGGGATATCTTGCTTTTGTCTCTGTGGATTTTTTGCTTTGATTTTTAAGATATATCTATATTTAATTGCTCTGAGTTGAGAAGTTGAAATGTTCTGGAGTTGAAGTTCTGATAGGGGTAGGGCTTTCGCGCGTTGCAATGTTTTGTACATTATGTCTACTGTAAAAAGATTTGATTGTACGTACAAATGGCTGTTGTGTGAATAAACTTTTTCTTACCTTCTGGAACATAGGGAGTGTTCAAAAATGTTTCACAGGTATGTTCTTAAACGTTGGAGATGGAAAAGCACCATAAACCCAGAGGCTGGACAGAATGAACCAAAGTGTTTAAGCTGCTTGAGGCGAGCTGTTTAGTGTTTCCCCTTGGAGATGTAAGCTTATAAAAAAAGTGTTCAGGAACTCTCTTAAGAAGACTAAGAGAATGATAAATGGAGGTGGTTGCTGTCCAAAACATTTCATTTCAAGCTGATAAACTGACTAGGAATTGCATACTTAAAACAGTTGTCTTTTTTCCTTCTGTTGTCTTTGTTTGCTTTAACCATATCATTTGGAGTTAATGAATTCCCACCTGTTTCTGGCCATGCAGTGGTTGAAATCCTCTGTCGGTGCCACCAGACATCTTCGGTGCTCTCTGGCTTGTTCAGCTTGGCCTGGTGCTCTGGGCTTACCATCATTCTGCTGGTTAGACTGATGTGTTGCCAAAGCAATTAAAAAGATTTTTAATTGTGCCCTGTGGTAATTGCACTTGAATTCCTGTGTGTCACTGTGCTGTGTTTATTGTCATCTCACCCAAAATGAGACTCAATGGGTGGACTTTGATTAAACCCATAGTACTTCATGATGTTTAAACATTATGGCATAATTTACTAGAAAAGGCACCATGAAGTTAGGATGAAACAGTCGAGAAACTCTTCTGATGTAATCACAAGACCAAAGCACCTTCAAGAATTCTGGGCCTAAGAATGTGTATTAGTTAGGTGAGACTTTCTCACTTAAAGAAGAGGGCACCCAGTGTAAACTGAACTGCAGCCAGTTACAATGCTGTGGTTAGGTGACCCCTCCACTGACTCATGTGCCCATTCTTCAGGAAAAGTTATGAATTATGCTTGTGTCACAGTTGAAGCCCATCTTGCAGCTAAGCACCACACAACTGCCTCCTTCCCTCCCACCATGGTGGAATGGGGAGGAGAAGCAAACTAACACTTGTAGGTCAAGAGAGGAACAGCTCCATAACCTAAGAAAACAAATTAAAATACAATAACAATAATAGTAATGGATACTGAAAGGAGGGGAAAACAAGCCACTGATGCACAATATTTCCCTCTGGGTACCTTCAGTTTATCCTTGGTGTGGTGTTCTGTGGGGTGGAATACCCCTTGGGCCAGTTCAGGGCACTTGTCCCAACTCTGTTCCCTCCCAGTTTTCTTTTGTGCCTTTTTCCACTGGCACAGTGTGAGACACACACACAGAATAAGTGTCCTTGACTTAGGATTAACACTCTCAGCAAAAACCAAAACGTGGGTGGGTATCAGTGTTATTCTCATGCTGAATCCAAACCACTGTGCCAACTCCTGGAAAGAAAATGATTCTATCCCAGCCAAAGCCAGGGTAGTTTATTGTATCTGCTGCACACATGGAGCTTGTACCAGGAAAGCTGTTTTGTAAACCAAAGGTGGTATGTTGCATTCAGCTTGAGGGGCAAAGTTACTTCTGCAAGTTGTTACTCGAGGACTTTAGTTCTTAACATTAAGACAATCACCAAAAAAAAAAGCTTATTTCAGTTTTTTCAACTTACTTTAAGATACTTTGTGACTGCAATCCCAGGGGAATATTCATGTCAGATCTTTGGTAAGCAGTGAGGGGACAGGAATTGATTTATTACAGCACAGGTCAAGTGTTGTATTTTGAGTTTTTTTTTAATTGTGGGATTTTGCTCAGCTTTCCAGTATACAGGCTGAACAACGTTAGAAATAGGAGGAATTGACAAATCATTTCCTAGTTTCAGGGTTAATATCTGTGAACAGAACACACAGCTCAAGTGGCCCTCAAGATTTCCTTTGCTAAGAGGTTAAACAGAGACTGGCTGTGTTGCATTTGGATGATAGCTGAAGTAGACTGGTTTAGAAATACATTATCAGTGTACAACTGTGCTAATTTCCAATTTCTGGGCTGTTAAATTTTTTGATTCAGTAATCAATGCAAATCAGAGCATTATTTAATGTATGCTGCCTAAATTTTATAGTTAAGTGTTTACTGCAGCCGACATGAATTATTCCAATTGTGAAACTTTTTGATGAGGCTGGTGAAACTTTGAAGCATTGATGATTTAGAGTACTTTAGCAGCTTTCTCAGTTTTGAGACTTAAAAACTGATATCCAAGCACAGTGATAGGCCTTAAAAGACTGAAAAGTGTGTTAATTCAGTGTGAGAGTTGTTCAGCATTGGATTTGACAATGCTAAGGTCAAAGGAAAAATGCTTTGAAAGGAAAAAAATACAGGGTTTTTTTTCTCCCCTTATTAAATTTTATTTATGAAAATTACTTTCTTGTGGCTTGAAGTGTGAAGTTGTAAAGATGATAGGTGCTCTTAGGGCTTGGTTTGGTAAGTGTAAGCCAAGTATTTAGCATTTTTTCATGCCTTCATTGCTCCTAGTAGTCTGTGGGGGTTTATACCCTGCTTTTAAGTTTTTCTTTTTTGCTTTCTGTGGACTGAAGTGTCTTTAAAGAAAGATTCAATAAACCATACTTGCCCAGGTTTTTGAATTAACACCTTGTTAGCTCCTGTAAGTGCAAACCATATGTTTTGTAATGCCATCTTACCTTGAAGTTGAGAGTGAAAGCAGGCTGCTAGTACTTACTGAAAGTAGTCCCTGAAGTTTCTCAAATCAGGTTTTGATTTCAGGAACTCTTGATCCCCCAGTTTTTGAGGTGGGTAAGTTGAGGCAATGCTGCAAAAGCAGCAGTGCAGGACAAGGCTTTTTGTTTGGCAGTGGAAGGCAGAAGCATTTCTCAGAACAGCACTGCAGTCACTTATCTGAGTATTGAAAGCCTGAACTTCCTCCAGTTGTAATCTGTGCTATCACATTGCAGATGTGCCCTTTAAGCAGACATCCTCTGTTGCTGTAGCAGGGGCTGTGATTGGAGCAGTCCTTGCTCTTTTTATCATTACCATCTTTGTGACAGTGCTGCTGACCCCGAGGAAGAAAAGGCCAGCCTATCTTGACAAAGTGTGAGTATGTGTTCGACTTTGGTTTTTATTCAGTTGAAAGCGATATGCCAAAAGCATTTGTTCTATACAGGAATTTAAGTGTCTGACTTAATTGAGCAGCTATTCAGCTTTTGTAATTTCAGGGCTCTATTTTCAGAGTAGACAAATGTGAAATCACACTTGCATTTCTGAAAAAAAAAAAAAGAGGAAGGTAAAAATTACTTCAGACATATTATAATGCTTTATCTCTTGAGAAGTTTGCGGTTTTTTGAAAGAAAGCTACTCATGGCTTTAACTGGAGGGCAAAGAGTTCCCTCTTGACTGATGCCAGTGACTCTGGTTTGTTGTAATTGCAGGTCGAACTCTTAAGTAAATTGGCCACGCTTTGCAGATGTGAAGCCCCCCTAAAATTAATCCTGAAATGTTTGTATAAAATTAAGCAAGCTCCCACAGATACAGGCTTAGAAATTACTGACTTGGGCTTTCTGGAATGTTGGTTGTTTCTTCAAATCTTTGGCACAGACATGCAGTTTACTTTATTCAACGTGATCAAACAAAAAAGAAGGAAACAGAAATATCTGAAAATATGTTGTCAGTTAAAGTGGATGATGTCTAGATCCTGTTTGGAGCATGCATTAAAAAGTGACAAGGGCTTAGAATATTTGTAAATACGACTCTTTTTACATTCCATATGCAATGTCTTACATCCCATATACAGTTTACATGTGAACTGAATGGGGAATGTTACTCATGTCTGTTTGTATAGTTAATGAGAACTAGAGTAAAATAACTTAGAGCCTTTAGCATAAAATAAGTTTCCTCATTTGCATTGAGATAGCAAGATGATCAAAAGTCTTCTTTTGAGCAACTTCTAATGTGGTTAGAAATGCTGTTTCTTGTTTGTTTCTCTCAAATTCTGTGTCTGAAGCATGTTTATATGAATCTTACACGTGTAAGTTCATTTATAACCTTTTGCTTTCACTGAGAAAGTTAAAATAGAACAAGTCTTGCATGTAAGAATTGCTAGTAAGGCTTTCTCAAAGGCTTTTTCAGGAAGGGCTGTCATTAAAAATGTTGTTCAAGCTGTTGAGATACAGAGAGGTTTGTCCCTGAGTGCTGGGTGACGTGACAGTTAATATCTGACCCCTCAACGGGACCTCACAAACGTGATGTGTCATGTTTCATTCCCTCTTTGCTACAGGATTGATCTTCCACCCACTCACAAACCAGCCTCCTTCGAGGAGAGGACATTGACAGTCCCACAGAAAGAAGCTATGCTTCAGGTGAGTAAGTGTTTATGTGCAGCTTAAATTGACTTAAAGAAAGTGTTACCTTTGCTTTATTATGTTAATTTGGTCTGATTTTGCTGTCCTAGTAATACGTGGAGTCTTTCAGTGGTTTCACAACCAAGCTGTTTCCCTACATGTGTGATATCCCAGTCTCCTATCTGTAATGGTACAGTCATCCTTGGAGGTCAGGAGACTGGTAGACAGATCATCTTGTATTTCCAACAGCCTCTGACAGACACGATTGCTTTTCAATTAGAAAAGACTATAGTTGACTATAGTTGAAATTCTGTGGTGAGAGAATATACACAGCTTTATAAAGCAGCCTTAATAAGGGGGAAAAAATGTGCTTGGAAAACTTAAAAAGTGACCTTACCTTCAGCTCCCTTGCTGGTAACATCTGCCATTCATTTGAGCTCTTAACATTTGAGGGCTGGGCATAGATTGGAATTTGGACATGGCTAATTTACCAAAGTATGAGTTTGATTCTCATTGAAGATCACTAAATCACTTTTAAATACTTGCAATTATGTAACTTCTAATTTTATCTTTACTTCTCACATTTACCAGCAGCAAAAGATCCATACCAATTTTGTGACAAACAATTGAAGAATTAGACTGTAATTGTTTTTAATAAAATTTTTCTCCATCCTCAGTACATACTGTAAATAATGTGATTCCAACTGACTTAATTAAAACAGTCATTTGTTTATAAGAAATTTGATTTTTCCAGTACTGTGGTGTATCTTTGCCGCTTTAAGGACCTATAAAAGTCCTTTCTCATAGACGGGGAAAAAAATCTTCACCTACCTTTAAGAAGGATTTTGATGGAGTTTTTAATAATGTTGAAAATATTCTTGTAGATTTTCTTTGTGATGAATGGTTACTAAGGCTCACCAAATGCCAGCTGCTGATAAAAGCTTTCCTTAAGCTGTAAAGGTTACAGTGGGTAATACTTGTGTACATTGGTGCTGAGTGAGGAAGGAAACTGAGATCCACTGCTGCCTTTAGGAGCAGCTTGGTGATTATATCATTGTGAAGGTAGAAAACATTTTGTTGGCATAATGATATAATAATAGATTAAATAATAATATTAAATTAAAAATAATAGATTTTCAATTTTTTACCTTAAAGGTAGTATAGCACCAAAACTGACACAAAAGAATCTTTTCTGTGCTCATGATGGGCATCATAGCTACTTCTGTTACTACAGTACTCAACAATTGCGATTTTTGATGAATCATTCTTCTGCTAATATTCCTGCTTAAAGTATTTGAAAAATATTCACTTTCTTATAGAATCAAAATATATGGTCAATTGTGGTATTTATGCATCTGTGGTGCTGCTAGATGGCAAAATAACAACACTAGGAAATGCAATTATTTGTCCCTTACAGAGCAGCTTATAAAGGAAGTGGACATAAGAGAATCTGTACCTTATTGCTTTCCTCTTCAGAACCTTGCTGTCTTTGAATTTTTCCTAGATTGTGCTTATTGTGGCTTCTGGTAATGGGTACTAAAGAACTCAGACTGAAACTGTCTGTAGTCTTGGAATGTTTAATTGTATGTTTTATGAAGCTGAATTTTGTAAATAGAGAAAAAACCATAAAGAGACTGAATTGAATATTTGTTTTCCTCGAGTTGGATAAACAGAGTTTTAAGTTGTTTTGGGAGGAGAAAGCTTCCTCTTCAGGTTAGGTGTTAACTAGTCTTTATTTAGGACATGTGTGTTAGCATAACTTCAGTGTACCTGTGTTTTTCTCTCTGTGGAGGTGCAGAACTGAAGAGACTGGAGCTGGAGGCTGTCCTCCAGCTGGTACTGCCTCTGATCAGTGTGCACTCTGCTGTGCTCGAGGCCAGAGCTTCCTTTTATCCCACAGCAATAAATGTCAGAATACCGCTTTAGCCGAGAAGGGGCTGGTTGTGTTGTTTTGGGTAAGGAGCCAACCCTTGGATGGCTGTAAAGGGGCAAAAGAAACAAGTGAGCAGCCTGCCAGGGTTAAAACAGTCACTGTCCTGTGTGACTAACCGTCCGTATCCACCACTGCATCACCTGATGTCCCAATCGCTGCCTTACCTGTCTGCAGTGAGGTGCCAGCTGAGGCTCTCACTGCGTAGTTCAGATGTGATGTAGACTTCTGGAGTCGCTGAAAACAGCTGTAGGGGAAATGTTACAGCTTTGTCAACCACCACAGATGGTCATTTCAGTAAGTAGAAATGACAGGCTGCACAAATGTGCAAAGTAAAGAGGAGTGAATTTAAATGGTGTCTTCTGCACACTCACAATAACTTAGAATTGAAAGTGTGTTTATTCAATTTAGGCTGATTCTGGTGAGTTGTTATAAATAATGTGGAAGTTTTTCAATCATCTGTACTGTTATTGTCCAAATCGTGGACAGTAGCTTTTTTTGATCTTGTAAAGTATTCAAGATTCAACTTACAATACTGAAATTCTCCTCTTTGTATCCCAACAGCCAGTATTTAACTAATTTTATACCTGAGTTAGCAGGCGATGGTATTAAAATGAAGGGAAATGTTCTGGACCTGTGATAATACTGGATACTTCCTGAGACTTGGAAACTTTCTGTTTGTTTAAATATATGCCATAATTTATGTGCTAGTGTTAATGATGAGCTACCAGTAAGTACAAATACTATGTAACTGAGTGCTCATAATGTCTCTGTACTGGTATTTGCAGATACAAATTCATGTATTCGTGTGAACCACTTCAGAACTGAGAAAAACTGGTTCACTCATGGCCCTAAAGAGTGAGACAAAAGTCCAAAACATGGGAATACTGTGGAAAAAAATTACATTATAGCTTTATTTACTATGAAGACTGTAGATTAATCTTTGTCAAACCTTGTCAGCAGCACTGTTGCTTTTGTCCAGGTGTTCTTTTCATAATCGTTGCCATAGAAATACTCTTCTCTTACTCAGAACTATCTGTGACATGTAATGTGAGAGTGGGGAGCAGCCTGAAGGTTCTGTCCTTGGGGACAGAGGAATCTCTGCTTGGCAATGCAGCTTTGTGAGGCCAAACAAGAAGTTGTTGAGCAATGGAAGAATTCCAGTGGCTTAAAGAGGAGTTTTTCTATTGCATAATATTTTAAAAAGGAGTGTGAGAGGGTGCGCTAATTCCAGCAGTCCTTGGAATCATTGGAGTTATTTCTAATATTTCCCCATTCCCATCCAGTGGGAGCCATGGGCCTGCCACTACTTCTAATGTAGGATGGACAGTGATATCAGTTAACATAATCAGTTAAGACACTTCCTAAGGCAGAGTGTCATTTGGGATGATTGGTGTGTTCTGCAGTGTTGAATCTTGACTTGTTTCCCCTGTAACTTTTCTTCTTTCAGAAAGAAAATTTTGCTTTGCAGAGCCAGTACAGAGAGAGAGATGCTGGAAACTTGCAGCACATGGTAAATAATAAGATGGCTTGAATTCCTGAGTGAAGCTTTGATTTCATCTTATTCCATAAAGTAAAATCGTAATGTTGGTTTTCACACACAAAAAAGCATTTGTCCATCCTGGGCAATAACTGTTGGATTCTGTGGGTTAAGTGAAAAGTGGCAGTACCATTGTAATCTCCTGTAGTAGTGTGGTGACTAATTTACATACTTAAACACTCCAACTTTCATTTCTTGGTGAGCAGCATAAAGCAGAGGAGTGTTGACAGACATTTTCGTAGTTGGTGATTTGCTCTATACATTTATTGAGCTTTAGAGTCCAGCTTCATTTGAAACAAACATTTGAGATTAACTCTGTCTGTTAGTGGAATTTTTCAATTCCTGTTTCCTCATTCATCTGATTGTCTTGGAGATCCTGTGTATGTGTCTTTGACTTTGCTTAAAGCTTTACCAATGCAGGTTCTGTGCAGAACCATGAAACTTATTTCCTCTTGTGTGTGTTTAGAAAGCTGTGAATGGAAGGCAACTTTCTTGTGAGGCTGAAGAGCCACAGGAACAAGAGGGTCTTCAGCCCGTGTATCCTGTTTATCAGCACACTTACTACAAAAATTGGAGCGACAGATACCCACCAAACTCAGGACCTGGAAGAGTCTACATCAATCCAAGGGAGCATTATGTATGATTCTGTGCCCAAATGCCCTTAACAAGGATTTTATTGCTGGTTGTATTACTGACTCTCTGACACTCATGTCTTGTTGGCTTTCATCTCTAAAATAATTGGGTTTTTTTCATGTCTGAAGAAATGGTATGGATAATTTTATATAGGTAAACCATATGGAATTTGAGACTTGCCTCTAGTCTTTGGTATGTCTGTGTTTTTGTAGTGATATCAATCTGCCAAATGAGGAGAGCCACTTAGCTTTATTAACCTTCACAGTCATAAGATATATAACCTGTATTAATTAGTTGACACATGCCAAAATGTAGCTAAGCTTTTTCACTGGCTATCTCTGGGAACATTCTCTCTGGATATTTTACAATAACCTTACCCATGTAAAAGTGAATAAATATGAGCCAGACAACTGAATCCCTTGTGACGTTGTGGCTCAGTCTCAGGCTGAGACAATTTTTTCCAGTCTTAGAAAAGTTGGGATATGATTTTGGCTGGCCTTAGCTGTTTATTCCTCAACCGGTTCTACCTCTCTCAGTCAAAGGAACAACGAGACTACCTCTCACATACTGACTGACTGGTCCATAAACTGCACTGTTTATCTTGCCCACCTTGTTCAACGTGAAGCAATTGCCTTACATCAAAAGCCTTTTATTGTCTCTTGATTTTGCCTGCTGCTGGGTTTGGTTTTGCAGTTAGGTCTACATGAAACTTAGATGAAGGAGGTAGATGGTTAGGCAGACAGTTGTCTGTAAGTGTCTTTTGTGAAGCTACATCTTCCCCTTCAATTGCTATTTAGCTGTTTTCCCAAGTATTTCTATTTCTAATTCCTGTTTTAGATGCTGCAGTTTGTTTTCCTTGGTAATAAATACACTCCTTGGTTTTTTCACAGTTTGCAACAAAACTTCCTGTGACATATTCTTATTTCTTAGCAAAAAAAGAAAAGATTCAGTCAACTTCAAATGCTTGTCAGCACTGTCCTTTAATCTTAACCAGTAGTGTGAAGTAACTGGAGAATGTCCTGATTGTTATCAGTGCTAACAGTATCTATCCCACATGAATCTTTGTGTGTCTGTGGTAATGCTTAAAAAGCGTGCTCAGGATCTTCCTAGAAATAGAAGTTTTCCTGTGAATTAAAAAGTAAATCTGTAGCAAGTAAAAGATACCTATGTTAGCAAGTAAAAAAATATATATGTTAGTACTGAAATGAGCTCATAGGACACTCTTAAAATATTTTAAGAAGTAGTAAAATGGGTTGTGTCTAAAATTTGCTAGAGAAACTTAACAGTCTTGAGTATGCTCTAAGTATGCATGCACATAATTCCAGAATGATGGGTTTTGGTCAGATGAGGTGAAGGACAAAATGTAAAGAATGGTTGTGTCATGCCTCACCTCTCCTCACATTCCTGCAGCTCCAAACAGCATCAGCTGTTGGAACATGGAAAGGAAACAGTGTCTTGGCCAAATGAATGACAGAACATTGGGATGGACTATAACTGCTTAAGGTATTTTGATCGATATTACTGAGCAAAACTCGATACCAAAAATATGTGAACAGACATTATAGAATGGTTCAAAACTCTCACTGTGGCAGTGCTTCCTCTGCATTCATTAGTACAATGTGGTATTGAGCAGGTGATCATTTCAATCCCTTCTGCAAAAACCAATAATTTTGGATTTCTACTGCTTTTTATAATTGTTTGCAGATACTGTCTTCTTTTTTTTTTTGAAGAGTAAAAACTTTGCGGGAGGGAAGAATGTATCAACAAAGCTATAATTGGTTTTTTAATATGTCAAAATAGCTTAAAAATAAAAAATTAGTCCGACTGTGGTGTCCAAGTTACATATCAACAAACTAGAGAACACTTGATTTGCAAACTCAGAGATCATCAGGATGTAGTTTGCCCTAAAGTCATTAGGGAAATACATTGTCACCTTCAGGTTCCTTACCTGTGAGAAATGGTTTCTTTGTAATCTGTTCAGGGACATTTAGTGTATTAGGTTTTTGAATTGTTGCTTTTATTTCGAAGTGTGGCTGAATCTGGGGGAGGGGATTTGGCATGGAATGCTCAGAGGAGAACAGAAGAAATGTCTGCTGATTGAGCTTTCTCACCGAACGGATTGTACATAGAGAAGTAAGTTTGATCTGCTCTTTTCAAATGTAGGAAATGTTCTTTTTTATTTTTGTACATTTTCAAATCCTTGTATTTGTAATTTGATTGGAATAAAAATATTCAAAATATAGCATTTTCTTCTGTTGTTTAGATATAAGATGGTTTAAAATGCAAAATCTGGTAAAATGCTTCCACTTTTTTGGTGGTGTGTTTCTTCTGTGGTTTGTATATGCAGAGCTCTTTTTTTTCCTAACACTTTGGGATATAGTGAATGCTGAAATCCTTTTAACTTTTGTCTTACATAATAGAAGGCATGTAATACTGTGTGAATATCCAGCAAAGAGGTGAACTGAACACCAGAATCACTGGTGAAGGAGGCGGGGAAAGATCACTATTTCACATCTCCAGCACTGGTAAATGTAATTGTCCTCTCCCCAAGCATCTCTAAATTCTACAAGGTAGTCTAATTATAGAATTTATAATATTTAATGTTTGGAGTATGTCCAGAATGGTTGTGGATACAACACAAGTCAAAACTAAGAAATTGTATTACTAAAAGTAAGGAAACATTTAATAAGGTATTTTAAAAGGATTCCCACTGTTCAGTCACAAATTATCTAAGGTGCTGTGCATTGAGCTCCAGGAAAGCACAATAAAAATGTGTGATAATTCATGAAGAGTGAAGGGAAACTCTTCACCTTCTGAGTTGTTAACTTTGTCTTTTTTCTGGCAATGTTACTGCTCTTTTGTCCCCTGAGGGATGCAAGTTCTTGTTCTATGTTGTTATATTGGTGATTAAAATTTATTGCAGTAACTTTTTAATGCCACAGACCTGAAGCTACTCTATGTATGCATTTTTCTGCAGGGCTACACACAGAATGCATGGAGTGTGCTAAATATATCAAAACATCATTTCAATTTGACTGAGTTAGCCACAGATCTATTAAATTCCAATCTGAAATGTAATGGGTTAAATTAGACTTAGTATCTAACAGAGATTTACAGGAAATAAATTTTTTTGTGTTGGCTCTTCAAGAAGTTTTAAAACTGGCTACTAAAAGACTAGTCCTTAAAAGTCCCACCAGCTTTAACTAAGAAGTCAAGCCATCTGCCTTACACTTCCCCCTACCCTGATTCTTCCTGGGTGGGCTTCACACCTTAACTCATGTGGCACAGATGATCTACTGCATACAACAAAATTGAGTGGTCTCTAATTCTCTAGAATTGGTGTGGCTGTTAACAAGGTTTGTGTCAACAGAAACAATTTTCCAGAGTCCATCACTGTGGGATTGTTACTTAGCCAGCAAAGCCCCTGGTGTCCTCTGACTTTATAAACCAGAGTTTGCAAGTTCTCCTTCTTTCCTCTGTTCTTTCACAGTGTGTTTCATTCAGTTCCATTGAGAATTTCACACTGAAAAGTTGTCAGGCATCTTAAAAACGCCCGCTTGTTTCTGTTAATTTGGCAGGTGGTTATCTCCTGTCCCTTCCCTACACCTTCACTTCTTCTATGTCCTTAGGGTTTTTCTTTGTTCAGTCATCTCATACTTCTCTTTTCTCCAGCTAGGAGAGGTAGCAGTCTCTTCCCTAGGTCTTCCATTCTTATTATACTCTTGGCTAAATTCTTTCTCACTAATGCCCCTAGTTAGGGATTTATTAACAAGAAAATACCTGATGCAGTTGTAAGATGGAGATTAGGTTCTGTTTTGTTCCATATTGTCTTTTACCTTTCTGCTCTGGCTTCTTGGACAGTGTTAGTTAATTTTCTATATTTTCTATATGGAAATGGTTGAGATTCAGTGTTACTGAATTCTTTTTCTCCTCTTTCATGTCCTGTAGCAGCTTGAAGGACGTGGTGTGTCTCCAAGAAATTTTCAAAGTGGAAAATGGGAAACCTGTTAACATCAGTTATTCTCATTGTAGCAGGACAAATGAAGATGGTGTGACATTGCAGATAGTTGAATCACATTTCAGACAATACACGATGCAGAGTGAGCAAGAAAAAAGACAAACACGGAATGGAGCTTGGAGGAAGCAATTCCTGCTTATACAGGAAGGTGTCATTTAGATTATTTGCCTATTGCCTCCTTGAGACAGGACAGCTGACAATAATAAAGCAGCATAATATAGAATAATAATGCAAATAGTAAGGCTAGGAATCGGCAAACAAACAGAAAAATATTATTCTCTGTCAAAGCAGTGACTCTGTTTTCTGAAACAATTTTAAATGAACCAAAGGTAACCACTGTCTGGAAAGCCCCTCAGTTTTGGATGTGTCCAAAAGCAGGAAGAATCTGATTAATTTGGATGCTGATGCTAGTTAGCTGATGGTTGCAGGTTATAGTAGGTTATCCCAAAGGCAGTTCAGAGACAAAGTGAGAGATTTAGAATTGTCACTTTCAAATGTGTTACTATGAAATCACATCCAAGTTTCACCATCTGCTTATCAGAGGATCTGTATACAGATTAATTAGCCGCGTAGCTGTGCCCTAGGCCATCCAAATAGTCATCCGGAAAGCCCAAGATAATTGACTTTTTAGTGTCACTGATCACACTCAAGTGCGTGATTTGTGCAGCACGTGTAATTGACCCCACGGGTATCTGTGTGAAATAAAATGCCCAGTGGATACTTGTATCTAAAAGCATTGATTATACAGTAAGTAGTTTGAGTTACTGTATTGAGAAATAACTTACCCTTTTTACTGAAGAAAATACATTCTTTTAAAGAATGCTCAGGGAGGCAGAGTGGAATAAACTGCTGCCAAACAGCCCAGAACACAAAATGTCAGCTGAAAGTAGAAAACAACTTCAGCTACAACTGAATAGCCACAGCAAGTGGTGGCATTGACTTCTCTTGTCATGGAAGCTTCAGCTTTCAGATGAGTCTTGCTCTTGCAAGGGTTCTGGAATGCAGATGACGATTGAGGCCTTCGCAAGCCTTTGCCTGGAAAAGCCGTCGGCCTTTTGTGTCAAGACAAAGCTGCAGATGCACGTGATCCCTGCATTTTCTCTTCCCCTCGCACTGTCTGTGTGTGAGGCTGCCTGGGAACCTCGGCGGAAGGGCTTCTACTGCAATTCAGCTGCTCTTGACATCAGCAGCTGGATTTAACTCTGGAATGCTTTCTGCCTCCCCTTTCTCATCCCCTCTGCTGACACTTCCAGCAATATTTCAGGGATTTTTTTTAAATTCCTAATGTTCTAGAGTTAAAGGAGCTGATGCTGGTGAGCTTCTGAGATGATGACTTAGAAAAAGTACAGCAGACCACAGTACGATTCTATAGCAGCAGGCTGAAGGATGCCCTGCAATGTTTGGAGCTGCTTTGGAACTTTTCCAGCACCATTTGACAAGTACTGTCAGAAACACTCCTGACATGCATTAAAAGGAAGAGCTTCCTTAGAGAATCCCATAGAGTCACAGAGGGGCTAGTGCTTTTTTTTCTGCTGGTAGTGTTTGATCACAGCTCACAGCATAATGTTCATGGGCAGATGGCATCTTAATTTGGTACAATTCGTGTCTTCTAGTTCCTGAGTAGAGTTCAGTAAAGAGGGGGGAAAAACCCACTGAGGTGATATGCAAGTAAAGTTCAATCTGAAATGAGCACATTAAGGGCTGTGCTTAAGCAGTTTATATGAGAGCTCACTGATAGTTTGGACAGAAGTCAGACAGGCTGGACACTTACCATTATATGCCAAAGCTTGCAAAAAAATGGGAGGAAACTTTTTAAAATTACATTACATTGAACTTCCCCTACCTCCCCTAACTGGACAAGTTGCATCTTATACAAATAAAAACATTTCATTGATGTCACACAGTTTTTCTTTTCTTTTCTTTTCTTTTCTTTTCTTTTCTTTTCTTTTCTTTTCTTTTCTTTCTTTCTTTTCTTTTCTTTTCTTTTCTTTTCTTTTCTTTTCTTTTCTTTTCTTTTCTTTTCTTTTCTTTTTTCTTTTCTTCTTTTTTAAGAATAAGGGAAATAAGCAGAAGAAAATGATTGTAAGCTTCCTACACACAATATGTATATGATGAGATGCATGTTGATTGATGCAGTTCAGGAAACCGTCTGTTCCCTGTCCCAAACTCCATCTTGGCATTTCTTCATTGTATCAGTAATAGCACACTCCAACAGCAAGTGTTTGCTGGATTTTATAACTGGAATTTTGGAATTCTCCAGGAAATCTGCCATATCTCTTCTGAAGCCTGTTTACTAGTTCCTCTTACAGAGAAAGGCTTGCTGCTGCTCTGCATTTAACTGAGCATTGCTTTGTTTACTTGGAGATGGGAATTTAATTTTGAAATACAAGGTCATTGTTGCCCATGCTTGACTGACATAACCAACAAGTTCTAAACGAGACCCCTCCATTTGGGGCTCTTGATTAACCTGTCCCCTTCCCTTTGTGACTTGGAATATGAAGTCTTTTTATGTTCTGTATTTCCTGTATTTGTTTTGAATTACAGTTAATTTGGACTTACCTGACATTTTTGAAGAGGAATCTGAAAAGGGGGGAAAAGAAAACGCACATAAAAATAAAAATTACCAAACTGGATGCTGTATATGCTACCACCCAAGTGCCAAAGACCATTTTAAGGGCTGCCACTGAAGTCCCACTTGTTTACTGGAGCACTGAACAAACAAGGATGAAGGGAATAGGGATTGTTGAGGGCTACTGTGCATCTGGAGAGCACTCACCCTATCTCAAGATAGCTTCCCTTGTATTAAGAGCTTCTATCTCCCCCTGATTAGCAACAGGAAATAATTAAAATATAATCAGGCTCTCTTCAATATAATTTTTCTTGAATACTTTGAAAACTGTCAAATAACTGTCTTCAAAACTGAATGTTCCTATAAATAAAGTAAAAGAATAATGTTGTGTCTCTGTTTGGGTTTTTTTGTTTTGGTTTGGTTTTTTTCCATGTTTGGCTCTAATACCAGGATAAGCACACGCTGGTTTTGTAAATGCAGAAGACTGAAGCATTTTGGATATTTATACAGACTCAGGCTGGCAAGGCCAGCTCTTCCTAAAGCTGAAATTCCAGGAAGTCACCATTTGCAGCCAGCTAGTGAAGGGATAAAGATGGAATTCAGCTTAAGGGTAAAATGTCTTTAACTCTGAGCTGTTGGTGCATTAATACAGGTGAGCTGCTTTTCCTGGTGTTTGGATCTCCCCTGACTTGGGCAGGTGCCCAAACTGAAGTCTTTTGTTTAGATAAAAAATATCAAAGGTATTCTTCTCTATGAATTGCTCTGCTGTTATTGAAATGCTTCTTGTTCACAAAACACGTTCGGTAAACACACGGGACTGCCTATAATAGGTTTTATCTATCTCAATTAAAACAATGAATGTCAGGACAGAATGATTGTGCTCTCCCTCAGGCCTGTGCAGTCAGTTACCAAAGGAAGCTGCTGGTTGCTGCCATGTAGGTGGTCAGTGCTGCTGCCCTCATTAGGTCTGTGATTGCCTGCAGTAATTATTGTGCAGCTTAACATTTGTGCAGTCAGCTGGAAGATAGAGGGGAATAGAAAATTATGTGACCCTCATGATGCAATGCTGATGTGCTCCTTCAAGTGAATTTTCTCTTTTGAAACAGAGTGTTTTGCTGCTTTTTCCTATTTGAGAGAGCACTGTATGTACAGTGAAGCTGCTTAGACAAAACTGAAACACTTCTTCATTTCCCAAATTGCAAATCTTGGAAAAAACATAGATGAAATTCTAATTTGAGCTGATATTGACATTTTTCAAGAGAACCTACAGTTGTGTTCAGCCTTTGTGAAATCTGAAAATGCATGGTTTTATTGTGAAGTGAAATCAAATTGCATTTTATAGTCCTCTGCAAATTCTGCATATTAGATTACCAGGGAAAAAATGTCCTGCAACACAAGTAACTTTTAAGTTTATTTCTGTGCTGTATGAGGTTTGCATTCTTCATCAGCATCCTCCTTCATTCATGTCTTAGCCCTTAATAACTGCATCTCAGAAAATTATTCCACTACAATATTTCCTAATAATTAAGGAGATTTTTTCTGAAATTTTCTGGTAAAATTCATGGGGGTTTTTCTGGTAAATGAAAGCTACAGTCCAGCCAGAGAATAGATCTCCCTTTAATTGCATATTTCTTGATAATGCCACTTCAAGAGTGAAGTGAGGAAAGAAAAACCTTTTCCATCAGGATGAGACTCCTTCAGGCACGGCAAATGGTCCTGCAGGGGGCTGTGTGCCCAGAGCCGTGCTCCTCGGTGTGCTGTGCTCTGTCACAGGTAGAGAGGCTGTGGGACAGCCCAGGGGCTGTGTCCGAGGCTGAGGGCTTGGCAGGTGATTTCAGTTCGTGTGTCACCACTTGGAGCCCCGCTGACTGTGCCCTGTGCAGCCCGAGTCGCTGCTGAGCACCAGGATGAGCTGGCAGCCCTGGCAGCCTGCTCCTGTGCCTTCGAAGCCAAACCATATGGGGTGTGAGTGCAATTAAGGCACTACTGCTTTTGCAGCTGGTGGCAGTTCCAAATGACTGAAGATGCCCTGAGTGCTTAAGGAGTTGCTTAAAATATAATCTCAGCCAACACAGGAGAAACCGGTGGGCTGCTTTTCCTAGATAGAATCATACATGGTGCCAGAATAGCCTCCAAGACTGAACTGATGGTGTGAATTTACAAATGAGGAGAAGGTTTTCTGAAAAAAAATTGTCCTACTTTAGCTTCAACTGTATGCTTGCTTCATGTTGGAAGTCTGGGGGTTTTTGTCACTCATAGTCACGAAAAGAGACTTGCCAATTTCTGTCTGGTGTTGGAAGGGCTGAGATAGACAGTGCTCCACAAGGGGCTTCACAAACAAAGAGTGGGATTGGCTGTTCCCTTTTCCCTGCTGACCAGGGCACACTGCTGCAAGGTGGGCTTCAGCAGTGCACCCACATGTTTTCCTGCAGGGCCAACACTTGCCTTGAGCTTCCCCAGTTCTTGCTTTTTTTTTGTTCTATGGATAAACCTGAGCTTCTGTAACTGAGGAACTGAATCCTGCCTGCTTTGATACATGTGTGCTGTGCATAACAGCTTTGATGGGAAGTGGTCACTGAAGTTCAGCATTGATAGAAGTGCTGACTCTCTTATAAAGGAAAAGTTTTCTGTGTGTGTTTGGTCACACCGTGGGTTTGTGGTTTGTCACACTGCAGGGGTATGGTTCACTCTTTGCTGCCATGGCAGTGAATCAAAGGTTATCAGCAGCCCAGCAGTTGTGGCTGGGGTAGCTGCACTACAACCTTGGTATCTTATGCTGTCTTTAATATTACTTAAGTATCTCCAGAGGCCTGCTCTGAAAACTGTATTTCAATGCAATAAAAATACTGATTTCAAAATAATAAAAAAAAAAATCATTCTTTGTAGATAGACAAAGGAGCAATGATGTCATTTTCTGCCTCTATTTTTTCATAGTTCTGTGGTAAGGACAGAATCACTTTAGCAAGTGATCACATAGCTTGGCTTATTGCAACAGGTGTCTTCATAATAGGGATAGCTTCTAGTAAATACATGCATTGAAGAGTGTAACTGGTCTTTTACCTTTCTCACACATCTTGGGTAATTAATTTATAACTCAGACATTTTAGCCAACTTTTCCCAGTGTTCAGGAAGCTGTCTCTAATTTGCAGGCCTATTAAACTCCTTGTACAGTAAAATCTTCTTTCACAGTTCTATCCCTGAATCTTCCTGATTGCTGTGCTCAGATCTGGAAGGTGGAGGTAGCTGAAAGGCAAAGCTCCTGATCCAGTGCATTCTGCTCTCTGTATGTATCCTTCCCTATTAGCAGAACTTGGATATAATCTGGTTTACGTTAAGTCACCGTTGGGTTCTGCTCTCAGAGTCACTGCAACACCCAGGTTCAGGGTTTATGGAGAAGGAAGTCCAAGGGTTACAAGTGTAAAAGGGCATGGCTCACTAGTTCTCAGAAGAAGGACTGATGCATCTCTTTGTGTGTGCAAAGTCTAGTTAAAAAAAAAAAAAACAACAACAACAATAAAAAAGCAATATGGTAAATATGGTGTCTATATGGTATATACACACCCCAAGTCCCAGGAAACAACCCCTGAAATCAGCATGATGGAGCTGGGGAGGAATGGTCTGCTACAATAGTGTAGAATTTTAAACTGTGCTTTTTATTCTTTTCTTAGCTGTTAATCCATTCTGCAATTTAAGAAAACGTGAGTTTTGTCCAGCAAGGAAGGAGTCGATGGTGCAGTTTGCTCCTTTGGGTGAGTGCCTCAGCCTAAGGAGACGTGTTCACCCCAATTGTAATGCTAGCGGTGGAAGACGCCTGTTCCCAGACTTTACCAAGGCTGCCTGAAAGTGACAGTGCAAACAAGCTTCTGAATGATGTGATGAACAGGGAAGGAGGGACAAGGATTAGTTTTAGATTGCTAGTTAAACATCCAAGCAGCCTTCTGTTGGAAACTCACTTAGGTAACATTTATGAACCTGAGAACAAACGCTGTCTGAACTGACAGCAGCAAATGAAAGCGCGGCTGCTGAATTACCCGAGAGAACACAGGCTACTTGTTGCTTTGGGTGTAACAGATGTTGCACTATGCACCTCTCTACCCTTACAAGTGCTTACTGTGACTTTGAAATTTTTTGTGTGGTTGCAGATATTTTATCTGTAGAAATCCTAAGTAAGTAGTAGCTGTGCTTCCCAGAGAGCAGAAATGCTTTCATCTCTCTGGTTTAGATGATGGGTAGATCAAAAGCCCAGAGAGTGAACTGCTTCCCTGTTGTT